>NC_051180.1:19405898-19743398 GCF_013339695.2 Rhipicephalus sanguineus
AAAGAAAGGAAGAGAAAAAAAGAGAAGAAGAAGAAAGAAAAGGAAAAAAAGACGAACGAAAGAAGGAGCGAAAACGAAAGGAAGAAAGAGAAAGAACGAACCAAAGAAAGAAGAAAGAAAAGAAGAAAAAAAGAAAGAAGAGGAAGAAGAAAAAAGAAAGAAAGAAAGAAAGAAAGAAAGAAAGAAAGAAAGAAAGAAAGAAAGAAAGAAAGAAAGAAAGAAAGAAAGAGGCGAGGTTTGCCATTCTATATAGGGTAGACAATCTGGCGGAAGATAGGCTAGCGTACGCTGTGTTGTCGTTAGCTCGGTGATATTCTCGAGCTTGGCCCGGCCGTTGTTCTTTGCTCATTGTTCATGTGCTGTAACGTAGTTTTCTACGGCTTTCTAGATGTTCTTTTGTTATTTTGCTTGCCCTGCGTATTACGTGCAAACTCGTTCCTAGCTTTTTCTCTCTCTTTACGCATAACACATCTAAAAAAAACTCAGCGGCGCTTCGTTATTAACACGTTTCTTTCGGCGCCTCGTTTTATTTCTTGAAGCAGCAGGCCGATTACGCCGATTACGCTTTCTGCTCTCTTCGCCGCCAGGGCCGAACGACCCGTGCGGGCGCGCAGGTGACACTTGACCTTCGGACAGGAATAGAGGGCGCGCTTTTTCGGCGTATACAAGAGGGCCGTTACGTTTCTTATCTGGCCTTTTGCGTTTGGTGCTAAAACGTTAATTTATGTGCTCTTTTCGCTTCGTCTCCTAACTTTACTTTAGCGATAGGCCATAATACCGAGAGATCCGAGAACTATTTTGTTTTTTTTTTAGATGCGTGTTATTTTTTTTTCTCTCCTCGAGCATAAATACAGAGCACTCGTGGTGCAAGCCACTCTAATCTCCCAGGTGTCTTATCTCTTGTCCCGTATATTGCATCGCATTGTATATGAACAAGTCGAACAGATAGGAAAACAGGAACATTTATTTTATAGCACGTTGTCTCCTTGCTGGAGCTCACTGTCGTGCTTGCATTCGGTCCGAGAGGCAGCAGGCGGTGGGATATGCGAAACTATATTTGCGGCCGAATGCTGCTGTATTTCGCACCAGACTAGGATGCATTTGCCCCAGTTTGTTGTTGCTGCTCGTCTAGGTACTAAATCGAGGGTAGTAATTGTCGTCTTGAGATATCAGCCTGCGGTAATATTAGCGATAGTAATTAAGATATATAGAAAGCAAAGACAAACATTCATGGAAACTTTTGATAAGCGCGTTACTCTTTTCCAATTCTTATAAAAAATTAGAATTGACAAGTTAGCATCTGTAAAGATGAATGATTTTTAAATAGTTTATGCATATTCTTTCATCCTCAGCTGTTCGCTATGAAACAACACTAAAGCAGAAGAGCGATAACTCTCTTCCCAACTCCATAGACATAAAAAGGAAAAACGGAAACTTGCGTACAAGAGCACTCGTACATCATTCTGCAATCCATATTTCTGCAGGCTATAATGCTATCATCCTAACTCACCAAAAGGGTATGACGTACCGTTGCATTGACGTAGTACCGTTCCGGGCGACTGAGTGCTCCTTTCTCTAAAAATAGCAGTCCTAACAACAATGTCTCTGGAGGGAGCCGTCGAATTTTAATAACTGCATATACTTGTCCTGGACATATGTGCACGTAAAATGCTCATTCTTAATGCTTTATTGCTTTGTATGGAGCCCCCACGATGGAAAAAGAAACTTCACAACAGCTGGCTCTTAACCTCGTAATGGCACAGGTTCGACATCTCTTGTTTCTTTTTAGGTTGCCAAAGCTCGGGAAGTACAGACGCGCTTCTTATGGTCAGAAAATGTACAGGGAGCAACGACGAAGCATTAGCGAACACAACACGGCGGCTTTTTCGCTGCACCAACAAAAATGTCAGAGGGCACAAGCAGGCTAAAAGCCTGCATGGAATTCGGCCTTTCGCAAAAAAATCTTCAGACGCCTCCTCTGTAAAAGAGGAAACGGCGAGACTTTTACTCCGGTGCCACGGAGCTCTTCCCGTATAGCAGCATCGATTTTTTTCTTTGTGCCACGTGACCTTCTATGTTCTATTCTTCGTCCAAAGGAGCATTAGCTATCTTAGCATAGGGCATGTTCTAAAAATGCATCGTTGATTTCAGACTTTGGTGCCTGCGGTATTCTCTGAATACGTTGAGCATTGCGTTTGTAATTGAAGAAGACAGCGAAGAGCAGGCACAGCCGTCAAGACTTAAACGAAGAAAATGAAGAAACGAACACCACCTATATCTGTAGGTCATATGAAGGCTCTTTAAACGTCAGTGTATAAACCCTGAGGATTCTCATAACATGATTTAAATTGCTTTATTTGATTCAATGGCTTCACCAGGGAGGTAGTTGTCTTTGTCTATAATGTACATCATTCCACGTTTAGAAAATTTAAAGGTGACCAAACAGATTGCTGGAACAGAGAGAAAGAGAGAAAAAAAAGAGCAAGCTTGCGCTAAGTCGCGCAAGGCTTAGTACAATGCTTTTTTTTAATTTATTGAGCTATTTTACTGTTTAAGTTCTATAAAATTTGAACTAAATATGTTGTTTTTCACTCCGCACGTTGTTTTATTGCCCTGTACGCTTGCATATTCGTATCATTTTATTACGGGGTCGTAATCTTAGTCAAGCCTGTGAAGAGAGGCTTTTGACTCCGGCCTTCAGCACCCCAAATGATGGAATGTTGGAATCAATGAAGTTTTAGTTTCAAAGGCTTGAAACAGCGAAACTGGACTATTCTGCAGTCTAAGTTGTATCTAGGTTGTTGCTAGTCTTTAGATAGGTGATGCTAGGTTGTTTCTGGGTTTATTCTCATCGCAGAGAGGCTCGAGTTAAACCACAGACAGTCCCAGACACGACACGAATGTCCAAACTCCAGAGATGCAAACTCTCGCTGAAACGCAGGGCTCGCACCTCCCGTAGATCTACGGGCACGTAGTCGTTCGCGAAGGACTTCCATCGCTGTGGGGTCTCCTCGCAGCCGCCGTTGCCTTTCCCGTTCCCTAGTATTCTCTCGTACGTACCGCTGAAGCACTCTGTACAGATGCTTTAGCGAAACAGAAACGTGCGGCACGGTGTTTATCACTGGGTTAATCCCGATGGTTTATTAACGCTTTTCTCAATTAGTGGATACGTCTGTCTAGGAATCCTAATAGGTGTTTGCCGCCCGTTTGTTGCTTTCTTCACTCTTGGGGACCTGCGGTGAATAGTGGGATTTGCCCAATTTCTGTGGCACATACCCATCCATGATGATTATAGTCTTTTGTACAAACCAAAGCTCTTACGGCCGGCTTAAGCAGTTTCACTGTTAGAAAGAAAAAGACAGGGAGTTTAATAATGTTCAGCACGGTTGGCTGCCACGCTCTGGGAAAATGAGGATTGAAAGGACGAGGTGGATGTGAGATTTGCGAAATGTAGGCCAACTCCGGACAAGTGCTTGGCCATCTACTTGCATACTACGAGCGTTCGTTAGCATGGTCTAACAATGGCTAAATTGTGTCTATAGCATTGTCTAATGATGGCTAAGCGATCATGAATGTTGGTCATCCGCAGGAAACATTAGCTGATGTTGGCAACACTGTCCATTGTCATTCCCAATACGATGTTTAAGTTGCCCATCGATTTCTTCATTTCCCTACTTGGAGTAGCAAGCAAAAAACAAAGCTTCTCTGGCAAGCCTCTGCACATTTCTCGTAGCAACTACTTACTTTCTGCGTTGCATTTCAGTGCGCCGCAGTTCTCAGTGATCTAATCTATCTAGCTTATATATCTATCTATTTCTATCTATCTATCTATCTATCGATCTTATCTATCTATCTATCTTCTATCTATCCTCACTCTATCTATATATCTATCTATCTATCTATCTACTATCTATCTATCTATCTATCTATCTATATCTATCTATCTAATCTATCTATCTATCTATTATCTATCTATTATCTATCTATCTATCTATATCTATCTATCTATCTATCTATCTCTATCTATCTATCTATCTATCTAATCTATCTATCTACTAATCTATCTATCTATCTATCTATCTATCTATTACATCTATCTATATCTTATCTATTGTTCTGTCTGTCTTCTGTCTGTCTGTCTGTCTGTCTGTCTGTCTGTCGTCTGTCTGTCTGTCTGTCTGTCTGTCTGTCTGTCTGTCTGTCTGTCTGTCTGTCTGTCTGTCTGTCTGTCTGTCTGTCTGTCTGTCTGTCTGTCTGTCTGTCTGATCTCAAAAGATCCCCATCGCAATCTCTTCCCCAATTTCCCTCTCGGCTACCCTCCCTCAATCTCTCTTTTACGCTCATTTTACGCTGGAGAAAGTCCAGACGATGCACTCGTCGGTTTATTACTTTCCAAGCTCATTTTTCTCTCTCTCCCACTCGCGCGCGCGCGAGTATTAAGGAAAGAAAAGAAAAGGAAATCGGGAAGAAATTAAATTTCTGACGCCATTTAAGAGCACTGGCAAGGTTTTTCCTCGAGGAGCGAGCCACGAGATACGTGCTCCGACGGCAGGCGTCTGCCCCATCGTATATACGGCCGCTGAAAGGCGTTTTTTCCCTTTATGCTCTCCCGCACCGAAATGGGGCCAGGGACGGAGGAAGGCTATTGCGCTAGACTCGTGTTTCTTTTCTCTCTCGTCGGAAGTACGAGCGCATCGCGCCGCCGATCCTTCCCTCTGCCTTCGGATAAACTGTAAGCGCGTTTTCGGTGCTAAAAGCGCACGTCGCTTTTCATTCATTTTAACGCGATAGCGTTAAAGAACTCGCTTCGCAGAAATTTCGGCGTCGGCGTCGTTAGTCGTAAGCGGAAAACCAGCGTTGTCCGTGACCGAAAAATCGAGAAACATGAAAATAAAATAAACAATTATAATTTTTTATTCGAGTGGGTCGCGGGATCGAATCCCGGTCGCGGCGGCTGCATTTTCGATGGAGGCGAAAATGTTTGAGGCTCGTGTACTTAGATTTAGGTGCACGTTAAAGAACCCCAGGTGGTCAAAATTTCCGGAGCCCTCCACTACGGCGTCTCTCATAATCACATCGTGGTTTTGGAACGTTAAAACCCAGATATTATTATTATTTAATTCGAGTGAGACTCCAACCCAGGGCTTCTACGTGGCAAGCAGGCGTTCTACCATAGGGACAAGCCATTGCTTGAAACTGCTACGAAAAAAAAGAGCAGTATATGAATATCATGTAGTGGGAGGAGTGTCCTTATAACGCATGTAGTATTGCGTGGCAGAAGCGTAGAATTGCGCCAGGTGTCAAATCATGTGAATTGCGCAACGAGCGGGTGCTTTAAAGGCCTACTCATTACAACACGCCCGGACATATTTAACATCACCAGCAGTCAAAGTGTCAACAAAGTGAGCAGCTGCGTAGTTTCGCGCGTTGCCTTACGGACGCATAGTGTGCCCTTCGCTGATTTGCAAAGGGGTGGATTATGGTGTAGTGGGCACCTCGCAACTGTACTTGCAGTAGACATTTTAGGGTAGTTTGAAACGGCAAATGTTAATCGCACAGACGTTCGTTTCCATGCGGCACCGTTGAGGCATCCACCAAGAACGGAAGCTAGGCTAGCAGTTGAGAAGGCGATGCGCACGGGGCTCGATTACGCTATCGCATTCCACTCCTAAAGGGACACTAAAGAGAAAGAATGGATCGTTTTAGATTGATAAATTGTGCTCTGAGAACTCTAATGTCGTTAATTTCGCCATAATAGGTTTATTAATACAGGAGAAAATAAAGTTCAAACTTTCATTTTTAAATTTGGCTCCGAAATCTCCCCGCGTAACGTCACGGATTTCAAAGTGTACTTGTCGTGTTTTGGCGCCATTGGCTCAACAAAATTACCCCAAACTTGGTATGTTAAGTCTATGGCCCCCTTATAGGACAATGTACTTCATTTTTACCGATTATGAACTACGTAGTCCTTAGTAGGCGCCGTCAAAACATGTGACGTCACGGCGAATGGTGCGGAAACTTCAAGGTAGCATCGCCGCCCACTTTTTGTTTTTGCGCGTTTTCTCGCTTACTAAGCGTCTTCTCGCAGCAAGCGTGCTGTTTTTGGCATCGTGAAAGAGTACTTTACTGATATGAGAAAATTCGTTTTGCTCTTTAGTGTCCCTTTAAAGGCGAAGCTCAAGCGTCCTCCAAGTTTTTCCCTCTTTCTCTTTCTTGAATCTTTCTCTCTCTCGCAAATGTTTTTCAACTCTTTCTCTTTTGTTAACTCCTTTTCTCTCTCGCAAATCTCTTTCTCTGTCCCTCTTTATATCTTTCTTAACTCTCTTTTAACTCCCTCTCTCTCTCTCTAAGCCTTACTTCTTAGTCGGGTCCTTTCAGGTTATCTCGTTTTCTCCGTTTTCTGACCGTACAGCATTTCCTTCGAAATTTTACCGCTCTCTCGTTGAAAGAAATGCGTCGGTCTTGAATTTGTACGCTTTAAAATATTATTTTTTTTCCTCCTCTACGGGTCGTAATGGCGAATAAAAACCTTCTCGAAAGTTTACTTCTGCGACTAACAGCTTTCTTTTCTCTTTCGCCATTCCTCGCGTGCGTCTGCTAATCCCTTCATTTCTTGCTCTTTCGACCTTTGGAAGATTTCGTCTAAATCACCAAACGCCGCGTGACGCTAGCGCAGAAACGTTCTTTTCCGCCTGTTGTTACTCTAATCTACATCAACATCACTCCAATTGTCAAAGCCAGTGTTTTTCCCTTCTTTACATTCATTCATTCACAAAACTTTATTAAGAGTCCTGAAGCCCGGTCTTTTCAGACCGAGGCGGACCGCGTCCACGTCGGCACCGTTAGGCCGAGCCTTAGGGCGCCATCGTGAACCCTCTGGACAGCCCGTAGTTGATCTTCATATGAACAGCTGGAGATCATCTTCCGCCAGTGAAGCCATTTTTCTTCGGGGTTGGCGAGAGTCGCGGGACAGCCCGCCAGCATGTGTCTGATTTCAATGATGCCATCGCATGCGTCACATTCTTTTCTAATTTCACTTTCAGGGTGAATTTTTTTTACAAAATACGGAGTGGGGTAGGCTCTAAAGAAATTAAGTTTTTTTGTAAAGTCTCACATAGACTTTGCGCATTCTTCATTTTTTGTTTCTTCGAAATACTTTTTACGTATTTTAACTGTTCTGTATGGTTGCCACTATTTTGTAAGTTTTAGTTTTCCTTAAGAAAAATGTCACTTTGATGTATAACGAGCACAGCATGGGCCACTGACAAATCCGTACCACACACGCCGATGTCGAAAGGCTACTGGAACCCGTGTAAAGTACTGTGCATTTATTCTTATTCGAGGCTCGATTGAAGTAGAAGGTGACGACTCGCTCCAATAAGTTCAGCGCACATGTTTTAGACTGAAAGGTCATTCACCGCATCACACAGACCTTGAGCCGTTGGAGCGCAAGCCAACGCAAGGTGCTTCGGGCCGGCCTTGGCAAAAGAAGAGCGGCATGGACTGAGGCGCGAGCCAGAGAAATAGTAAACGCTCTTGGCTCTAAGCCACATTGGACGCTCCAGCCGTAGCTGCAGCTCATTCGTCCCTGCGTCTTTTTCGCTCCAAGAAACGTCACGTGATCCGCTGCGGAGAAGCGTCACAGCTGCGCTCGATTGGAGCCTCGCCGCTTCAGTACCACGTGACTAGGCGGAGGTCCGAAGGCTGCTTCGCCGGCGCTTTGTCGCGCGGTATCGCCATGGGTGGCGCACGGCTAGGTCGTCTGTGCGTGCGCTTCAGTGCAAGCGACAGGCTGAATCCAATCATCAGATAGACGTAGCTACACGGCAGGCTGCGAAATCTAAAGCAAATGCAGAACTTCTTGCTGAAACACCGCGGCAAAGGGAGGGCAGGTTAGCAGGTTATACAGAAGCTTACCAAGCAGGGAAGCGTTACAAGATCGAAGCTACTGCAGCCGCGGCTTGTGCGCATGGACCAAGCCTAACATGCCTTTCGTTCATGATCATTAGGTTTAAAAGAGCTAAACCTCAGCCAATTTTTTCGCATCGTCTTCATCTTCACGCCAGAATTTGCTGTAATCAGCTTCTCTTTACGCGTTTGCATCATAACGTCTTGCGTGGATTCTTACTTTCAGTAATTATATATTTGATCTCTTAATGCCCTGTCATCTTTCAATCCCGCTCATTCGCACTGTTACGCCTGGCCATTGTATCAAAAAGTGCACCATTATGTAGTGCTGCAGTCCGCGAAAAGTTCCAGACTGAATTTTATTTTTATTTTTTTTTGCATATAATAACTGTAGAATACTTAACCGCAGCTGTAAAACTTCGGCATTGACATAGTCGTCAGCGCGCGTTCGGTCACTTTTTTTTTGTATTCTTCTGCGGCACGATAACCACTTAAAAGAAAAGCTACAAGGTTCAAATCATACTTGATGGCAAGTATTGCCTCATATTATTTGCCAAGATAAGAGTCATGCGTGCAACCCGTCACGGTGGTCTAGTGGTTACGTGCTCGACGGCTGATGCGAAGGTCGCTGGATCGAATCCCGGCCGCGGGGGCTGCATTTCGATGGAGGAGAAAGGCATGAGGCCCGTGTATTTAGATTTAGACGCACGTTAAAGAACACCAGATGGACAAAATTTCCAGAGCCCTCCACTACGGCGTCTCTCATAATCATATCGTAGTTCTGGTGCGTAAAATTCCAACAATTATTATTATTTCATGTAACCGTCCCCTTTCATCTTTACCAAGCATCTTTAAAAATCTATGTATAGCTATAATTTGTTTGATTTTCATCGCAGTTTGCCTCACAGCGAAAGAAAAAAAGTTATGGCAAGATGTTTTCTGGTCCGTGCTGAGATGCGGTTGAGTAAACAAGTGAAGTGCCCAAAATAAAAAGAAGCGCAGGTTGTTTTTTTTCAGTCAGCAATTTTTTTCTCTCTCTTCTTTTTCTTTTCTTTTTTACAGATTCGCGTTCTCCATCTTTGTCGCTTTATATGGAGTCTTGTAGCGACAAAAACTAGAAGGAAAAGTTTTCTTGAAATAAAGAAATAGTTTGAGGCGATAGAACAAATAATAAAAAGATAGTAACAAAGAATAAAAAAACGTGTTGCTAAAAAGTGTTTTGAAGGCGCACCACTTTGAAGTCCCACAATGTTTACGTATTGAAAATGCTATATACCCCATGCAGGCGAAGCTACGCGAAAGACGCGACATGCGCGCTTCCACCGGAAGAACAGGAAGTTATACCGGCACTTGGCGCAAAGATATATAAAAAGAAAAACTATGCGAATAATAATGCTCGATTTCGCGATAGTGCCATCTGGACGGTATTTGTTTGTTCCCATAGCAACCTGGAAAAGGAAATTGTAAACAAATCATTCCGGAATCGCACAACCGGAGGTACATTACGTTCGAGAACACCAGCTTTAAAAGCAAGCTTTCTTCTTTTTCTTTTTTTTTTTACGCTGCCTCGGGGTGCTTGGAATAAAAAGGCACCCTTTAGGACGATTTGGAAAACAATACAGTATTGACTACTTTTTCTTTTTCCTCTGTCGCGTCGGCATCTTTCAGTGTCTCTCTTCTTAATTTTTTTTTTATTTTGTGGCTTTATAAGAGATAGTGGAGGTTTTGTTAAACCCTTCCGCTAAGATTTGCTTTCGTCGTCTAACCATGCTCGAATGCGGAGTTCCGCGTGCCTTGCTTTTTCCCGGAACTCATTTTACAGGAACGTACGAATGCCATTTACCTGATTGCATGCTTCACTGTGCCATTTTTTGAGCTTTAAATGGAGCCTAGTATTGTTTTCAACGAAACCAGCTCGCGGATGTGATTGCTGAAAGCATGTACGCGGCTACAAAATGAGGTTGTTTTCTAAAAGACTACATTTTTACTTTTTCCTTCTTCTATTTTTGTGTATGATATTATAAAGGTTCGTTGTTTATTAGTTCCATGAACATTCCGGAACTGAAATGGAATGATAGTGAGTGTGTGCGTAGTTCACCGCGCATAATCATTGCCATTTTTGGGGGCCTTTCAAAGAAGAAATAGCCGTGCCTCTTTTGCGCAAGGAAGCTTCGCGTCAGCTTGGAAACACATCGCAATATGAAATGCCGGGATATTCACTCAATAACAACCGTGAGGCATGCATTTATCAGAGGTCCTGGGTTTCAAAAGTGGACGGCGGTGTAAACAGGTCAGCAGTAGATGTAAGCAAGATACGTTCAGAATAATGGCGGACAAAAATGAAAGATGATTTTGATAGAACAAGAGTCGGTTACAGAGGCACATAACGTTACGTTATCAAAACAACAGCCTTCTCACGTCGTCTGAAAAAGTATAAACGCATTATGTGTATACATTGCTGGAAACACCTGAATTTGACATCTCGTGCTATTTTCTACGACTCTTTTGTTAGTATCTTATATCGGTTAGATCAGCAAGGTATTATTGGCTAGTCGCTGTTACTTAACAGATTACCAGGAGTTACTGGTGGTGCCTCAACAGGACATCGGGTAACGCACACTTGGTCTCTTTTGCGACAGCTGGGATCTGCAGCTCACATAAAACAAAATTACAAAGCGCAGCAGACTACCCCAACAGGCGAACGAATATCCATGCATGTATAGCGTCTATATGTGGGGGGGGGGGCGGAGGGAGAGCAAGGAAATTCTTTTAACCGCGTAGCGTTATTTGCCGGCAGCTGACGCTTCTCCTCCCTCGAAGCTCGCTATTCAGAGACATCCAATCAGCGGGACGCCTGCGGGAGCTCCTTTTCACTTAGCCCGATGACCTTTTTTTTTTTTTTTTTACTCTCTTCCATACGCTGCTGCTGGAGGGCACGTAAATAGATAAGGTGGACGCCACGTCGTCGCTGGTGCGACGTCGTCCTTGGCCCCTCTCCGGTGTGCGCAACGCTGTCTCGCTTTCTTTCGATACTTTCATTCGGCGTGGAGTGGAGTGCACTTATGCGGGGCCACAAAAGGACGACGACGACGACACTGAACTTGGCCGAGTTTCTCTGCGATGAGCGCTTCGAGTGCGCCACCGGCACCGTTGTCACTGTTCCACTTCTCCACGAACAACGCGAAAGTTTTTGCGCCGAAACGATGCGGCGTGCCATTCGTGCGTGTGTGCGTGCGCTTTGTGGCTTTAAGGCTGGACGTGGCGAACTCGAAGAGCCGAGGCTCTCAAAAGGACGCGGAGGAGGAAGTACCGCTATACTTGGGTCTTTTCGGCAGCTGCCAGTCGTATCGCAGTAATAGAATGCGAGCGTTCAGTTCATCCTGGCTTTAGTAAGCCACGAAGGAGATGGTGCCTCGTGCGTGCGCAGGAGTGGTCCGAGCTCTGGTCTTCCCGGCATCATTGGGAGGAAGCGGTTTGTTGAGGCGGTTCGTGGAGCATTTGGTCGGATTTAGACTTGGAATTCGTGAGAAGTTTTCTTCGCTTCATGGCAGACAAGTTGTCGAACCAACTTGAGCCGGGAGGATTTGCATTACAAAATAGGGCCAAATAAAGATTTAGAAGGGGTGTTTACCCATACAAGGACTTTTATGATTCCGTTGAACGAACGCGAGCGTTGCGGGAATTGGCGAATGATCGCGGTGGCTGTGGGTGAAGTCTTATGGACGATGAAACGAAACTTCTCAAAACGTATGACACGAGTACTTCAATAGAAAAAAATCACACATTTCAGTACAAATATTGCGTAAGAAATTACTTTGCCGAAAGTGGAGTACAAGAGCATGGTTCTGACTTGAGTCGCGACAAACGTTCGTGATGACAAACTACGCCAACATAGCAATATCTTTTCTGTACCCTAAAGGCAAAAATTTTATTCTTCGCGTCTTTGCTTCTATACCATTTACAAATGAGAGCTTCTCCGACACAGCCGCACGGCTAGGACATTGGTTCTGTACATTCCATTGCTAGGCTTTAGTTTTTTTCTAGAATGTTGCTTTGAAATAAAAAAAAATTACATGTATGTATCAACAATAAAGTTTCGCATCCATCCATCCATGTATGTATAGCGACAGGGCGCTTCAATTATATTTAATTCTAACCATTTATCATCATAGATAGTTAGTATCGTACAATTTATGGCCACTTGAGAAAGAACGCCTCTCACATTGATTTCGAACTACTAGTGCCGTGCGATAGCTGATTCATCTCATGGCTGAAAAGCTCTTAATTTCATGACATTACATAACTCTTTGCCGTCCTCGACTGTGCTTTTCATCCCTTGATACCCATTCCGTAAATCTTTAATAGAAAACCATTTAACTGCTCTACGCAAAACATAACTTCCATAGCACCATTTTTTCAACTTTATGCAAACTACAATAACACCAGCCCTCGTTGCCACTATATATGTAATCCCACGGGCGTAAAAGTGTAATGTTGCATTTCTTTAGTGCTAGCATATGCGGTAGAAACTTTCGGGCTAACAGAGAAGCTCGAGAAGATATATATATATATATATATATATATATATATATATATATATATATATATATATATATATATATATATATATATATATATATATATATATATATATATATACCTAACCTTTTTTGTGCCATCACATCCTACGCAGTTCAAGACTTCTCGAGCTTCTATGTTATCCCGCAAGTTTCTGTCGCAAATAGGAAATAGCACTTTTATAGCTTACTTTTTAAAAATATCGGTAAGTTGTCGGCGGCAATTTGATGGTGCCTTGTATGCATCGCAACTTTTCTCGTGCATCTGTAAATTTTCTTATCATGATCGGGGTTCCCTGTGAGTAACTGGCCCAGGTAAACGTGCTTTTGCACATAGTCTCGAAGTTAACTGACAATCAGGAATTCTCGCTGTTTTTCGAGACTATTGGAACGTCTTCTGCCATGTTAACCTTCGACCCTGCTCTCACACTCTGTCGTCTTATTAAAGATGAACAGTCGAAAATATTTTCACGCAAAGAGTATTTGCTCTTGAAGTTGATATTTAAGCTAACCAAGGAACATGAACAATGTGACAGTAAGAAATACAGAACATTTATTGATTCTGACAACAACTACACAGATGGAACTCGCACAGAAATGTCGGTCGCTGACTTAACTGATGTATTAAAGCCATAGCTTTCTGAGCTGTCTTTGTTTTACTCCCGCGTGCCATGTCGCAGTAAACCATCACTTGAAGTGCTGTTTGTCTGTGTTCCTCGTTAAGTCTTCCTTTTGCGTTGCCAGAATCCAAGGAATTTCGACAGGACAGAGACAAGCAGTTGTGTGTCTTCTTCTCCGCTTATTCTATAGCATTCTTCAAGTCACGCCTAAAACAACGTAAGTATAAAAAGCCAGGGGGACGCGCAAGAGTACTTCTGATCAGGAGTTCGGACATATTCTTGCGCAATGTCGACTGACACATTCTCGAAGGAAGCTGTGTGTGACTTTCTTGCTCATGAGAATATACGTATTGAAGAAGCACAAAGCACAGTCAACGTACAACGGTCGTTCCTGTGGATCTAATTTAGTTTCTTGTCACCTTTTTAATGTTTTGCAGGCCATGAGCTGAATGCAGCATCAAACCAAGAATCCCTGCTGCCTGCGGTTTCTGTACAATCTACGACCGGAGCAACACGCTGATTCCAACATTTCGTGATCAACCAATAGTGAGTGTTTTTCCAGCACGTAGTGCTTGTAGTTTGGCTGTCCTAGTGAGATCTTGCAATCCACCAAATTAATGAACGCGCTATCAGTTTAAAACGATGAAACATATGTGACGGCCAAGAATGCCGTTTACATTCTTTGGCAATTTTAGCTTACGAAATTCAGCCCGGTCAGGCCCATATATGAAGTTCTGAAGTCAGCAGGTGGTACATACACCATTGATACGAATCTTCATGTACACTCATAACGTAACAGTCAAGGCAGCATAGTCCACAATCATATACAACAGAAAAATGCGTTTTAAAATTTAATGCTTTTAAAGCGCGCTTCTCCAATGCTCTTGTTGTCTACGGTCCCAAAAGCTTCCTTATAATGAGTGGTCTATGGTCAAACGTCATTAGTGCTGATTAAGTATAGAGTCTCTGGACAGCCCTGAGCTACTCTCGAAGTCGCCGAGAGTCTCAACTTCCCGGCTCCATTGTGAGAGCGGCCCGCAGACGATACCGGGCACTCATCGTCTTCTCAGGACCAAATAAAAGTTCCTTCTCTCTCTGTCTGTTAAGTCTAGAACGCCCACATCGCGATACAGCAAGGCGCCGACAGCCCTTTTCCTTTAGGATTTCAAGGACAACTTTTACCGTGCGGTCACAGCCGAGATCAAAACAAAGAATACATGAAATGTCAACCTCCCCGGTCCGCGTCTTCGCGTCCTCCTTCTAATTGTGGCCACCTCGTTTTGAGCGCTTGGGAACTTTTCCTTAACGCAGCGAAAGAAAGGGTAGAGCAGGGAACGAGATTATAGAAACAGACAAACCAACAAAAAAGTTTGCACGAGGAATGGAAGGCTCCCTCAAAGCCGCTGAGCGTAGCCTGTTAGCGCAAGTTCTCCGGCCCTGACTGCTGGCTAGCCAGCCGTTCCAAACGTCCAGCTAAGCAACTCTGCTCAGACAAACACACACACAAAAAAGTTCAAGCTTCCGTAACGAAGTTTCTGCCAGAGCCCGCACGCCCGGTACTTTGCTGGCCACATCTAGTTAAGGGTCCTGCCCCCTCTGCGACAAGGAGGCAGTGTCGCACTCGGCTGAGTGCTGCCGTCGAGAGGCTGCTTCCCACGCGGTGGCGCTATGCGTGTTGCTTGTCTAAGCGTTTCTTTTCTGTCACTCTGTTCTCGCCATCACGCTTAACTCATTTCGTCGAGGGCGTTATACTCTGTTACCTCGTCACATCGTTTTCGCAGCGCGCGGTAGTGTATACGTCTTAAGGAACCGCGCATGCTGATGTTCTGAGCTTGCAGGCTTGGTCTCACTCGGCCGTGCACTAATACACGCTAAATATTAGGCGTTCTGCGACGTACTGGCCATCTTGTTTTTGGTAATGAATGTACAGTCGACATCAAAAGTTTAGAGACCACTAGGTCAGAGAAAACTTTGAATTTCCCAGTAATTGAATAATTTATTTGCAACTGGTTGCAAGGATGACCAGGCAATAAAAGCTGCAATTAGCAGCAGCTTGAGGTGAACCTGGCCAATTCGTGCACAGGGCAGCTTCATGGCGTGCAAGTAAAGCAGTCCTGAATAACAATTTTGAATATAGTACGCACAAGCAGTTATGGTTCGAACAACAAACAATATTACAAAAATAAACATTTTTATAAGCGTAGCAAAGACGGTTAGTGGAACGAACATGAGCGTCTTACACTAAATGGCGTAGACACTCTAAAGGCAGAACATATACATTTAAGCTATATTATTTTTGTACTTGATTTATTAGTCTCAGTAAAGAAAATTTACGACTACATTTGGTCGAACTGCACAGTATATGGTGCTACCGCGTTTTAGAACAGGCCTGAAGTCAAAGTTCCTTGCCGAAGCAGCGAGAAAACTCAGCTTTTAAATGCGAATGCATTTCTTAGTCGGGCTATGTCAGGCGCCGGTCGGTGTCCGCGCGCCTCTCCGCTCTCACTCCCTCTCCCATAGCAACAGCTGCGGGCGCGCGCGCTTATCCTCGCCGTAGCGGAGAGTGAGTGGAGAGGAGGAGCGCGCTCTGGCGTGTGAGGGCGCTCGCATCGCGGGAGCTCGGCGGAGCTCCCGCGTGTGTGGAGAGTGTGTAGGAGAGGGTAGGTGCAGTGCTTCGCCGCTCCTTCTCTCGCCGTTCGCTCTCTCTCCTCCCTGCGCCACCGCCTCAATGCAGTGCGTTTGAAACGCGTTTGTAGCGTTTGTGCTGCCTTGGCACAGCCTGAAAACAGCGCGTTCTAAACGCGTTTGTGCTGCATTGAAGGCGGTGGCAACATCCCTGAGGTGATTACAAACGCACGTAGGAAGCGTTCGTTGAAAGAGGCGCCCAAAAGGGAGACACTTGAGCGCGTCGATGTGTCCAGCTTTACGCCATTAAAATTACTACGCCGTGTACTCTCGGCGAATGCATTCGCATTTCCTCACGATTCCCTTCGGGGAAGTGGGGGCATTTTTTCTTGCGTTTCGTGCTCCCTAAACTTCCAACTTCTGACTATAAGCACAACATTGGTAGTAACTACGCTCTTAGCGACATTCCATTTAGGTTCAGACTATGTCGAAAAATATTTTTATTTAACGTTTATCCGCTTATATACTGTCTAGTCAGGTTGTTACATGACACCGCCAAATACACGGTGTTCACAATGACGCCTTATCAACGGCTTGCTCTGAGGAGCAAAAGCCGATCTTCGAGGCTACGCCGGAAGAATGCTGACAGCGAACGCGGGACTGCGTGCACCGGAAGCGAGAAACACGTCAGTCACACCATGCTACGGAAACCACTCACGTTACTTCGCTCATGACACGGCAATTATATCGGTTCCATAATTATGACACCTTAGTATCAAGTTATAGCTTATAGTGTGCTTCGGATCCTTGCTACTTGCTAAGTATCACCCTTTTTGCGTGCTGATGTTTGTAGGAATTCTAAACTATACGTGTGAGTGACGTTCTTAACTAAACTATTTCTATAATTTTTTTTCATGTATAAAATTAAGCACATAACTCGGTTTAGGTAAGTAATATATATATATAGAAACTGACCTGACCGAAATAATGCAGTCACGGATAATTATGTTATCGTTCGCCTCGCCTACGCGTGGACTGTCATTTTACATGTAATACCTAAGTAAATATTCCAAGCTTTCCAATGCCTAAGTAAATATTGTTCAAACCAGCCTGCCCACAGTGTAGGGCGGAAAAGCGGGCACTTATTCTGGTTGGATTCCCTGCCTTCTCATTCGTCTCTCCTTCCCTATCTCTAATTACATCACTGAGCTTTTTCAAGTAATGGTGTGTGCGTCTGGCGCAAATCGTATGATGTTTTCATCTGTTACGAAATTTGAAACCCTTGATAGTAGCAAACGTCAAAGTATGCCCCATTTCATAAATTACATATATATATATATATATATATATATATATATATATATATATATATATATATATATATATATATATATATATATATATGGTACGCAGATTATGAAGAGTCTGTCTTCGGTTGCCGTAAAATAATTAGGAAAAAGGTATACGCTTCTAAAAAAACTGTTTATTTGTCGACGTTTCGATCGGAGACCGATCTTCATCAGGATGAAATTTACAGGCTTCGGGGCGCTTTTATATCATCGTGCTCCGAGCCGAGAGAAAGAGAAAAAGAAAAAGGTTAAGAAACCTTTTTCTCTTTCTCTCGGCTCGGAGCACGATGATATAAAAGCGCCCCGAAGCCTGTAAATTTCATCCTGATGAAGATCGGTCTCCGACCGAAACGTCGACAAATAAACAGTTTTTTAGAAGCGTATACCTTTCTCCTATATATATATATATATATATATATATATATATATATATATATATATATATATATATATATATATATATATATATATATATATATATATATATATATATATATATATATATATATATATATATATAATGATTATATAATCATTGTGTAAATGGCTGTGCCCGTGCAGCGTTGACTTTATTGGTTCCCAGTGAGGAACGTGTTCTGCAGCCCGAGTATTTTGTCGAGCACCGGAGCTCGCGTGCATATAAAGAAAAAGTATATCTTTGTTGCTTTAACGTTCTGTTGCTATAGCGCCAACTGCCATCACCGTCCACGAAGTTCTCCAACGTTCCCACCTTTTCTTTTTTCTTTTTTTAAGGTTCAGCTTGTCGGCAGCAGCATTTCAGTTACTTGGGATTCAAATGTCGTAAGAACAAATGTATCTCGATCAGCCCACAAACACCGCTATGTCGGGCTGCCTTTTCAGCCAATGTACCCACGTATAGTCTTAATAGAAATTTTAACAAATGTTTTCTGGGAGGTTGAGAAATAGCCTTACTTGCTTGCACTAACATTGCTTATATTTTTCTTGCAACATTCCGCTTTGTTGGGCGTACCAGCGGTGAAAGTATTACACAACAATTTTATTATTCGTTTAAGTCTCTTTCGTAGTTGGGTTGCCTAACCACGTAGTCTACCAGAAGAAGCAATGTACAAGTTGCAAAAATGTTTAAACTCGAAGTTATCGGGCTTTCCAAAAGGCGCGGAAGGAGCTTCAGAGAAGGCTTTATGTCGCCATTAGGGTTCTCCTACGCAGTCGAGTGTGTATAGCCTCCTTCCTTATTAAATTTTGTTCGGTTTTGGTGTGGGTGCCCGCGGACCTTCGGATATGTGTCCCTAGCCATTGGCGTGCAGTCGGGAAGAAGAAAGAATTGTCTGTACGATCTTATTTATAACTGAGCAGAGAACGCGCGGGACATTAAACGAGAAAGTTTCGGTTGTGTCAACTGTCATACAATGTGTTTGCTTCTAGCGTAGGCTAGCTGGCACTTTCGCCCGGCGGCCTTTGTTATCATATGTGAAACTGTTGGAGGTATGTCTTAAGGGAAGAGGAAATTGACCGAGTTGGTGGTAATTTATCGTTAACAAGCTACAGCGGTAAATGGACGCGGACAGGGAAAAGCAGATCGCGACTTAGCGCACTTCCTTTGTCCTTGTCTGTTTGGCACTGCAGCCTGTCAAATTTGGTTAAGGGAGTTGAAGCTTTGTCTAAGCGTGTGGATCAAGTTCATGGATAGGCACGGAATAGTACAATGTCTCCCATACAGCTCATGAGTGAGTGAGTGAGTGAGTGAGTGAGTGAGTGAGTGAGTGAGTGAGTGAGTGAGTGAGTGAGTGAGTGAGTGAGTGAGTGAGTGAGTGAGTGAGTGAGTGAGTGAGTGAGTGAGTGAGTGAGTGAGTGAGTGAGTGAGTGAGTGAGTAGTGAGTGAAGTGAGTGAGTGAGTGAGTGAGTGAGTGAGTGAGTGAGTGAGTGAGTGAGTGAGTGAGTGAGTGAGTGAGTGAGTGAGTGAGTGAGTGAGTGAGTGAGTGAGTGAGTGAGTGAGCGAGCGAGCGAGCGAGCGAGTGTGTGAGTGTGTGAGTGTGTGAGTGTGTGAGTGTGTGAGTGAGTGAGTGAGTGAGTGAGTTGCACACGCTTGACGGATCTCGAGGACCTTGAGCTCGAAAAATGGCTACGCGTTAGTGGAAGATTTATTTCACCAATCACCGCAGCGTTGTTTTTGTCTGCAAAAGCGGCGGAATCGTACTGTGGTGTTACCCAGCGCAGCCGCAGGTCGGTTGGCGGTCGAGAAGCGAAAGTGTGACATTCCAGCTAGCGACAACGTGACATGTGGAAGCGCGTTCGCTTTTCCACGCCTCAACCTCACCTCCTCCTTCATCCACGTAACCGCACCACAGCCGTCCCATGGCGACGACAGGCGAGCGCCCACATAGAAAAAAAAGGAAAAGAAAAGCAGAGTGGGCAACCGCTATCCTGCAACGGAATCATTCAATTTCACCGAGACAGTATCGAATTTCTAACGGGGCGTGCCACGGCGACAGAGAGAAAGGACAAATAAAGTGCCGAAGGCTGCTGGCGGCGCTGACGACGGCTTCGCGGTCAGCAACAACAGGAACGCGTGAGAGAAACCAATTTAGTCACGTTTCCTGCCCGGCGTTCCCTGCTGCGTCGATCGTGCGTTGAGGCGCATGTTTCTTTCCACTGGGAACCGACGTGACGCAAGACGAAATGAAAAAGAAAGTTAACAGCAGAACGGAGTTCCTCGCTCGCATGGATTCCTACCGTACACAGACACACACACACACGCCTCCTCTTATTTCGGGCTATTCGAGTCGCTCCGAAGTATTCAGGAGCTGTGACTATGCCGCCGGTTTCTCTCTTCTTGCGTCAGACGGAGCCCGTGTTTGACGTAAAAATCGATCTACTTCAGGTGAAGGAGAAAACGCGCAGGCCCTAAATAACAAGCAGGTCGACTGTCGTTAAAAGCAACGAGAATGCAGCTCCGAGGCACAACAGGAGGGATATTGTTTTCGACATTATTGCAGGTTAAAGAGGGAAGACGAGACGGGGTAGAAAATTCTGAGGCACTGTGACGCAAAAGCTTTTCTTTTTTTTCTTCTCAGCTAACTAACACGTTCGCCTTTGTAGGAATTGTCGTGGGGATCTTATATAACTGACCGAGTTGTGCTTCACAATGTTCCACCGTGGCGTCGGACAAGTGAGACGGCGGGGAATTCGGAATGACGTTTTGACTATAAATAATTTCCTTTCAAGCAGCACTGTATGGAAGCGTGTTTCTGGCACTGTGCCTTGCATCTCAATAAAAAATCCTCGTGTAACTGCTCTTGTGTAACTGTTATCTATTAGACGATCATCTTGTACTAGCCTGCATCGACCCATAGATTGTGCATACGTTAACTTATCCTTCGAATTTCTTCTGAATGCTTCTCACAATAATCAAAAAGCTCTCACAAAAAAAAAGTTGTCTGGACGTACTGGAGCAGTCAACGAAAAAGTAAACAAATGTTGCAGTACGTTTTCCATTGGACTTTTCTCTCTCTATACACCTGTGTTATGGTGACAAAAATGAACACCAGGCGAAAAATACCAATTGATAAACAGAAACTTCACGGGAACGGTGGTTTCATTCTTAGTTTCAATTTTCACTGCGTTTGAGAGCTTACTGAGCTATGTTAGAGATCTTACGAATTCATGACGTGAAACGTGCTTATGGTTAAACAAGTATACACAGTCTGACAGAGATGACCATTGTGGTCACTTCGTCGGCTTAGTACTTGCGCTCGTCGTGGTCTACTGATAACCGCCGGCTGTAAAAAAAAAAAGTATACGAAAATAATGTTTGTAAATGATGAGACAAACAACAACCACAACAAACAACGCGGCTTTTCGGACAAAAATAGAACAAAGAAAACAAAAGTGACAGAAGCCAGGAAATGCACGGAGGTTAACCAGACGCACGGTCGGTCTTGCTACCCTGTATTGGGAAAGGAATAAAGGAATGAAAAGACAGGTAGAAGGGAAGGGAGAGAGCGGGAGACAGAGAGTGAACACTGATTGCACATGCGCGTAGGGGAGCACCACAAGTCTGCAGAGGGTTGCAGACACCTGTCGACATTGGGTACGCTACAGCCAGTTACAACGTAAGAAGGAACGTAAGCACCGCCCACATGACCGCAGCGCACCTGACCTTCACCTGCGAAAGACGGTCGCGCTTGCTGGTTTGCACTCGAACCGTAAGTATTCTTTCTCGGCTAATGTAAATACTGAGCATGTTAAGAGTTAGAGGTTCGTCGTTACTGCCTAAAACATTGCGTTTGGCTGAGCAGCGATGCCAGAATTCCTGACGAAATTTACCAGGACGTTCATGTTTCCGACTTTAAACCAGTGACACAAACGTCTGTCTGTATGGCAAAGTCAGCTATCTGAAACACTGGAGACGTGCTTGACGTCACGAGATCGAGTACGCGCTATTGGATGGAGCATTTGTGCGAATTTTTTTGTGGGAGGGACAGCGATGGCTGTGGGCGGAGCCAACATTTCTTTCTTCGGTTGTAACGCAGCGCCTCCGATTACTTCCGCGCCATCGACGCACGTGGCGCATGGCATAAGAATATAAAAAGGATCACATAAATAAAATGTCATAATATGCATGTTCCTCCTTTGTGATTCGCCGTTTTGAGCAACATACCCCGCAAGTGAAGTCTTCCAAAGTTATGCACAACAGCTATTCTCATCCGCCGTTTGACGAAGTTCTCGCCGGTTAGGTTTATTTCGTTTTTACTAAAGCAACCCAAACTGCAGTTACCACGGAATTTTTGTAGCGCCACGCGCAGCGGTCTTTATGTAAAGGCATGCATTTGGAGACCGTTCATCTGGCTGACCGAGCGTGCATTGTTCGAGCAGCGCATGCCGCGGTTTACTAAAGCATTTTTAATCAGCCTCCAGACGCCGAAGAGAAAAAAAAAAGATAAGCTCCGGTGGTACAGGCTAGAGCTTCTTTAGAAACCAGTCGTAGCGTAGTGTGGCGGCAGCTAGCACTCGCTTTACCGATTGAGAACAATAGTTCCGAGGCTGCGACGAGCTCCGTAAGAACGGAGAGAATTCGCGCTATTGAGTTTCATTCCATATAGAGTCTGTATTTGCTACCACAAAATGAAAATATTCGTGGTATTCGGCAGTTTAAGACACGGTCCACAGAATTTATCTCCTTGGCCATATACACCGCGTAATCATAGCAACGAGAATAGGCGCGCAATGTCTGTGATATCGTCCAATTTAAATTCATCGCTCTACAGTTGCAACAGAGACACCCCGCATAAATCGCTATGCGGAGGTTCACCCGGAAGAAGTATCGCTAAGAAAATTATTCATATACAGGGTTCGCAAAGGTACAAAAGAACGCAGGAATTTGCGTTATTCGTAGGTACGAGGGCGCATCGTGCTGCTTAGATATCTCCACTCTAAACGTCATTTTCCGCCCTGCATCTTGGTGGTTAGAGACGGTCTAGATTTTACATTTCGAAGCTTGCGACGGAATGTTCGGTAACAAATCTCACGGTGCACTGTACTGGCTGTTCATAGCATTCTGCCGTGCTACGCAGGATAGCAGACGTATACATCTGAATGTTGGTCATTCTGGTTCTGAAGGTCATTCTTGTTATGCATTCTGTTCAGTAAAGTCTATGAGCTTGGAACTACAAAATAAAAGAAAATGAGTCTATTTGTCGCTCGTTAAATAGGAGGACTTGATAGTTACTTTAACAACGTTAATCTTGTTTTCAAAACATCTACCCCGCTTGGTGGAACCTAATTGTTGCATGCAAATTCATGTTTTTTTTTTTTCAAAGCTCTTCTCGTTTTCAGTGTAATTACTTCAGCACCCCCCTCTATACATAATCGTTATGTATGTTATGTGCGTTCTTGAATAAACTGATATCAAACTGAACTGGATACTTTCGCCCGTTGATCACTGTACTTCGATCCAGTGATCAACGGGCTCACAGTTCCTCTCTAGAACGCTATTTCCTCCAACATTCTGGAAACAAATTTTCTTTATTTTTATTTAGTCTTTTTAGCAACGAGAATTCACTATAGAATTGTATCGCGGATCGATTTTGAAACCATGCACGTTCACGACCCCTCCTGATGCTTTCTTTTTGGCACGTGGCTAGGAGCATGTGTTTGTCATGTGTTTTCTCGTCCCCTTTGTGTTTTCTATGCTTTTTCGTCCCCGCAATGTGGATTGTACTCTGTCGAAGCTAGTCCCGGAAACCGGAGAATTCCATGGTGCAACAGGGGCGCGCTATATCGTGTATCCTGCGTAGCGTTCGTTTGTCCTGAAATTCTAGCGAGCACCGTCGTCGACTTCTGGCAAGCAACCGGATGCTCCCACAGGACACGCTTCCAGTATCGAGTGAATGTAGGGCCGGTTTGATAAAATAGGCACAAAATTCTACGAACTCGGTTTGTGTATAGTACCATGGTGGTTTAGCTTTTATTGTTTACTCGAGACCATGCATTTGGGACACAACTTCCTTTTGTCTCAACCTTCGCATTCGATGGTTGTGGGTTCGGGCACCAAGGGTCTTTTTTTTCGGCCACTTTAATTAATTTCAATGTGTCGTAAATACTGCACAGTAAAAAAACTACCAATAACGTCCCCTATGCTTTTCTTGGCTTGACTGTCTGTTGATTTCATTAAGCGGGAAAAGGGGTGAAAAAATCATGTCTAACCAATCTGACGACGCCAGTATTTTAAGTTCGAATGAATAGCTTTTTTTATTTGTTGGGGAGATGAGATTAAGAAGTTTGCAGGGATAACGCGGCCGCAGCCAGCACGGGACCGCGTTGTTAGGCGAAACATGGAAGATACCTTTGCCCTGCAGTGGGCGCAGTCAGGATGATGACGATGACAATAAATACCCTTTCTTTGCTATTCATTTACATTCGCTCCTCATTTTCTCTGTTGACGGATGTATGTTCCGAAGCCTCCGGTTGAATGCAGCGCAATCCCATGGGAGAAAGCGCATACTGAAAACACAATTTGAAGTGAGCGCCTGTAAAGCGTGCACCACCTCATTATTATCCTTATTGCGGCAGAGCACACTTCAAGGGCTCAGAGATGCGGTTGTCGAGGTGGGCGCTGTTGTGAACGACGAGTGATCACCTTTCTGGGACAAAGCAGTGTCGCATGCTATGAAACAGAGGAAGCTTTGTAAATGAAAATTGCTATTTGGAATCCTCAGAACCCCGCTATTCGTTATCTAGCTAGTGTCGAACTTATTTAAATGCGCCTTCATATACGAAGACGGAAAGAAAACACTGTGCAACTGCTTATCTCTACACAATAAATAATGTAAACCATCTTTTCAACTGCAGTCCTCTTCTCATTCCTACAGACAATGTGATGTATATTTGTAACCGTTATTTCTGTTGTCACATTGTTCGTCATTGTGGTTATTTTAGTCGCTGGTCGTCGTTCAATACAACCTCAATGTTCGCGCGTGTGCCCATTGAGATTTTCATTATCTCTCTTTGTGGGTCGTGGCGATTACAGGGGATCGTAGCCGCGGCGATATTTTTTTCTACTTCTAGTCCCACTTTTTAATAAAGGTGCAAACGTGTGCTTGCGTTAGAGTCCCGGCAAAGCGCCGCCCAAACACAGAGTAAATCCTCTTCGCGCTAACGCCACGCTGAACTCCAAGGCAGATGATTATATTTTCCAAACTCAGTCCTCGGAAACTGTCTGCCACTGTGAAGCTAACGAGGTAGATAGATAGAGAGAGTGCGGTGAAATTTGTTTCGCGAGGGGCTTTCGTTCCACCTTTTCGCGGGGCCATCGTTAGCAGCGTAACGTCAGGTTCAGTTGTTTATTATACATGCTAGCCGGCGCCTGCAGTGGAATCAGCAGATATTAGCTTGTGCTCTGAGCTAGCGCCAGTGCACCCAGAAAGCCAGCAGAGCCAGAACCGACCGTGCTGGAGCATGAAAGCGGGAATTCGGTGGTTGTGCATGCAGGCGGGAACACGCTGATCTCTGAGCGGCAAGTGCTTATCGTGAAGCGCAGGAGCGCGAGCTAACGTGCGTACTTATGCAGAGATTATGCTAATACAATCTTGCCGAGCATGATGCCAGAGCATGGCGCTGCCCAAAGCTTCTACGGGCTTTCCTCCACGGTAGAAGCAGGCGCTCGGACGACGCTTTTATGACTTCTCGTTGAATTTCTTGCCGGATGCAAACGAGACCTTATATGCCGCGACCAAGTGCCGTCTTGTACGGTTGCGGCAGCCTAGTGTAGCTGTAAGAAGCCCCCTATGGTGTCAATACGCACTTTCAGGTAAAGCTGCACTCTCCGGATTCCGATTATAACCGTATACAATACCTGCACAACGAACATGTGAATCTCCTAAGCACTATTACGGAAACGTTATAAGAACAGTTTTTACTAAGATTGATTAGCGATGGCAGCGCAGCGCCCGTATTCCAGTAATTTATACAGAAATCTCTGTGAAGGGAGCAACCAAAGACGACTCTAACCTAACCTAACTGAGCTGGATCTTCGCGCTCCTCTGGTGTCACTAATGCGCCGATGTGTGGGATCTTAGAGCCTTGCATATATTTCGTTATGGAGCAGTGTAAGGAGCGTGTATCGACAGTTAGTCGTACATTGTTTTATTTTTTTGCTGTTTCTATTCCCACATCTGCTTAGATTACGTTCTTTTTTCTTGTGTATTGCGTGTGCTAAATCGTTCCCGCGCAGCAGCGTTTGTAGAACGATGTACGAAGAAAAGTGCAGCCATTGTTTGTGCTCATAAAATCTTGTCGCCCCGCCACGGTAGTCTAGTGGTTATGGCGCTCGACAGCTGACCCGAAGGTCGCGGGATCGAATCCCGGCCGCGGTGGCTGCATTTTCGATGGAGGCGAAAATGTTTGAGGCCCGTGTAGTTAGATTTAGGTGCACGTTAAAGAACCCCAGGTGGCCGAAATTTCCGGAGCCCTCCACTACGGCGTTTCTCATAATCATATCGTGGTTTTGGGACGTCAAACTCCAGATAATATCAATAAAATCAAATCTTGTCAGTAGCGCGAGATGTCACGTAAACGAAGGAAGACAAAAGGAGGGAGGACTGTCTGAGATACTTTGAGCACGATAGATTTTAAGAATACCTTAGATTGTTATACTTTGAATAATTACTGGTGATTTCAGTTTTAAATTGCAGTCGGTGCGTGTTTCGACTGGCTCTACAGCCACTAAAAGCTCCCAGGTGACAACCCAAGCGAGGCTAACGTTTTATTGATGGCTCTCAGAGTGGATTGCTACTCTAAGACGCCATGAAACGTCGCAGTTTTCTTGCTAAATATATCCCATTTGAAATCGAGTAATTTTCTTCAAGTACGCACAGCTTACACAGGCCTTCTATACGACGAGGCCGATGGTATTGCAATATGTTTTCGTTATTCACCTTCTCTATCGTAATAACTTTGGTAGAAACTATAATACTTTACACGAAGTAATTAAACCATCAAAAGACGAAAGGTAGAGATATCCTGCTTATCGCTATCACTTGCCAATCTTTTTCTTCGTGTGTGACTGAGTACGTGTTCACGCTATGTTTTGTACCTTATTGTTTCTTTATGTGACACAACCTTTATGTGATACCTTCTTGTCGAGCATTTACTGTAAATAAATGAAAGTGCACAATTTCTGTTCAGCGCAATATATATAAAGCTCAATTTCATTGCCTCTTTGCAGCCCCAACCAAGCACATCTGCGATTCTAACTCTAACTTTATGTTTACCGTTTACCATATTATAATTCTATTATTATTATTATTATTATTATTATTATTATTATTATTATTATTATTATTATTATTATTATTATTATTATTATTATTATTATTATTATTATTATTATTATTATTATCGTTGTTGTTGTTGTTGTTTTGTTACAAAACATTACCCAGGCACTACAGCACTGACAACCTAGAACTGGCGCGTTCAAACTCCAGGTAACAAAGGATCATCAGCTAGAGAACGCGAATTTTGGACTTGATTCTAAGATAATGGCAGACATTTCCCTTATTATTTTTTTTTTCGAAGCCTTGTCTGCCGGTGGGAGTGTCCGTCCCACGTATCGCCAACGTTATGCCACTTGTATCTCTAGCATTCATTTAAATAACGTATCGCCGTGCAAAAGGCAGCACGGCTGTACGGGGATGGTACGTTTCCAATATATCTTCAGGAATACGGTATGCGTGTACATGAGACGAGCGTTAGCATTTTGGGCAGGCCTATAGATGAAATCCCCACCTGTTTGTCGCTCAAAACAAGGCATCCGCGAGTTATAATGTATTCAAACACAAGCGGGATTTTGAGCTTCTCCATAATTAAGCGTGCCTGCTAGGCTCCCATTCTCGTTTGCGAAATTCCTTGCTCGTATTCCAACAGCGTGCACGGTGTTCGGTGGTTTTTCCCGTCTGGTTGAACAAACCAGCTTCCTGACACAAACCACGTCGGCACGACTGAAGCACAGCAAATTACACCGGAGCTTGTTAGTCCACAGAGCCCTTGATTAAAGAAGCAAAAAATTCAAAGGAAACCTCAGGCGCACATACCCCGGTGAAGTTAACAAGAAACAGGACACCGCGACATTTCGTCGGCTGCTCGTTGGAGAAATCCAAGCACGACGGCGCATCTATTACGCCACAAATGTTCACTTCGCGTAGAAGCTGCGTACAAAGGCGTCGAGGGAGCTGTGTTTACTCTGCCTTTTAATGGACGCTGACGCAATGCTGAGGGGCTACAGTAAGCTGCGAGCGTTGGCGGGATAGGAAGAAGCGCGTGAAAACGTTTTTCCCTGCAGCTTCATCATCTTGGGAAAGGAGGCTGTGTTGAGAGAGATAAGCAGGGTCGACAAAGAGGGGGCAAAAAAAAGAGAGAGACTTTGTTAGTGCAGCGTCGGGGGCTCGCCACTGTTTAGAATGGATGATTAGCATTACTTATCTCAGCCGTGGATGGCAATCAGAGAGACGCGACAGCAAACACGGGCCGCATCGCGAGGCACTTAATTAGCAGTCGAGGCACGGAGCGAATTAAGAAGCCCAGGCATCTGGGACGCGCACGAATATGGGGAGCTTGCCTCGGCGCGCTGTCTGCGCTCCCGCTAAATCTCTCCCGCGCTGACTACACACACTGGGTTGCAGGGGTGGGTTTGTTGAAGGGCTGACGCGACGGCGTTGCTGCTGGCTGCTCTGTTAATGACAGCCATCAACGAACAGGAAAGACAGCGCGTGTCAAGCGTTGGCGTACGCACGAGTTTGCGAAAGGCGCACTGAAACGCAAGATGTGAAAGACGAACTGGGGAGTGTCAGCAGAAAATCGCCTCACAGGGAGAGAGTCGAAATAAGGGACAGGTAATCTTAAAGACATTAGAGGGAACTGTCGCAAGACTGGTGTCCTCGGAGTGATGTGAAAATTTTCTGTCGCGGGGATTCTGCTTTAGAAGAAAGGGCATCGCGTCTAATAAAGTGGGTGCTATATATATATATATATATATATATATATATATATATATATATATATATATATATATATATATATATATATATATATATATATATATATATATTACCAACCACACTAATTGTAACGATGGGGCGACAGACCTCGCAACCAGGGTGTCGGAACGAAATGTTTTTCGTTTCGGTTTTAGTTTCGTTCCACCGCAAAAAGTTCCGTTTCTGTTCCGGAACGAAAAAAAAAATGTTCCGTAACGGTTCGTAACGGTTTTTTTATGGAAAAATTTGAAGTTAAGGTAATCATAACGAACATTGAATTTGTGATGTAGTTACTTGCCCTGCTCTTAGGAAAGTGGGACAAGGGTAAAATACGGTCTTCAGAGGAGCGGAAGTAACTGTACCACGAATTTCTACCAACTAGCACAAACCAGTATTAATTTCAAAGTCATAGTATTTATTTTCTCAAAAGACAAATACGAATTTTTTAGTGGGCTCAATGCTTTGTGTCAAGGGAGTGAGCACGATCTCAGAAGCAGCACGTCATTGAGAGTACTCTCTGATGTGCGACACCGCTGTTCTGATAACAAGATCGCCAGGCGTGCGCGACACACGCAGCACAGTCACAACGAAAGCTGGAAGAGCGAACTTTGCAGAGCCCGCTGGGAGAGTCTCTTGGGGCAATAATACAAGTACACATGCAAGGTACCCACTACGCCATAAATCATCCCAATTCTTATGAAGTAGAGAAGTTCCCACCATGCCATTTTTCGTCATTCTTCGGAGTCTCGTAGTACACGCAACACATCTGTAAGGCATTATGTGCACTTTGTGCTGTGACTGATGATGTTAAAGAATTATGGCTGAGCACTTTGCAGTGGGTGGGAAGCAGTGTTGCGGAATGGGCGCCTCCAATCCATTTCAATTCCATTCCGGGGAATTAGAATTTGCCGCAGTTCCATTCCTTTCAATTCCTCGGAATGAAAAAAACTTAGCCCATTGGCACTCAGAGAATGGCCGGGAAGCTCAATTCCATTCCTGTAATTCCTCCACGTAAGAAAGGCATCTTGATAGCTTTATTGAGTTAAGAATAAACGCCCCATAAAGCTGATGTCATTAGATGCATTAAGAACTGCAATAGTACGCAAGACAGGCTACCAAGGTCGAGGGATAGAAGCTTGGTCACATATCTCGTGCAGTACAACCATCCTACTAATTCCCATAGGGGCAGTTCTCCCGCTACCTATGGTATTTGCATGGTCAGTATGTTTGAACGAATGGTGGTGTTTTAATATTGTTTATGCTTAAATGTGTTAATGCTAAAATGACGACGTAGCCTATTTTTATGCTGACAAAAGTAGTATTCAAGAAGACTAAGCAGTTTACCACGCGTCTGGAGCGGCTGTGAATATGGAGAAAAAATAAGATTTGGTTAATCAGGAATAAGACCCTCTAGATCTGCTGGTATTAGTTGGAACAGTGCACCGCTGGGACACCTTGTGCCTTTGTTTCGAATACGGAACACTGGGCCGCACTGCTCGTCAGCACTCACGCTTGTCAAGCGCTCCTCGCAAGCATAGAAGCACTAGCGTGGCACTGTGGTGGAAGACCCGACTGCCACGCAGAGGGCGCGGGTTGAAATGCCATCCGATCCTAGAAATTTGTTTCTCATTTATTTTTTTAATAACACGCGATAGCGGAAGAGTTGAGATCTGGGCCAGTTGGTTCATGATACTTGACGAAAGCCAGCAAAAGAACGGGACGGACACCGGCGGCGGCGGTCACGGACACCGGCGGCGGTGGACAACTATGGCGCCAAAATCAGCCGTTATGATCTCATAACAGCTTTCGCTGTAACAAACTTCAGCGCCGACAACGCCCTCTCTACGCTGGCCTTCGTGACAGGCGCGCCAAAATCCACTTGCTTTAATATAAACATCTCTGGTTGCCACTGTTTTCGTTTTTCGCACGATTTCAGCATATCTTTGCTTTGGAATTCCTGCCTGAGGTACGCGCTAATACCGTACCGTGAGATATGCTCACATTGCACGAGCTCAGTTGCTCCGGATTGCGAAGTTTTCTCGTGAACCGAAAAACGATTGAAAAAATTTCGTTTTCACTCCGGAACGAAATAATAGATAAAGTTTCGGTTACGTTTTCGTTCCAGTCCAAAATATCGTTTTTTTTTTTTCGGTTTTCGTTTTCGGTTTTCGTTCCGTTCCGACACCCTGCTCGCAACAGAGAAATTACAGCCCTATAGGACAAATGATGCTGGTGTATAGGACAAACAGCGCTAGTGTCGTTCCCTCTCTTTGTCCGTGTGTTAGACTGCGCTAGAAAAGTTATTACGATGTATATGTACCAACTAGCTCGCCTTTCAGTATTACTCCAATAATTAATACAGTTGTTGGGGTTTTCATTTCCAAAACTAAGATATGATTATGAAGGATGCCGTAGTGGAGGGCTCCGGAAATCTTGACCATCTGGTGTTCTTTAACGTGCACCTAAATATAAGTACATGGGCCTGTAGCAATTTGCCTCCATCGAAATGCGGCAGCCGCGGTCGGGATTCGATCCCGCGACCTTCGGGTCAGCATTCGAGAACCATAACCACTACATCACCGCGGCGGGTGTATAGGACAAGCACATTACACTGTGTATTGTAAACTGGTATTAATAATGTAAATGTGATTGGTATTTATTCAGTTATATTTCTGCTTAATTACCTCAGCGAGACAAGGCGGTGTTCCTTACTTCTACAGCATTGGCCGTATGAAGCTTCGCACGAGAATATTAACATAAGCTGGCGCAATCGTCTACAGTTTTGTATAAGAGAATAGCTGTTTCCTGGGCAAACATACCGCGGGAAAACAATAATATCGAATCGCTATACTCTTACACAAACAGTTGATGGGCGAGCTTGAAATATATTACGCCGCAAGCAGTCACACAAGGTCACGTGTTTTGTACGACGGCGTAGGACATCAAAAGACAAGAAATGATGCCAGCGCTGTCTGAAAGAACATGCCGCTCCAAAAGTTCTCAACAATCGACTGCGTACCGTAAGAAAACCCGAAGTTGTATCTACTACGGTCGCGCGGAATAGCGCATACAAAAAAAGGAAGCAGTTGCGAAGGATTTCTTCCTTTCGTTCTTTGAGCCTTATATTCTCCCTTGATTTTCGTTCTTATTTGGTTCCACAAAGCGGAGACGCAACCTTTCTGGGGACGAATAGAATGGAACTCACTCCCGCACAAGTCGCAAGACGGGAAGTGGGCGATGCTGAATACGTCGACTGATGACGAAGAAACTGAGTCGTTGCCACGCGCAAACGGTAGCAGCGTGTGCTACGCACACGGGCTTTTAACAAGAAGAGAGAGCAGTTCAGAAATGCGATAGCTTTGTATACAGTCAATCTCATCAAAGCACATATCCCGACAGCGTCGCAACCTGCATGAATGTTGTCCGTACTTTTAGGTGAAATACGCAAACAGGATGCTTTCAATATAGTTTGCTTAGCGACTGTCGTATCTGCTTTATTGTGGGAAAAGTAGGAGAACCAATCAAAGATGGCTTGAAGGTTTGAACCATATAGACCTTTACAATAGCCGTATTTTGATTGATTGATTGATTGATTGATTGATTGATTGATTGATTGATTGATTGATTGATTGATTGATTGATTGATTGATTGATTGATTGATTGATTGATTGATTGATTGATTGATTGATTGATTGATTGATTCATAAAACTGCAGTAGAACTGAAAGTTGGGCGAGTTGGTAACTATTCATGGGGGAATTTCAGAGCGCAGAAAAGACAAGGTCACAGTCCTTATCTAAGTTTGTGCGCGCTGAAATTCACCATGATAAAACTTACGATAAAGTGGTAACAGCAAGAAGAATACATCAGCACGGCGAGACCCGACACGCTCCGTCGAGTCATGCTTGCACGGAACTCTGCGTAACTCTGCGAGGACGGGTTCGCCGGCAGAGGACAGTTGGCGTAAAGCGACGGCAAAAGTATATAAATAAACACGAACTCGGGATGCGAGAATCTTGGTTTTCTCAGCCGTATTTTTCGTTTTCTACAAGAGACTCAAAGTCAATATTTTGATTCGCAGGAAAGCGTCGCGAAGGAAATGGAACCTGACGCTCGAATCCTGCTGCCATTGCAGTCGACTTGACAGCTTCTTCTAAGCTGGAACGTGAAATATCTAAGGATCCGTCGTGGTGCCACAGTTGTTATGACATTCTGTTGCTAAGGAAGGAGGTCATGGGTTTGATTTCATTTCACATCCGTGACGTAAAATAGTGTTAAAGTGTCTAAGACAGTAAAAATTATGACGCAGCTCTCCATTACGGCGTTCCTCGTAACCGACTGAAGCAATATCAGGAGGTTAAACCCAACGGTTCAGCTTTGCAATGTACCATCATCATCGCTCTATATGTACCTGTTTACTGCAGCCCAGCGTAGGCCTAAGAACACCATGCATATAACGTAAACAAACCAGGTCTGGTAGATTAGCAGTGACGAAATCCGCAACGTGGAAGATACTCCTTCAAGGAAAAAAATATCATCCGTGCAGCAGCGCATCCCGTCCCCTATTTCCCAATTTCCCAAAGCAAATCCCGTGCGGGGTTTATGAGGAAGACAGCTTCGACGTAGACGATGGCAATTTCAACCATAAGCCGAATCTATATACCCTGTCCTTGCGCAATTCTATATCTACAAGCTACGACTGCTCACTCAATACTATATACCGTCAGACCCGTTGTGTAACCAATTTTCAGTGAACATCCGCAGACGCATGCAAGTAATGGGATTTCGACAATACCTGTTTTCCTCATTCAAGCTTTAGTCCATGTAGTTTTGGATCGTGCAGGCGTCGTTTTCTGCTGTCGAAGTAGGGACACGAGTTCATATTTTTTTTTTTTTTTGCCGATCTAACTCGTTTCTTACCATTCGTTTCCTATTATTTCATTTCGTCGATGGCATATAATTCAACTGCAGAGCGCTTCAGCGGCCAAAGTTTGATGCAGGTGAAACTGCAAAAAAAGAAAAAAGAACGGCCGTGTGTTCCACTCACGTATTCTTTGTAGAAACCACAGTTGGTCAAAATCTATTCGCCCCCCCCCCCCCCACTACAGCGGGGCTCATAACTTATAACCTCGGACTTTACTAGCTTTTTTTCCTATCCAGCCTTTCATATTTCAGCGCTGGTCTTACTTAAGTTCAACGAACGCAGCGGTGAAACCAATGAAATAGAATCGACTCAGAAGAAAATCAACAAATCTTTTGCCTTCAAGTCACCTTGGGGGAAATGCATTAGAAACTGTGGGACCTTTTTCATGCTGCTCTAGTGCTGACACCTCCAGACTTGGATATAAACGTTCTTTTCCGTTAATTTGCAGTAACGTTTCAATACATGATTATATAACAGAATTATTGTTTGTGAATACCTTTGACCAACTACAGCCTGTATCGGAAGGACAATGCAACTAGAAATAATAAAGTGGCATCCGCATCTACTTTTGGCACTTTCAGTGCATCTTTGTGATCGTAGAGGTTATTCGGAGGGTCACAACGATGAAGTTACATAGAAAGTTACATTGAAAGGCGGAGAATTTTGCCGGCGTATACGAATCGCAGTCTTGCTACAATTATCTGTTAGATTAATTTGGTTGTGTCTAACAAAGAAACGAGCCCCTCGAGAACATTCCCTTCTTTTGTTCAATAATGAAGTTACATCGACAAAGCGCGACGAGGGAACAACAGGCCTCGCAATATTGTGGCCAAATCAGAACATAAGTTATACGGCAGCGCATGCGGGAACCGAGAATGGTAACGTATTTCAGACATCCCGAGCGCGAAACGCACACGCAGCGCAGCCGCGCGAAATGCGTTACCGTGTTGTGGTCGCCCACACACCTCCAACTGCAAGCGAATTCCCGCGCTCCTGGCGACACGATGACAAATATGCGCGAGCTGCACCCACGCGCTCGAAAACAGCGGCTAACGGGTACCGCGCTATAAGACGACGTCGCTGCGTACACGGCGAAAATGTATGCCCAGCTGTGTTTGCTAATGCTGTTAGACGTGCACGAACGTATATATCCTCAGTGTGGAGGACACCGTCTTATGGGCGTGCGCGATTTCTGAGCGCTAAAATTGGCCGCGTGACGCTTGTCGACGCCTACTAGAAAGCCTATAGAGACGACGACAAAAGTTTCGGCAAGCGCGAATCCTGCGAGATTTGTCTCAGATGGTTGATTGTCTTGGCTGAGAAATTTCAAGAACGACGGGCGAAGATGTTATATATAAAGTACGGTGCACTCGAAGGTTTCTTGCTCTTGGTCTTTTCATGATGTAAATTAAGAAAAGTCAGCACCACCCGAACGCGGAAATTATGAGTGTCATTTGCGGTTTTATCTTTCTTTTTTCATTTGCTTCACACATACACACGCGCGCGCATGCGCTAACCTTCACAAATCTATTCGCATATTTATAAGGGATGACATCCATTCATAATGTTCGTAATGTCATTTGTTTGGTGTCACACGGGTAAAGTAATGACATCGTGTGAGAACGTCATATTCAATCAGATGAGTTCACGAAGTACGTTCGCACTCGATCTGAGAACGAATGTAGGGATCGCTGTGGTAACACACACACACACACACACACACACACACACACACACACACACACACACACACACACACACACACACACACACACACACACACACACACACACACACACACACACACACACACACACACACACACACACACACACACACACACACACACACACACACACACACCTGTGTCTGTCTGTGTGCGCCTCATTGCTTGCACACTCTTGTTGTTTGCTTACTTGGTTTATGTTGTGCAACTGTGACAAACGGTCCCTGACAACCAACGATATATTCTTAGAGCAACTTTTTATTATTAAACGAACTATTCCTATAACATAAGCGTGTAAAGTGCAAGTATTGTTAACGCCCCCCCCCCCCTTTCTCATTGTCATGGCAGAGGAGGCTATATGGTCACAGTTGTCATTTTCAAATTACGTTTGTTGTCGTGTGAAAGCGCACATGAAAAATGAGATAAGGTTCACTCAGTGTCATTCGATGTACAACATGACATTACACTTCGCGCATAACCAAGGTGCAAGAACAGCCACCGCGGTGGTGCGGTGGTTGCGGCGCTCGGCTGCTGACCCGAAAGGCGAGGGTTCGATCCCGGCCGCGGCGGTCGCCCTCGATGGAGGCGAAATACTATAGAAGCTCGTTTACTTAGATTTACGTGCGCGTTAAAGAACCCCAGGTGGTCAAAATTTCCGTAGGCCTCTACTACCGCGTATCCCTTAATCATATCGTGGTTTTAGCGCGTAAAACCCCAGAAATTATTAGGGTTACAAGCACATTTCTGGAAGCAGGTATAGTGTTTCAAAATATCCGCCCCATTATTATATGGTCAGTATCATTTGGACAACGCATTTAACATTTGCAGATACGAACACGTGAATTACATTCTCACAAACATGACATCGTAATACATTAGTGGTTCTTCGCGGGAGGTTCTACGGCCTTAACACTGACCTGCCTTAATTAAGTATTCGCGTAAGAACCTCATTAATTGCGACGCTGATAAATATCGCTGAACGTGTACTCGGCTTTCGGGTCGATGGCGTCAATTAATATTCAGCCGCCGCTGTAAAACACCATGCCGTATAGTTTCAGATTTCAGAATGTAAGGTATTCACGAAGAGTTGCTAATGGAGACATCGCTGTCAATGTCCGTCAATTCATTATCTTTTTTTATGCTTGGAGTGACATTATGGAAGAAGGCCCGGCGCCTTTTTCCGTAAGGTGGCCGCAGGCTTTAGTCATCGGCCGATTTCATTCTGTATTTCCGTGTCCAAAAACATTCGTCACTCGCCAACTGTGACCTCCTTGGTCTGATTAATGGTTCGCTATTTATTCTGGGGCCCCAACGTTTATAGTTTTTTTATTTATTCTTGTCTTTTTCTGAAAGGGAGAAGGGAGGCTGTGCGTTACTCCACTATTGTGCTTCCATGAAGTCGTCGTCAAATTCCTCACAGAACTGAGTAGAGGCGAAAAGTTGTACATTGTCCAACTTTTGTGCTGTTTTCGAACGTTCTCTCTCCGTTCACGCCATTGGCCAGAAACCAGTTATTCGACGACGACATTTCTCTTTTGGCCATGCGAGTGAGCCAGAACCGGATGCTTGAAAGCAGATCAGATGCCGAACTTGCGCAAGATTCCGCCCCAGCAATACGAAGAAGCTACCGCGGAATCTTGTACGCGTTCGGTCTTTCTTCGGTTATTCGAACGATTCGCTTTGCGCGCACGCGATTGACCGGAATCCGGCTGTTAGACGACGCCTGCTGGCTTCGGGCTAATTGCGGGATCGGAACGTTCGAAAACCGAACATGGATCGTACGCGTACGAGATTTCCATCCCAGCGGTACAAACGACCTACGAAGCTAATCGCCACGACGACACCGTCGTTATACCGTCGGTGGCAGTTACCTCGGCGTACGCCTGCTCATGTGAAAGCGCGACCAATCGTTAGAGGTAAGGAGCATGCGCGATCGATGCCCTCGCCATATACGTTGATGAAGACGGACGGGACCACAGGCTCCTTTTCCCGGCCCCTTGGCGAGTCCACGTGGCACTGATGAACGTCTGTACCAACGTGGGTACGCGCCGTCCCCGAATTCTTGGCATACGGCGTGCCTAGCTGTCTTTAATAAAGGCCCGGCCATTCCATTATGCTCGCAAGATGGCGTGACTATAGCGAAAGCGGCGCACGCTAACCGCCGATTTTTCTTTATACCGCGAAAACGGGCTAAAGAAATAAAACGTCGTTAATTTAGTGAGCGACAGAAAAGACTGCCACGGTATAAAGCGAGACCCCAGTGCGCGCGGGTTGATAGATGAGGCATTCCGAGTACGGACGAAAGATAAACTGCGAAAGTTCTGGCTTTCTTGTTGTTTGTTTGTTTGTTTGTTTGTTTTGTTCCCGTTAGCTTATGTTTGGTGCTTCCTAATGACGATGCATACGGGACCGCTAAGCCGTTACACGACTAACTGAATCGTTAACTCCTTGCAACACACGGCTCTGTAGCAGACGCAAGAGATCATCGTTAGTGCTCATGCCACTCGACATGATCCTTAGTGGTTAACTAGAAAAGACTGCGACCGCACTAATCAAAAAGAGCCTCTCAACAAGCCACATTTCAAATTTTCATTGCAGAATCGTAGTGGCACGGTGTGGTCTAGGAAGGGTTCTACCAAAAGAATTTTTGAAATCGGTTCATTATTGCACAAGTTGGAAGAAGTTACACTGTCGTATAACGACGCCTCCAGGAGGTGAACTTCACTACCGTATGGGACACTCTGTCCTGGCTAGCGTCCGCGAGTGGTGTACACCACTGCGTTCTCAGAACTGCATTCATCAACTATACAGACATTGTGGGAGGATTGAAAGCACCATCGTGACATTTCAGGACACACTTGACCATTCATTCATTCATTCATTCATTCATTCATTCATTCATTCATTCATTCATTCATTCATTCATTCATTCATTCATTCATTCATTCATTTCCTAAGGCGCAGCATGTCCGAGAAAACAAAGGGACCATAGCTTTCACAAGCCTAAGCCAACTTTTCTTGCAATGTGAATGAAAATCCGGGAAAAGGAAGGCTAGAATTTCGCTGAATCTGTTGTCTGCTGAATGTATCAGCACGCTTTTGCGCTTATGCTATCAGCCTTTCTTCTCTCATTCTAAGTCATCACCTTTTTTATGTTTACTTTTTTTTGCCCCTTCCCCTTCCTCCGTGTAGGGCAGCAAATTGGGCGTGGTCTGCTTATCCTCCCTGCCTCTCTCTCTCTTTTTATCTTTCTGTCACGTTTTATGCACCCTTTAATCCTTTACAGAGCAAAATAGGTGAACATGCAAAAGTTTGTTAATCTTCCTGGATTTATCATTATTGCTTTCTACCTCACTCGCGAACATTAACCTACTTGATCAGCCCTCCTTCCTCTTGGAAAAAAAGTGTAGCTGTCTCTAATTTAAATAGCAGTATGCAAAGCACCTCGGCTGCTTGTGACGATTTCATTGCAGATCGCTAGTTGAAATCCTTCTTCGTTCTCGCGGGTTGTTAATGTTTTATTCGGTCATAACAAAGAGACTTGGTATTCCTGTTCTGACGTGGGAGCAGCCCGCTACGTTCTAGAGCGAGTCCGAAGGACCATAATAAAGTTTTTTTTTTTTTTCATCCATCCATAACAGGTGCATGCTTTTACCGCGAGGTAAAGCAAAAGGAGCGCTTAAACGTCTCGACTAGGCATTTACCTGGCTGTAGCAGCAGACATAGCGGAATTAAGCAGTATAACTAGTAGAAGAGATATGTCCTAAGTACGTACAGCACAAGTTTTGAACACAGTGTAAACCATTTAAATAATAAATTACTAATGCAGCAACGTAAACATCGTTACTGCCATCGAAGAATTCGGAGCTAACATTTGTTCAACGCATTTCGATCGAAAAAAAAATCTGCCTTGTGCCTAATCTCCTAGAAATGGTCCCTTCCTTTATGCCCGAAAGGACGCGATGAGCGATTTCAGCGTGCCCGAGGGAAACGCATGCGACCGTTGGTCCGGCATCCGCAATTTTGAAGATTGCTGGCGAAATCACGATGGTACTATTCCTTTCCGCGCCTGTACACATTCGTGCACTGATGTCGGACTTTGGTCCGCTCAGATGCTGCAACCGCCGCTTTCATAATAAGAGGCCGGATAATTGCGAAATTCTGGCCCAGGTTTGAGCCATGTTCAGTTCTCTAGCGGGTGATTGTTGAAGAGTAGGAAATTGAAAAGAGAAGGGTAGGTGATACGCAGCGAAAATAATAAGAAAAATAATAATTCAAGAAATTACACAATTAAAAGGGAGGACCCACCATGTGCGCGTGTATGTTTGTGCGTGTTTGTGTATATATACACGTCGCGGGTTAGATCCCGGCCGCGGCGGTCCCATTTCGATGGAGGCGAAATGATTGAGGCCCGTGTACTTAGATTTAGGTGCACGTTAAAAAACACCAGATGGTCGAAATTTCCGGAGCCCTCCACTACGGCGTCTCTCATAATCATATCGTGGTTTTGGGACGTAAAACCCCAGATATTATTATTATTATTATTATTATTATTATTATTATTATTATTATTATTATTATTATTATTATTATTATTATTATTATTATTATTATTATTATTATATATACACATGGAAGCCAGAACATTTCCGGGGGGGGGGGGGGGAGGTGTTGAACTTGCTAGTCTATATGCAAGTAACCTTTCCCATCTTCCTTCGGCCTGTCTTATCATTCCCATATCACCGTTCACCAGAATGAAGTTACAACAAAGCCGGCGCGGCTCTTGTAAACAACCCCTTTCTTTCTCTTTCTCTCTCTCTGACCAGTGCGGATAGCTCAGCCCCTGAACCACTTCACTGCACAAAACAGAGCAACTACGTGCTCCGCTCTCCATAGCCACCATCGCACTCGCAGCGGCTCTATGTACGTTAAAGTTCGCTGCACCAAAGACGCGTACATAAGACAACATCCCGCATAACTCGTCCGTGCCGGCGACACCTCATCGGTTATGCGCGCTTGAACGAGACGCGTTGTCCCTTCATGAAGGCCAGCGCGCGCCAGACGACGTAGACGGGTTTCTGCTCGCCGAGTTCAGAGACGCCGGGCTCCATCGAGCGAGACCGACAGCTTCCTTTGCGGGAGACAAAACACCGGTGGCGCCTTGGCCTCGCACTTATGAGAATTCTGGCGGCTCCTTCATCGCAAGGACGCCAGCTGTGTGCGACGGCTGCACTGGAGCGTGCACCCGAACGGTGTGCGTCGGGCTCGCGTTATATTGGACGTCTAGACAGTGACGTAATTCATTTCGAGAGAGTCTAGGCTCTTACTGGGCCTCCGGAACATTCCCTTCTTTCAGCTCCGTTGGTCCAGCGCTGCCTGGATCTTCCACCTCTCCCTCTCTGTTTTAGTCTCTTATCGTCCTGTGCACCATTTTCACCTTGGCAATGAGCCGTGCCCCGTTACAGACATCAGAAGATTGCGCCGCCTTTCTTATCCTAGCAACCACCACTTCCCTCTGACCAAATGTATAAAGGTTGTCAGTATGTGGACAGGCAAAGAGACACACCGTCTTCCCCGTTAATAAACAAGTCTAAACGTATACTTGCGTCAGACACCGGAAGCAAATGTTCGTTTGTGTGCGAGTTATGCTACAGGCATATCTCGTTACTCGTGCGACAGGTGCGAAAAACCCTAACCGTTACCTCGTATAACTGCCAGGCTCGTGTGCCGGCAAGCAGCTAACACGGAAGTTACAACAGCACAGCGAACACCCCGAACCAGCTTAACGGTACTGATATGAAAGGAAGACACGACCTAGAGACCAAATGAACTCGAACTAAGATGTAAGTGTGACACTTCTAGCAAACGGGAGCTACTACATTGACATGATTCGATGTGGATGAAATGAAAGAATATCCGTGCACTTAGATTCAGGTACGTGTTTAACTACAGGCAGTCGAAATGATATGGAATCCGCTTCCCACATTATGAGATCGCAATTCTGGTCCGCAAAACACTGAAATTTCTTTCTTTGTTTAATCGGCAAGGATAAAAGAGCGCGAAAACCGCATATTAGTAAGTGATCACCATAGAGCTCTCTTCTGACCAATCATCTGCTTTTGTGGCACGAACCGCACCGGAATACTCAATTTAGAGGTGATTTAATTATTCCAAAGACGGAAATATTGTTTCATAGCCACATTGAAGTCGTTGCACAGCCGAAACGAGCGAAATTCGGTAAATATTAAACTACAATGCAAGCTATAAGGACTCGAGCGATATTGTTGTGACAGCGCTTCATATATATGCAGCAACATAGCTGATTCAGCAAGAGTCGGGCTCGCTGGACACATGCTGGCTTCGACCACGGAATTCATGTGCATAGAATGACTTGTTCCAAAACACAGACACCAAATGGCGTTGTTGGTGTCTCTCTACTCGTCCATGTTCTGTTCGCCAGTATCAAGTTACATAGCTATAACCAAAACCAACTAGCCCGGTTTTCTACGGTTATCGCTCAATGTACTTTTCTTCCTTGCGCGCAATGCGCCGCCCACTGTGACCCTCACATTTTCCCTACACTGAGGTACATGAAAGCAACGCCGCCCTAATTACTAATCAGCGGCAAGGAAGAAACAACGTGCAGTAGTAAATGGCGAGTTAGTTTGACATGCGCTAGCACTCGTGCATTGGACATGAATAGAGAGATCACGATAGTTCGATTCGGTTCCCATTTCACGTTTCCGCCGTCACGCATCAAACACGCTTTCTTCGCGCTACGCGTTACGGCTCTACAACGCGAGTGGCGAGCCAACACTTGGCGCTCCCTTCATTTGAAATTCAAACAACGCGTGCTCCGGTCTCCGCAAAGCCACAAACAGACGGGTGCGGCCGTGTGTCCATTAAAGCAATTTCTTTGACCCGGCCTCGCTGGCTGCTAGTTCCTTTCACGGGGCTTGCAGAACGACCGGGATACACCGGAATGGGAACGCAGAAGAGAGCAGGCACGGGAACGGCAACAAAAAAGAGCGCGGCCGCTTTGCGAGCATCATTATGCGACCGAACGCGAGGGAACAAATCGATGGCCCGAAAGACGAGACGGAAACGGCTGCTGTGTTCAGTGCCTCCGGCCACCACTGCCACGTGTCCGGTATACGTTAATATGAGCTTTGCGCGCAGAGTGTACGCGGAAGCTCGATAAATTCTCACTCGGGAGGCTTATCTCAGCGCAGCGCGGATCCTACACCGACGACTATGGCACGTCCATTTGTACATGTGAGAGTTAACAGGAACACATAATTACGCTGCAAGAGGGAAGGAAGAAAAAAAAAAAAGGGGGGGGGTAACAGAGATAGAGATGATGATGACGATGATGACTTGGTGTTTTTGGCGCTAGTGGCAGATATGGCCACAGATCGTGAAAGTGAGTGAGTGAGTGAGTGAGTGAGTGAGTGAGTGAGTGAGTGAGTGAGTGAGTGAGTGAGTGAGTGAGTGAGTGAGTGAGTGAGTGAGTGAGTGAGTGAGTGAGTGAGTGAGTGAGTGAGTGAGTGAGTGAGTGAGTGAGTGAGTGAGTGAGTGAGTGAGTGAGTGAGTGAGTGAGTGAGTGAGTGAGTGAGTGAGTGAGTGAGTGAGTGAGTGAGTGAGTGAGTGAGTGAGTGAGTGAGTGAGTGAGTGAGTGAGTGAGTGAGTGAGTGATATCTGAAATTCGAATTTAACTTTAACAACCGCATATGTGCACGGTGTCGGTACAAGGCGCCAACAGGGCATCTTGTACCGAAAAAAAATTTCAGTAAAGTTTAACGACACGCTATGTTGGCCTAATTGAAAGCTACTTGAAAGACGTGGCGCAAGGTTACGAACGAGAAGAAAGAAGGGACAGGAAGAGTGCCAAGTACAGTTACGCGTACAGTTGAGTACAGTTACGCGTTAAAGAGAAGATGCATCGTGGTGCAAAATCGATGCGCTAGAAGAAAGACGTATACGCATAAAAAGAACAGCGTTATGACGCTACACGACGCTGCACGTTCCGTGTTCCCCAGTGTCCTTCCTTTTTTGAGTGCGAGTATCGTCATATTGCTGGCGCTGTTCCAGCAATGTGAGAGGCGATTTCTAAATATTGCTTCAAGATGAAAAACCGCAAAGGACTTCTTTACATCACCATAAAAGGCCTCCACTTGCAACGAAGCCCGCAGTCGTGAGGGAGAAAACGACGTCTGTCGGCATGCACGAGAAAAGGTCACGCTTGCGACGTCACCATATTCGAGGATAAACTGCGTTCGACAGCACGAGGTGGGAAAATAACGCAAGAATGGGACTCTATAGATTAATGTGGGGCCCATCAGATAAGAAATCTAATACGAAAACGTGCATTAGAAATCTCCAATAATCCTTCTGGTGGTCGTATACAATGCACTCCAGGAAAATCACCATGGACTTAGTTTACATACCCATCGTTTATATCTAGCGCGTATTCTCTCTTTAGTTGCTGGTTTAACGTAGAGCCGCAAGCATACGCAAACTGTGTTTGGCACAGGCCTGTATTTCTCTCTTCCTGCTTGTAGAAAGGAGCAAGCAAGAACCCTTTCAAGCTGCTAAGCTTATTACAGCAAAGCTGTTGTATGTCGTGGATAGAAAATTATCATCATCATAAACCGGCATGCGACCTCTTCATCCTCTTCAGCCTTGTATAGTATACTATAGAAAGAGGGTGAGGAGGAGAGATGTGAGGGTGAGGAGGACGGAAAAGCGGAGGGGAGAACGACTAAAGGGAGAGAGGGATAAATAGAGAAAGAGAAAAATATAGAGAAAGAAAGAGAAGAAAGAAAGAAAAAGACAGACAGAGAGAAAGAAGCAGACAGAAAAGAAGATAGAAAAAAATGTATAGTATAGCATAGCAAGGTGTTGGAAAGAGAGAGGTGAGAGGGCAACAGCCAAGCCAAGCCAGGGCGAGCTAGGTGCACACCAACTCTGCTGTGACCTAGCCTCGCGCGACTTAGTGCAAGCTTCGTTAATTCTTTACATTATGTCTTCTACCAAAATTCGTATTGCGAATGAGCCCAAATAAATGAAGGTTGATTGGTTTCTTGAGTGAATTATCCTAACATGCCCACTCAATCTAGAAAAATCTGTAAAATAAATTTCTTCCATACTCTTAGGGCTCAGCGGAGATGCAACAGCTTAATTACGTTCCTTTCTACTGTCCCTTTCTTTCTTCCTGCATTATTTCGGACACCTCCGAACGGCACAGGCTTTGGGCGAATGCAGACTGCCCATTTCCATACATTATGCGTGCAAAATTTAATTACCCTCAGAAATGTTCATGCACGGCTTATGCCATCCGGAACTGCCACGCGAACGCGAGATGTCAGGTTTTCCTTCGGTGTTCTAAGTAAAAAGTGCTTAGCGTGTCACAAAGAAAGTTCGTGCCTGGCACGTGCGGCTGCTTTGGCGCGGGGCAAGTACACAATTGAACTGAACAGCGAGTTTCGCCCCCTGGCTGTAGCTTTCGCTGGTCCGTGACTGACCACGGCTCTCTTCTCCCGGCAGTAGTCGCCGCCGGGCACGAAATCGAAATCGATCACCGGGCCCCGCAGATATCACCCTCCCGGGAAAAAGACATGACTTATCGCTTACGGCTTCCTTCATTATACGCTGCGCGACGTATTGAGCGCCGACTCAAGGTTGCCTGCCGGCGTGTCGGTGATGTTTTTTTTTTTCTTTCTTTCTTCCTTCCTTTCTTTCCGAAACCCGCATGGCTTCAGATTTCAGTCAATCCAGCAGGTCTTTTCCTGTTCACCAGTCTCTGAGTTCGGTTTCTACGCACAACGAAGAAACGTCTCGTCGTTAAGTTTGTTTTGTCGAGGCTGTCCTGCGAGCTGCTGATTAACGACGCGTCATTTCGCTGCTACTACTTCTTTTCAATATGTGTGCTCAGCTCTAAAGATTGCCTGTTAATCTTTTTGGTGAATCTTTACTTACCGCACATATGACTCTAAAGACACTCGTGAACTCACTCTTGGGGAGTCGCGCATCCCAAGACATTCCCATGAGAGTATAATGATTTCCAAGACGGAGTTAACGTGTTTCTTTAAACATAGTTATACAGGGCATCCCTACTATCACGCAGCGAGATTTTAAAAAGGAGGAACGGCTTTACACGGAGTAAACCTAGAACATATTGTTTCAAGTAGACTGGAGCAGCGACAACTAATTTATCATTTATGATGTTCAATTAATGAATGATAATTCGTAATTCGACAAGTACTGACCTAATAATCAAAATGCCACTGAGGTGCATATGTAGGCATGTTCAAAATACATCTAACTGCGCTATTTTTCAACAACGTACTAACTGTATGCTCATTTTCTTCCGGCTGATAAAGAAAGTCCGCGAAATATAAAAAAAAAGTGAAAAGATAAGGTTTTATCTGACGAGGAGTCTGCACCAAAGACAGATCAAAGAATAACTAGCCACGCTCACCGTCATACAGATTCTGGAGCACGAATCTTTAAAAAGGACGTTTCATACAACCTAAAAACAAAGATCTTAACAGTTAAATTGGCGTATTGGAATATTGAAAATTGACGAGCAGCAACAAAAAGTCACAGTTTCGCCGCAAGGGCGAAGCAATGAATGCGATAGCAAGAAAGTAATGCTATGCGAAGTGAGGCTCGGCAATGGATACTCTCAGTTAGAACAGCGCTCCTGTTGCAAATTCGGCCGGAGCAGCGAAGGAAACTAGCGTGCTTCAAGTGTCGAGCTGTGACACTTGATAGCTCGCGCTCATCTTCTGTTTGTTCGTTTAGCGGCGTCCCTTGAGCTCGAGTAACTTTCGTACGCTCCGTAACATGAGCGCGGACATCACGGTGAAAGCGTGAAACAAAACTCTTCCCCTCAGCACGAGAAAACCGCGCGAGCAGACAGCGGAAGGGCAAGGCTCTCCCTGCGCAAACATAAGAAGAAGCGAGCGAGCGAGCTCGCCGACGCGCTCCTCGCGCCATCTCGCTGGTAATGAAGAAACTCTTATAAGCGCCTGCCGTCTCCGAGTCCGTCCAGCGCTAAAGGGTGTGTATATAAGGCTCGCCGTTAACTACGTGGAGGATCTGCGTTTCGTGGCGTAGTGGCTAGCGCCACTCGCTGCGGAGCAAGAGGTCCCTGGTTCGATTCGGCGCCTCGGAAGCATTTTTCTGAATTATTTTTCTTTGGGGCTTTTATATATATATATATATATATATACATACTTATACATATACGGTGCATGACGGCGGCGACGGCGACGGCAAAATTCAGCCGAGACTGTGCATATAATTGCTATCGCAATAAAAATAGAAGTGAGTGTTTAACTTCGGGGGAAACCGTTGACACTTTCCGACTGCGTTTTAAAGGGGTCATGAACCACTTTTCCAAGTAATGATCTAATGGCCTCAGTATCGGAGTGTACTGCCTCCCGAATCGATTGCCGCAAAAATTTCTCGAATCCGTCAAGAATCAGCGGAGTTACGGGGGTTTGGCGCACGCTCCCAGCGCTTTCTCTCTTTTCTCGTGCCAACGAGCGCACTGGAAGCTAGGCAGGGAGGGATGGCATGGGGGAAAGAAGTTACGCCAGCGCGCGTCATGAAACGCGATCGCTCTCCCGCTGTGATTCGCTTGCGCGAGTGCGGCTACCGTGTACTGAGGAGTGCGGCGCCGGCAAGTGGTGGCACCCCGCGGCAAGAAGCGCATCTGATCCGAACGCCGCTCTCGATTTACGTCGGCTATCGGCCAATAAGCTTGCTATGTCTCTTGCGACGTACAGCGGACAGACGCCCCGCCCACCGACGAGAGTGAGAACCGGCCTCTGTTTGAAAAGAGGGTGCCTGGGGAAACGGCAACTTCGCGCTCCGCTTGTGGCCATTACGCGGCGCGCACGACTGTAATATTTGGCAGAGCAGTTCATAGCCGTGTCAGCTTTCCGCAGGATGTGTTTTTTCAATCAGCCCAAGGGGTGCTTCATGACCCCTTTAAAGCGCCGCTCTTGGGCGCCCGTTCCTGCGTTGAGCGACGTCGCCGTCGGTGGCGTAACCGATAGACACGAAAAAGTAACCGATAGATATGAAAAAATAAAAAGAAAAAAAAAGAATACCCAGGTTTGAATGGGATTTGAACCAGGACCTTTTGCATGGCCGTTGAGTATTTTATTACAGAGCCACGCTGGTGCTTGAAACGCGTTTGCAGAAAGACCCCATACAGGCGTCATGTCGTGTAGGGAATCACGTTAACCTATGTAATATAGCGTGGCAGAAGAGAACAATAACAACCAGTCATCACGCAATGCTAATTGCGCAACGCGTGTGTGGCTTAATGCTTCCCACCCACTGCAGAGTTCTCAGTCATAATTCTCCATCGTCATCAGCCACATGCATCATCATCAAAGTGCACATAATACCTCACAAATGTGTAGCGGGTACTTCTCTTATCTACAGAAAGGCGAATAATGGCGTAATGGGTGGTGTCCTACTTCACAAAAATTATAATTTATGGCGTAGTCGATACCTTGCGGAAATCCAAAACTTCAAACACAGTTGGCCTTACCCAACACGAAGCTGCGCTCAGAATTCGCATTAGGCAGTATCGTAATCGTCGGTGAATTTTTTGGTCGCGCCACAACGATGCACCGCGGGAAAACGCAAAATGTCTCACCGACCCGCCTTCTTCACAATGCTATGGCACATGCGCCATTCCCATAGCGGCAAAGTCGCAAAACGCCGACCCCTACCAAAACCGCACAGGGCATCACAGGAATATGGAAGAGGCGGATTCGCCTTTTCGAAAGGAGATTCGAAAAGGCGCCTTGCCAATGCAAGTTGAAGCGGCCATATACTGACGAGCAAAAACTGCTACGTCAGCGGGTTCTTCCCTTTACAAGGAGGACCCAAACTTGCTTTGCCACTTTTATGCAAAGTACATCGGGTTATGTATTGAGTGCTCGTCTGGTTGAGAAGAACCTTTAACAGCGCTTTCTGCTCCGCTGCCACCTGCTAAATTCATTTCGCAAAGACGGCACCGCTATCTTTCATTGTAAAAGCTCGCGTAGAGAAAACGCCTCACAAAAGCAAGAGCATCGGACATTAATTAAATTTCTGTCCCGCAATAGCCGGAACCATCAAGTATATAGCACAGCCAGGTGCAGAGAACGCTCGAGCACGGGCGCTAATTAGCCTTTTTTGTCCGAGACGTGTATTGTTCGGAAGAAGCGACGTGTAAGATGTCCTCGAGTGTTTTTGCTCTGACAATGGCACAGCCGTCTCAGGTCTCCCCAAACTTCCTTTTAGAAAAAAGCGTTTGTCAATTATTTATCACTTTACAAGAGGCCAACTTAACTGTTAAGGTTTCTAATACAGGATGAAGTGTACTTGTTCCTGTTTTGACCACGCTTTGAACACTTCATTGCGAAAGCTAAAATAATGTACCAATAGAAACAAGAACCACTCGTTCTCCGCCACTATGGTGCTGAGTGTCTTCAGCAAGGCGTCCTTTGATCTCTTTCAAGACTGTTCCTGCTCTATCGAAACTTTTTTCTTCGTCAGCAGTGGCCAATTATGATACGTTTGTAATGTTATCAAAAATAGATAGATAGATAGATAGATAGATAGATAGATAGATAGATAGATAGATAGATAGATAGATAGATAGATAGATAGATAGATAGATAGATAGATAGATAGATAGATAGATAGATAGATAGATAGATAGATAGATAGACATACAGACATACAGATAGATAGATAGATAGATAGATAGATAGATAGATAGATAGATAGATAGATAGATAGATAGATAGATAGATAGATAGATAGATAGATAGATAGATAGATAGACAGACAGACAGACAGACAGACAGACAGACAGACAGACAGACAGACAGACAGACAGATAGATAGATAGATAGATAGATAGATAGATAGACAGATAGACAGACAGACAGACAGACAGACAGACAGACAGACAGACAGACAGACAGACAGACAGACAGACAGACAGACAGACAGACAGACAGATAGATAGATAGATAGATAGATAGATAGATAGATAGATAGATAGATAGATAGATAGATAGATAGATAGATAGATAGATAGATAGATAGATAGATAGACAGATAGACAGACAGATAGACAGACAGACAGACAGACAGACAGACAGACAGACAGACAGACAGACAGACAGATAGATAGATAGATAGATAGATAGATAGATAGATAGATAGATAGATAGATAGATAGATAGATAGATAGATAGATAGATAGATAGATGTAGCCAAGTTTCGCTGTTTAACATCGTGCGGTCTGGAGTAGTGACGTTTTGTCTGGTACTCTAGCTCATTGAAGCGTTTAAAGAAGCGTTGGCTGCGAAACCGCGTGTTTGCTGGCTCACTGGTTTCATACGCCTCAATGACTCTGCGTCGGGAGCAAGCCGCGTGCCTGTGGTAATTTTTTGCCCCGAGAAAAAAAAAACTTTTTGACCAAGAGTCTTCGAGCGTGTGAAATTTATGAGCGCTGAAGTGCCGACGAACTTTACAACTTACCATCCTAACGTTCTTTAGTATTCTGCCTATTTTAGTGCATTGAACATGACTTTCAATATTCGAGCACTTCCCTTTTAAGCTCCTGAGTCATCGTGCTCCAGGAGATGTTTTTCCCGCTTTTAAGAGAACCGTAAACTTTACAATATCAAAAAAAAAACACAGGTTTAAAGTATGCGCTTGAGCTGACGTCCGCTATCCTTAGCTGTGTAGACTAGCTTTTAGAACTACGATGACACCTTCGCCGTTGGCGATATTGATCGGCGCAGACAAAGTACCGCTTCAGCCCACCTCGGCAAGCATGACTGCTTTAAAGTCCCTAATTAGCCAATTAAGAGCTTAGCGAATCCTGTAGCTGAAAGCAACGCTCAGAAAAAGAGAGGGTTGACAATATATTTGGGGTGTCTTCGAGCTGCGGAGAGAGCATGGCTATCGCAAGTTTCAGAAAAGATACTGCCATTTTTAAAGATGCTTTTTTTTTTCACCAAGGTGACATGAAAAAAGAAAAGAAGAATAATATTTGGATATATTGCTAGGTGTACGCCTAGTTGGACACAAACGGGCACACTTTGAGGCTTACGCAATCTCCCGTGGTGTTCAGTGAGGCTTACTGAAAATAATAATAATAATAATAATAATAATAATAATAATAATAATAATAATAATAATAATAATAATAATAATCAATCAAACGTTTATTTAATGTGCCCAGGAACAACCGTAAGGTCTTTGTTAATAATAATAATAATTATAATAATAATAATATTGATTGATTGATTGATTGATTATTTTGACTGTACAAATATTAGCGTAACGTGAAGTAAATGCGCGGCACACTGTTTGGACAGTTAAAAGAGAAACGCCAGAAAGTTGCGGGCCAATAAAGAGGCTTCACATATATTCAGTTTGTGATCAGTCGGTCCTTGTCGGTACGGCGTGGCTGCACGTGACCGGGGAAGAGACGACTCAGAGTACCTCGTAGTCGTCCACTTACAGCGAGCAATTTCCTTCCAACTCGAACTAGTTGTTTTTCAATTTGCTTTAGTAATTCGCCGACTTTCGGCCATCTCCGACGATTGTGGTAGCAAGTAGTCACTGACCAATCAAAAAGAGCTCAGATGCCTCCATCTCTACGCTTTCTTTTTTAACCTTCGTGTGGGCTGTGCAGCCATGGCCTATAGCGATAAAGAATGAAATGAGGCCATTTTTTCTTTTCCTACAAATCTCAATTTGGGCTCATCGTGTATCTTCAAAGTTCTTGCTCTGTACCGCGCATAACAAGAAAAAAAAATACAGAAAGCTATCTGAATGTCGCAACTCGGCCAAATTGAATTAGACTCTCATCGAAACTTTGTTATATTCTTTTAAAACCCGTTTCTCTCTTTCTGCGTCTCTTTTTTAATTTTTGTTTTCAAGTCTAACGCCAAATGGACAGATCCGAGCACACGTTTTTTAAGACTATTACTAGGTCAAGAAAATGGTGGACATCTGCCTCAAACGAATAGTATTCATTCAACTTCCATCCCTCTTTAAAACATCAATAACTTTTTTTTTTTGTTTGTCGGTTGGTTGTTTGGAGCCTGGTAGTGTTACTCAATCCACTCAGGTGGATGGGCGATCGGACATGATGGCAAAACTGATCATTGAAGCCGCACACATAGATAATAAGGGTGGCGCATGTGTAAGCATGGCGTCACTTGCACTGACCGAAAAAGAAAAAGTTTTATTGATATGTGTCTCTAGCGCTCGTGTGTGTGCCCCTTCCATCCTCGTCTCTTAGCGCTGTTTCGTCACCATGCTTCCAAACCAACTAGCCCACCGACAAGCACTAACGAAGAATGGGCGATTAATCGTGTGGAGGTATAGCAGGCAAATAAACTGAACTCGAAGTGTCCCTTATGTATTTGCCTAAGATGACTCGAAGGCGAAAGCCATATTCCTCTTTTTTTTTTCTGCGCTTGATGACCCCCTACGAAAGCTTTCTGCACTTAACGTTGTTTTAAACTGCCTCCACGATCGGAGGAATCGCAACCTTTCTGCAACTGACCTGGTTTTGCAGTGCCTCCGTGATCAACCCACCTTTGATCAATCGATGTCGTCACGTGATGACGTCATTGTGTGACGTCAGGTTAATAACTCTGGCGTCGTAGTGACGTGTCACAAATCTCTCATGATGACGTCATACGGTGATATAATCACGTGATTTTTTTTGCATCGCTCGTGTTGACGCCGCCGACGCCAACGGTCAATTTTCGCGTTTTATGAGGCATCTAAGGCATTTGCCTTAATAACTCTTTCAAGCAAGTTTAATGAAATAGAAATAAGAGTTTAGTTTATGTAGTTATTTTAAGGATTATATTGAATGTAATACTTTTTTCTTTTTTGTCCCCCTCGGCGTTTCACATTTTCACTACATCAAGGAGAGGAGGATAGCACCCAGCTTCATCGTCAAGTTATTTTGAATACTCATTTAACTTCTCAGTGGGCTTAACTTCTGAACGAATTTAGTTTCTCTCTGAGCTCGTGTCGAAAGCTCAAGACCCTGCCTTGCCCGCTTCCTCTGGTTATCACATTACCGGCTTTAATCTGAAAGACATCCGCGCGACGTTTCGGCGACAGGTAATGGCAAATCGCAGAGAGCTTTCTTCAGGCTCGGCGACGTTTTAGTCGAGTCTGAAACGAAGTTCAACGTCCTTATCTTACGCTATACAGGCGTTTAAAAAAATACATGCGAAGCTAAAAGCGAGCGCCGAAACACTCTTTAATTAACGTCGCCGCTCCGAGAGTCCGTGTTCGGCAATATGCACGGTGTCTTAGGAATGCCTTGGTCAGTGCGAGTCCGAGGTCACTGAACGGTGTTCTAATTGCGCTCGTAATTTGATATTCTGATTTCAGATTACGTAAGATTTATTAATGATTAAATTAGGTTTGGCCCGTTCAGTGTGACACAGACAACGCTTTACAGCGTGGCTGTATACGGCTAGGAGGCGGAAAAATGTGGCGGTCCGTGAGTGTGTAGGAACTGTAATGAAGAAGCAATTCATAGCTAGCACACGCTACCTCGAAAGGTCTCATCGCTTGCGTAAGTTTCTCATCGGGCTTCGTCAGCCTATAAGGCTAGGGATGATACCCGCCGCAGCATGAACCACTAACCAGAAAATCATGTAGGTGTTCTTTATATCCTTTAGGCTAAAGTCGCCAAACGCAACGTTTGAAGCATGCACCTCTTAAATGTGGAGACAGAGAAATCAGAACTTACAACAAAATACACTTCGATGGATCCCAGCTCGGGATAAACACTGCAGCCGCACGTTTCAGATTCGCTGGTTAACAATCTATACGGAGTGCTTGGGCGGAGATTTCTTTTTATTAGTTACCTCGTCGACTTTTTGCGTGTCTTTTACTCCACCCTATTTGCCTGCGTGCGCATCTGTGTTGTGCACGTCAAGTGTGCGCGCATGCGCACCGGAGGTATACGCCGAGCGACCAGTGCTTCAAGGTCCTCTGAGGAGACCAGATACTCCGGGCAATATTTTTTCAGCATGACAAAATTCGTGTTTGTGTCCGCCTCAGTGGTGCAGTGGTTAAGGTGCTCGGCTGGTGACCCGTATAGGTCGCGGGTTCGATCCCGGCCGCGGCGGTCTCATTTCGATGGAGGCGAAATGCTAGAGGCCCTTGTACTGTGCGATGAAAGCGCATGTTAAAGAACACCCGATGGTCGAAATTTCCGGAGTTCCAACGACTGCGTGCTTAGTAATCAAATCGTGGTTTTGGCACGCAAAACCCTAGATGTCATTATTACTCGCGTACGCGTATATCCTCGAGCCTTGTGCAACCCGGGCACGCCCGCGTCTATAGAGTTAAGTGCATGCAAAAGCGCTCAGTTATCAAGTAACGATACTTTGCATTGGTTGCACGTTTGTGCTTTAATAACCGAGTTTGACGGTGCGTTTACCCGTTGAAGATCGTTTTCTCAGCAGGGCCCCACCGCCTCTCCTACGTCATCTTTTTTCTGACGTCATTCGAGCACTCAGTTCACCCCCCAACCAGATCAAACCTCTGGGTAACCACCATCTCTTACCTTCAAATTTTTGTCTCCCTTTCTTTGTATGTGCACAGTGTTTGCATCGCAACTTCCTGGCGTCGTGACGGGTACTTCCGAGCAGGCAAACCTAATTACACGTTCCTGCCGCGTCGTCGTAAATCCGAATTAAGCAAGCATGTTAGCGCTGACGTGAGTGTGAGACCTTTATTGGCGTGCAGAGTTTAAATTAACTGAAGGAATTTGTCGCTGTGGCGCTGAGACGTAGCAAACTCCTGATTTCCGTGCCAACCGCAGCCCGGAAGTGGCCGCCAAATTGAATTAACTACAGAATGTATGTTGTGCCCAAAATATTACCACACACGCAATAAAACAGGCCTTGTAGTATAGTGGGGTAGCTAGCCCGGTTAACGTTTATAGCAGCCGTTTTCACTGCTTTGTGTTTAACTTTCGGGTAATAATGCGACACCGTTGCACATGGAAGCTGCACTCATTGAGCACGCGTTCCAATAAACCAAAACGCTCTCGAACGCTGTAAAACATTTATGGCGTAACAGCACATTTGCAGTAACGTCGTTCCTCCTACTTTCCATTGTCAGAGTAAACTGTCCGCTTGTTAATCACTTCCGAATTGCGTTAGAAGTCGTTCCTATAGCTTTGCTGTCAGTTAGCTATCAGTCGATCAGGTTTGCCTACATTCTTGGATGATCTTTGTGTATTCGAAAAGAGAAAACGCAGTAAGAAAAGAAACAAAAAGTTCGGCAGCGTGTTACACTCTCTGTAACACTTGAAGGCGGAAACCTGCTGCGCACTTGGTGACGCACTAAGTTATGCAATAGTTATACAATCATGGGCCAGGCTTCCTTAAAGGCATAGCGAGCCGCACTGTGAGATATATGCCTTAAATTGCCCTCGTGTTCTCAGTCGATTACCTAGTCCCCCCCCCCTCCCTAAGCTTTCTGTAGCTCATGTGATGTTGAACTGCCTCCTGGATCGGCCCACCTCTGACAAAGCGACGATGTCATGTGATGGCATCATCAGGTGACGTCATATCACGATATCTTATTATGACTTCACAAACTTCGGCAATCTGTGATGTCACGATGACGTCAATATAAGCCGCTTCCTCTCCACACGCCGTTCATTCGGAGTTCGTGTGGGTTTTTGTACCACTTTTGACAGCGAAGCTGTGTACCTCTCGTTGGTCTGAGAATTTTGTGACGTCAGCAAGAAACTCCTATAGCGCGTATGGGCCACAGATAGCGGGCAAATCACACTGCTCGCCACAGACGCTCGCGTGCTCCTTTGCTTGCAGATACACGCGCTCCTTGCGTTTTCACCTCGGACGCTGAGGAAGGGCATTCGGAGAGGTGGACAGACGAGCCGACGAACCCAGCGTAGCGAAGGAAAGTGCGAAACAAGAAGACACGTGTCAGTGGAAACAGCCTCCCACGCGTCCCCGGTAAAGATTAGGTTGCAACTGCGTTGCACTTCACACGAGGGCTTCGCATGACGTCAAACGGCCATTCCTTCTCCCCGCGTGTGTTTCCCGCTTTCATATATGAAAGGCGGACCCGTCCGTCAACTCATTCATTTCATTCTAAGACTGCCATGGTAAACTACGGAAATTAGAAGCCAGAAGAACAGCGTGAATATAATACTCGACGAAAGAAACAAATTCGTCTTGCTGAAAATGGTCGCGGAACCAATCACGATTTACCACAGCGACCACAAAGCGATTGTCACTACCATTACTCTAATGTCATGATGAAACATAACCTCCCCCCCCCCTTGTACGTGTGGTGTTTGGTACAGCTTCGGTGGACATTCACGTTCGCAGGGCGGTATGGCGGCCATTTTTCTCCTGTCATGTTCAACTCAAAGTCACCGCGCAACGAGACAGCTGAAGTTTTCGCCTTTGAAAAAGATAGTGTATGCGATCGCGCCCGGTTTATGTGATGTATTTCACTGCAGTTAAATACGGTACATAGTGTGGCGTCTTCGTGGGCTATCACAGGGATTCTCGAAATCGGAAATGCTCCTGCGAACTGTAGTATCGCTGTGAACCGCGTCCTTGACCTTGTTTACCTGACACGCGCTACCACTTCATAAGTAATTACGCTCCCTTTCTATCTCTGACGCTCTTTCTTACACACATTCTCTCTCTCCCCATAAAGCAGCTTTCTCAGAGCGTGCTCGAACAAGGTTTCACCGTGTACGCATCATGACGACGGTAATGGAATCACTGGGCACGAGGCATCGCAGCAGTGGCATAGCATGGCGCGAGACGATATCGTTCGAAACGAGCCCCGTTTGCAGTCACGCGAAAGTACGGTACGCTCATTTTGCCTCGCTTGCCAAACACTATTAGGCCGTTCACGCGAAACTGATATCTCCTGCCATCGTGTAAGACCGAAAGCCGTGATTGCTTGTTTGCGTGTGCTGCCCGATCTCGGCCACGCGAAGATTTCCTGTACAGTGTTTCTCCTTTCTCCAAGAATCGCGCTCGCTCGCCTGCTTGTACCACTACCGTACACGAGATCCAGATAGCTATGGAATTTTCATTCCTTCACTAACGATCGACGTCCGTGACCGTAGGAATCGATGACACTGTTTTTTAAGGCGAAAGCCTTAGATGCCTCATCAAACGCGAGAATAGACCGTCGGCGTCGACCGTCGTCCCGCGGCGTCGGCGTCAACACGAGTGATGCAAAAAATCATTACGTGATGACGCCATCGTGACGTCAGAGATCTCCAAATTTTGTGACGTCATCATGATATCACTATTGCGTGACATAACGTGACGTCATATGATGACGCCAACACATGACATCGTCGCCTGGTCAAAGGTGGGCCGATAACGGAGGCAATGCAAAACGACGTGAAATGCAGAAAGCTTGCAATGCCTCCGATCCCGGAGGCAGTGCAAAAGCACGTTAGGTGCAGAAAGCTTTCGGAGGGGGCAGCGGAGGATCAATACATCGATTGAGAAGAAAAAAGAGAATATGGCTTTCGCCTTCGAGTAGTCTTAGTCGAATACGTAAGGGACCCTGTGAGTGTTTTATTATGGACATCTAATAATCAATAATTGTCGGGGTTTAACGTCCCAGAACCACGATATGGTTGATTATTACGGACACCTTCAAGCGGATCACGCATGCATCATCTGCGTGAGCTGCAAGGAAATGACATTCGCAGGATGCGCTTTCGTACGCGGACGGCCCTGTACATCCGTGGACTTTCAATGCGGAACTGCAGCGGAATGTTCAGTTCGGCTCCATGTTGCAAGGCGTGACAGCTCTGATGATTTATAGCTGTGGCGCTCATCTGGATCTTCGTTCGTTTAAAGACGTTGCAGCTTTTTTTATAAGAAACTGCGAATACGGATTATAATTAGTGCGTTTGTTCGAACACACAATCCTAGGATGCGGGCCTAAACAGTCGTCGCACAGGAAACAGGAAATTAGTTACGACACCCTTGAAGTGTTTGCGTGGCAGTGACTTATTAGAAAGCCTAATTCTCCCGTTCCTCACGTCTATCTTTTTTTTTTGCATGCTACTTTGTCTCTCCATTGAATGTTTTATCTTTCTTTTAGATTTCCGCGTTTTTTTTTTCTGGAGTTGGTTAGTAAACCAGAAGTTTCTCTTTCGGCTAAGGTTCCTGCCTTTTCTCTTATTTGCCTCATTCTGTCTATATTTGGATTTTGGGATAGCCGGCTCTGACGTCACTTACCTTCTTATGTCTTCCCGCCTAAATAAAAAAAACAGCTAGCTTATCTGGACTAGAGTGTACTAAAACAGGGGAGTGCTCCGAACGTGCTTCGAAAGTGAAGCCCAAAGACGACCAGTTCGCTTGTGGCGCTACGATCGATAGTCTGCAATGTGTCGTCGTTTAAGAGTTGCGCGCGGCTCCGCCGCAGTGGTACAGAGGTAGAATGCCCGTTTCCCACTCAAAAGGCCCGGGTTCGAATCGCAGCTGTAGATGGTGGGTTTTTATTCTTAGTGCCACGTTTTATAGCTGTTTTGGTTTTCCCTTGTTTCTTAAAGCTAGCTTCAATTGCTACGTGTTGCTTCAAAAAGTAACGCAAAAATGTGAAGTAAAATAAGAGGGATTCAACAAAAACAAAGTATGGCCTCCGAGATGTTTTGCGAATACGAGACTCGAAACGAGATTTCACATTTTACGTTACTTTTTGTAGCAATACGTAGTAACAGAAGCTAATTTTAAGAAACAAAGGAAAACCAATACAGCTACACAAGGTGACACTAAGAATAAAACCCCCAAACTACCGCTGCGATTCGAACCCGGGCTTTTTGAGTGGGAAGCGGGCATTCTACCCCTGCGCCACTTTGACGGAGCCGCGCGCAACTCTTAAGCGACGACACATTGCAGACTACCGATCGCAGCGCCACAAGCGGATTGACCCTGTTCGGGCTTCACTTTCTGTACATTGGTGCTGCGGCCATTCCAAGCACTCCCCTGTTCTAGTACACCATATATCTGGAGACAGGTATGATTTTATGCAAAAGCGAACTACGTCGAAGGAACGGCAAACGGTGTCGTAATGTCACCGTTTCATCTGTTTCGCGTGTTCCACAATTTATATGTAAACTACGCTCATTTTCTACAGGCTCCCGTTACGTTCGCCTGCCCGCCAAAAGACGCTTGGTGGTCTCGGTTATTTGCAGCTTCTGAAAAGCTGTAGAAAAAATTTTTTTCGACAATCATGCGAATGTAAAATGTAAGTTTCTTTCCCAACTATTACTTGCGGCGGTCGCATTATACATTCATGCATAACCCATTTATAATGTAAGAACTCACCGAGTGGGCCATTACGGTTTATAATACTGCACGGCTTAATACGCTATTCGTGAAACATTACTAAAAGAAAACGCACTCCGGTATATGAAAAACTGTTTCGGCGATGTAGGCAAATTTGTATATCAAAAAGAGTATTCGAGATTCTGAGCGAAAATAATAATAATTATTATGTTCGGGGTTTTACGTCCGAAAACTACGATGCGATTATTAGAGATGCCGGAGTGGAGGGCTTCGGAAGTTTTGTCCACCTCAGGTTCTTTAACGTGCACATGGGCCCCTAGCATTTCGTTTCCCCAGAAATGCGCCCGCCGCGGCCAGGATTCGATCGCGCGACCTTCGGGTCAGCAGTCACACTACACCACCACGGCGGAAAAGATAAAGTAATGCGCCTTGGTCTTTCCCAAGTTTAAGCCGCGTAATCTAAGACACTGTGTGAAGCACAGTGTTGCGCATGTGAGGCTAACGCGCTGCGCCGTTTGGCATTTCACAAAAGCAGCCCGTCTTAGATAAAATGAGCGTCCGCGGCGCGATTAGTCTAAGTGGAACTCACGAACACAACAAGGAGTGCGAATGTTCTTGTGACCTCGGGGCGCTATGAAGGGCTCAAGCTCGGAATATCACTGTTTTCTAAACACAATAACCTCCCAGCCTTTAAGAAGAAGCGCGGTCTGAAAACAAACACGCAAGAAAAAAAACACACTTTCAAGTCAAAACAAATGTGTCCTCACGAATCGCAAAACCGTACGGATGTAGGATGTTTTTAACTTTTTTAAAGAACTGACAGCAATGTTTTAATGTCCTAAGTAGAGGACTGTAGCTTTGAGCACCGCGAATGAAGAAAAACTGTCCCATAAAACATCGTTTTCTTTCTCTGCAGTGGAAATTTAGGCCTGCGTTAGAAAAGAAGTATAAGCCGCCTCGACGGGTTCTTAGCGGGCACGCACTTTGCGGCGAAGGCCAAGTGCGGCGAAGGCCAAGTTTACATGAAGACGGAGCGCGTCCACAAATCTTTACCACGCTCGCGTAACATGTGCACACTTCGTCTTGCTTCGTATGGCGATTAAAAAAAATGATAGCAAGCGCGGGCATGCACCTAACGATAATTCGGTAGCAAGAAAAGATATTCGGTGCTTCGAAAAAAGAAGGTGGCGCTGAACATGAAACATCCATTTGCTTTCACATCACTTTCAGCAAAACAGGGCACTCTAATATGACCTGTCCATAGCGGGAGTATCTGCAATGACCGATGAACAGTTAGGCTGTGAAATTAATTAGCTGCTAGCCTTACTTCGTATACCATTCCGATTTGCTGCTATTGCATTAATTACTTCGCCCTTGCGGCGAAACAGACTTTTATATTCAATTTGTGTATCGTATCAAATTTCAAGTTATTCTCCTGAATAACTGCCGAGCTTATTTTGTTTCATTCCTCCTTCTGAAAGAATTCATTTTTTGGACAAAGCTAGAAGTAGATAATAGACATGACTCTAAATCATTGCGCAGGTGTGTCTCGCTCGCGTTCTTTTACTTTCCGCGAAAAAGAAAGAAATGAAGACGGGGAAACGGCTAACTTACCGGAATTTTTTGAAAGAAGGAAACGTGCGGCATAACTTACGATGCAGATGGGTCCTTTTAATGGAAACTACATAGTTCGGTCCAGCGGGGCTATGGCGGTCAGCGCGCTATAGGCGCGAATCACTTAGGCCTATGCAGCACTCATCTTCCTTTCAGTCTTCCGCCTTAAACCGCGTGAATCTCTCATCAATCATGATAAACAGTCCCGGGCCACGCGTCGAGGAACGGTCGAACGCCTTTAGCGCGAGAACCGGCGCTAAAGGCACCGTCTTTTCGCGCTAAGCTGAAGAAAACTGCCGCTGATTTCAATGCAGCTGGCTCGCCGGCAGGAATACGCGCAAAGAAGAGAAAGACACACCTTTTCTTCTGATAGAAAGAACTTAAGAATGTGAAAGAAAGCAATAAATGAAGAAAAGTAGGGAAAAAAAGAGGGAAAGAGAGAAGGAAAGAAAGAAAAGGAAGGAAAGAGAGAAGGAAGAAAAGAAAGAAGGAAAGAAAGAAAGGAAAGAAGGAAGCAAATAAAATTTTCCGCGTAGTGTTGATACAAAACATAAAAATGCGCATAAATGCACGTGAGAGCCGTATTGCTGCTGAAAGGACTTGGTCTTGAAAGCCGAACGCGAATAATGCATATGGCAGTCTGGTAAATAATCAATGAGTCGCTGTCGCCTGCTTGCGAACGAGGGCGCCTCCTTCGGGGTTTTCACTTTCTACTCTGAATTTGCGCTTCATCGTGTACATCTTTTCTTTATTTCTTTTTCTTCCGGGTGTGGTCCACTCCACGAACACAAAAGGGGCCGATATCGTTTTGCAGTACCTCTCTCGTTTATTTTTTTATTTTTCTCGCAGCAGTGCTGATTTTCCACTCCATTTTAGAGTGCTTGCATGAGTTAGAACATGGTCTGTATATATCTACGTATACATAATGCAAGCGGAAGAAAATGACGTCATAAAAGGTGTGGAACCACTGTTTTTGCCTGTTTCGAAGTAAACACGAAGTGCTTTCGACGTAGTGTGAACTTTTCGATGCTAGATAAAAACATTTCCCGACCACAAAATATTTAGTTAGGTTATGGAGTTCACAATTTAATTAAAAGTGGCGAAGGATTAAATGTCACGTATTAGGACTCGCACACCAAGGGTACAATGGCGCTGCTTACTCCAGTCTCTTGTATTAACAATATTTATCGTTGTTTTGATGTGCACAGAATATCAACGAAGGCTCATGGCTAGATTTATGTTCTTGCGCAATCGCACGTGCCTTTTGTCAGTTTATATCACAGGATGACGAAACAGGCGTGTTCAAAAAGCGCTCTCGGTGACATGTGCCGCTTTTTAACGTCATTTTGAACGTGATTCGCACGAGAGGGGGACGGGGACAGCAAACGATGTTATATCAGAGTTTGTAATATGTCTATTTGTTTAATATGGCGGACCGTAGGTCCACCGTGTTTAACATACTCTAGGCCAAAAAATGTCGTCTTCTGAATTCTTGAAATACTGCACTTCCTGCCAAACACATCTCGCCATAAGCGCAAGAATCGAGTTACAAAACACGCGCTGTGAGAAACACGTCTTGTCGCAACGCGAGGACGCACTGAACGAACGAGCGCCAATAGTTAAAATGTATATCAGCTACATTCAGGCGTTCTCAGCAGCAATGCTGAAACAAGACGAACTTGCAGTCACATAGCTTGGACGACACATGCGAAGAGCAACTGCCGATAGAAATTAATATAACGGCTCATTAATATCGAAAATTATGGACCCTGCTGGCCTTGGCAATACATGACCACGAGGACTTGCTTTTCTCCGATTTGTAACTCCTTTCACGCTATGGAAGACGACTGTGCTTTTGTGGACTGCTTTAATACATCGCAGGGCCTGTCAGCTCCCATAGTTCTTACGATGATGACTGGTAACGTTGAAATTAAATTGTGGAATTGGCCATCCAAAAACAACCCAGTGGATTGTGAGGGAAGCCATCGTGGAGGTCTCCTAATTAACTTCTACTATCTGTTTCATTAACGTTAACCCGAAGCATGATAAAATAGCGGTTTCGCAATCCGCCTTCATCGGAATGCAAACACCGTGACCGAGATCGAATTCACGATCCCGTGTTCAACACGCAGCGTCACAGCCAATTAAGCTATAGCAGCTGGTATGCTGGTAACGTGCTGTCCTTTTCGCAGCGCGAGCGTTAAATAATCGCGAGTAAAATCTTCCAACAGCGTTCTCTGCGAAGGGGACAACGCCGGCTCACTGCTTTCGAAAAGATGAAGCAGCGATCGATAAGTGGCGTTGTTGCCGAGAAAAAAAAATCACTACTAAACACGACACGGAACTGCGAACTCTGATTACTTCAGCGTGTCTCTACAAGCCGGCACATCCTCCCATGTGGCGCACGCAAGGGTCCTCCTTCAAAGTGAGTGACTTCGTCTGTCTGCGTTCACATCATTAGCGCCCCATACTCACTACCCCCCCCCCCCCTTTCCTTCGGTTCAGTCTGATTCTATGTTCTCCTCTGACATGGTAAAAGTTTTGCGCCGGGCCCGTCCTAATTTGCGCGTGCCTCGAGAGTTATTTTTTGTCTTCGCTGAGCTGCGCGTTGTGTGCCCTGCGGGTGGAACATTCATTTAGCCGCATTACGCCGGAGACTGGGCGCATGCTTCGCGCAGTGGTTATGGACTGCATTGATTTGTTTCTCTCCAGCTGCTTCGCAGACGTGATGTTAAGCGAAGTTGAGGTACGGCGTATAGTTAGGATCCCACTCAATAACCCGAGGAGTAGATCTGGCGCTCCGTCCGCTAGCTGCACCGTTAAACACGCAGTTATTGTAATAGTCTATACGGTTGCAGCCGTAAGCTTAGCTTGGACTTGGAGAAACATCCCCTTACTGTGTTAGCAGTGCGCACAGCACAGCTAAGACAGTAAGATATTCCGCTAGCCCAAGCATGGATGTGGACACAGCACGTGAATGCACACTCACGACGTATCAAGTCCACTCGTCTAATCGTTGGCTCCAGCGACGTTGTTTTCTTCTAGTCGTATAGTCCTTCGCACGGCCGCCCCCTCGTCATCAAAGCGGGGTGCCAAGTCCGCCCCGTATTAACGCGATAGCGTCAAAGAGCTAGGTTCACAGAAATTCCGTTGTCGACTTCAGCGTCATTGGCTGTGAGCGCAAAATCAGCGTTGTCCGTGACCGAAAAAATCGGGAAAGATGCAAATAAAATAAATACTAAAAATCTTTGATTCCAGTGAGAATTTCAGCAATCGTGATTCTGCGATTAGTGGTGGTGTTTTTTTGTCCTCTTCTACCAGAGTCTACAAAGAAATCTGACGAAGTCATGCCAACAAAAAAAGGCCACATTGTAACTCTCGTCAGAACGGAGACATCGTACCGGAACGACGGCCGATGGTGATGCGAGTCCGGCAATGGTGCGTGCTTGCGTAAATGACAGTAACACTCGGCGTAGGATATTATAAGCGGCCAGCAACTTGGCGACATGTCACGAACCCAGCGACCTGGCAAAATAATAAAAAAAGAAACGTTTACCCAGTCAACTCCGAGCGCCACAAGGTGGACGAAAAAAACCAACCTGACCCAATTTGTCGCTGTGTTCGTCAGCAAACGTCAACGCTCAGCGCTTGAATGTGGATGGTTATAATGATTGCTCCAACTACGCTCATCCATATCGCAATGTGTGAAGCCTGCATACGATCGTTCAAGCTGTAAGCCTCACTCAAAGTGACAGCTTCGCATTTTCTGGCCGACTTCACTGGGAACGCCTCTGCATTAGGGGCCTCTTAACGCCTCTGCTGTTTCGTCTTGTCTTACGTTTTTTCGTGGTATTTTCATTCATCATGAATAACCAACTCGCCCAACAGTCTATTCTTCTATGTTTTCGGCTGCAGCTGAGTTGTTTCCGCTAACGTTGCGTGAAATTAAAGATCCGGTTTTTGATTGGCCTCCTCACACTTCAGCGAGTCCACCCGCCGTCTTCTTCGGTACACCCACACAACTTGAGGTGCATCCCTCGCCCTCTATCTTCCTTAGTTCTCACGCGGGACCTGTACTCAAGACGCGTCATACAGCGCTTCCCTGAAAGGGACGTGCGCGTTTAATCGATATAGCTGCGCCTTTAGCAGAACAGCCGGTGTGATATGTACCGGAAGTAATAAGGAATGGAAATTTGAACGGGCTACCCGCGGAGAAACAAGTTTCGACACTTCGTGCCACCTTTTTCTTTTTCCTCTTCTATCTACGCCTTAGTGGTAACACGCCCCGAAGCGACGTGCTGGTTATTAAACGTATACCGCGTTAACCCTGCAGCGACTCGGAGTTTTGAGAAGATTCTATGCGGGCTTCTCCTTCCTCGTGTTTTTTCTTTTCTTTTTTTTACACATCGATGCGTAAAAAAAAAAAGAGAGAGAGAAAGCATTCGCTTTCGTCTCTTCGATTCTCGAAGATGATCTAGTCGCGGTTTGGAAAGTCACCTCGCGCACAGTTTACACATTGAGGCGATGTGTGACTGCGGTGCGATAGGCTGCTCGTTCCTTAATGTAGAGTTCGCAGCAGCAGCAGGAGTGTGATTTGATCAACTAAGATTATTGCTGTTGAAGAGAGGACGTCTGGTCTCACACCGCAGCGCTTTGACATTGATGACTTCTAAAAAAAAAAAGAGAAGGATGCGTCTCATGAACTTCCTGGTTGGTGTTGAAAAATAAAAAAAAAACATTCAAAAGAGTGGTAGACAGGCTTCAAAAAAAAAGTCATGTTTGCAATCTTGCACGGGTAAAAAAGTGAAAACAATTTTAAAATGTCGCAGTTTCCAGCAATATTTGTGGATCTCTAATAAGCGAAGGTTTTTTGGTCGCATAAATTTATAAAGTATCTACATCACATAGCAACAGCCAAAATATTTTTTTCAACAACAAAATGACATATGCTGTGAACATGGCTGCAAGACGATAGTAACGCGATCCTTGGTATGCATTTCTGTTTGCACTCGCGTCTGGCATTGGAGCTCGTCGAATTGCATCTGATGCAATAGGGGTGGCAGCTGTGCCGCAAACTTTCTCGGCTGGAACGATCTTGCGTTTTCTGTGTAACATTGCATAGCCAACAGCCTGTTAATCTTCTTTGAGCTTTGAAAACGGTGTACACGAACGTCAGAGCAAAAGGCTGATATTTATCATTTAGAGCGCGTTTGACGGCCATTTAATGAATATATATGATCGTTGTCTTTGTTCTGCCCTTACCAAAACGCGACTATTCAGCTCTATGGTTTGTTGCCATGGCCTAGAAGGAATGCAACGAAATTTACTTCAGCGCTACAAATACCTCCTCTACCCTGATAATTTGCTCGGAGGAAAATAGAAGAAGCGAAGCCATAACTTATTAAATTAAAAGCTGGATCTTGTAACTTTTCTCTCATCAAGCGCCGCTGCACGACTGCAGTTAGCCTTGAAAGAAAATTACTTTCATTAACGGGAGAATATGATTCGAAATTATTCCAGAACTCCGAACCGCCGCGTGCGGAGCATCATCCATCAAGACGACGTTCTGCGACACTGAGAGGCCCATTACTATCACTTCGTGCTCTCCAAGGTCGACGTGGCCATTCCATTTATTACGAGCTGTGAGAAATCCCATGGGACGCAAACTCACGGGACCGACACGCTGGCCGAGTGGAACTCGAAAATTCTGAACCCTCCGATTCGTCGCTGCACTTTGTGTTTTAAGAATATGACGGAGTCTAATGAAATCGATACTTTCATTGGCCGCGTCGGTGGCCCAGTGGTTGCGGTGCTCGACTAGTGTTTCGAAAGACGCAGGTTCGATCACGGCTGCGGCAGTCGCATTTCGATGCAGGCGAAATGAAATCGCACAGCACCCGTGCTCTGTGCGAGTTTAGTGCACTTTAAGGAACCCCAGGTGCTTCACATTATCCGAAGCTCTCCACTACAGTGTTTCTCAAAGCCGGAGTCGCTTTGGTACGTTAAACCCCAAAACCAACCAACCAATAGGATACTTGCATTGCTACGAAAAGTGAGAAAATGCGCGAAAATTGAGAAAAGGACACCAAACTAGGCAGTCTAGTTAACGTCACCTCCTTTTTTTTTTTTCTCAATCTCTTTCACACACGCACACGCACGCAGTTTCATAATTAGCTTAACTTACCTTAAAGATGTGATAGCCATGGCTTTCGTTTAGTTTCGAAATCATATCTCGGTCTCCTTCCTTTACGCTATTATTCCCCCCTCCTCCCTCCAACCCCTCGCGCGCCCAGGTCGTTTCCAACTCTTGGGGGGAGCAGATTACGCAACCCTTTGCCGCTGCAGGCTGAGCGCCTCGCACTGGACGTTATCGTCGACGTGAACGGCACCGCACCCGACTCTGGCCAGAAACCATTAGGGAAGAAGCGAGCGGCCGGGAACGACTTCGATCGTCCGCCGATGGATTCTCCTGCAGGGCCGTCTCGCCATTCGGTCCATGACGATATGGGGGGCTGCAGTCAAAAAGGCAGTGTGTGCCCCTCCAGCGCTCTCCGCGGTCTCGTTCGAACGAAACGGATGTAATACGGATGACCGGCGGCATTCCGCGCACCCACCCTGTGAATTCCCTGTTCCTCGAGGAGAAATTAGGGAGCTCAGTGTTCCATGTGCTTGTCCGAACGACTGATGCGGCGCTAGAAATTTCGACGCACGCGCACTCGTGCACCGCGGCTATGTTCGTATACGCGCTCAGGAGCATTAGATGCCTGAATGTGCATCGTTCAGGCAAGTTAGCCATTCACTGCATAGAGCTGCAGGGAGACTGCAATGAAGAGCATAGCCCCGGGCACCATGTAGCAATAACAGTTGGACAAATAACGCTTATTCAACTCAACTCAATTTGGATAGAAAAATGCGGGTGCTGTCGGCAAACACAAAACGAGGCGTTCTGAATTAGTATTAACACACCTAACACCCTCGTTCTATGAGTATCGCTTTACTCGAAGTATTGTATTATTAATTTAGTGCTGGCCAGTGTGGCTTGAGTTGGCTGAATGACAGCACATGCTAGTTAGAGTGTTGACTAAGGTTTGCTATCCACTGTTATAATATAAACATTGTCTTTAGTGAATCTCACCTGAGTAGCGTATCAAATTTTTGTGTATAACTTTTGTGCAAACCGCATAAAATATAGAAGCCTGCCATCGAACCTGCTGCCCCCGTGGCAAACTTCAGCAACTGCAAAACAAATATTTATCACAAAACCACCAAGAAAACGCTCTACTTTATTTGTTAATAAGCAAGAAGGAATCTTTTGTAGCATCCGAGAGGGGGAATTCCCGTAGATTCCTCTTTGTATGCATTTTAAAAATCCCCAAGTAGTCAAAAGGAATTTTTATTCGGCTCAGTTATGCTGCTCGAAATAGCAAACGAGTTTCCTCTAGACATGACCAAGATATAATCTTCACAATGATCCGCAGAATATATGTCGCCACTTTTCACAAAAAGCACGTTATCATTTCTGTTAGTCTTACCTGCACTACGATTTTGGCATCAGTGGAGGCATGATGAAAGTACTTTTCGGTAGGGGCGTGCGAATATTCGAGTTAGAATTCGAATCGAACAATACCTAATCAAATAGTTCGATTCGACTTTCAAATAGCTAGTATTCGAAGTTTCGAATAATTCGATAGGACGAATATCTAAAACGCGACAAAGTCCAATGGTGCAACCTCATTAGGGTGGGGTGGCTAAAACTAACGCTAACGCCGTTACAGTAGGCCTTTCCTTGAAACTTTAATCGATATCCTGGTTCAAGTGCGAGCGCATGTTTATTTTAAAGGATATTATGTCATTTCCGCACGTAAAAAAAAAACACATGAGAAAAGTGTCAAGCCCTTCACAACTTCGCTTCCGACACGGAGGCACGGACTTCTTGCGTAGTTCGGTCGCGCATGCCGCAAGCGCCGTAAAACGTGCCGAGTTTGACCCGCGAAACCCTCGATGATTGGCTTCACACGTGAAAATTTGTTCACGCTGTGCAGTCGTCACTGCCGCACCGCACCACTCGTTCAGAGACTTCCATCGTTCCGGCGCGCAGTTAAAACGCTGCTGTTAACGGGCGCTCGAAGATTTTTGGGCTCGTGACGATGAAGCGCAACGTTACCGTTGTCAGATGAGCCGTACTGCGCGACCATAGGTGAAAAAAAAAAAAAAAACTAGCTGCCGTACCCCGTTCTGTTAGCCGAGATACTGAAGCCAGGTCATGTGGAACAGCTTGTGTTTCTACATGATAATTCGTTGTCTTTCGGTAGCAGTCACTCACCATGTCATGCGCTCGAGGACATGAGCAGATTTCATTTCTTTGTTCTTTGTTTTAATTTTCAATAAAATCTTTTGTATTCGATATTCGATATTCTTGGCCACAATTCGGCAGTATTCGATTCGAATGCGATTCGAGATGAAATTTCACTATTCGCACACCACTACTTTTAGACTCAAAAGAGGCATAAAAGATAATTTTCTGAAGTGTCGGTCAAGGAATACCTCTTTCGTAAAATTAGCAAAGGCAAAATAAAATATTTCATACGTGCGGTAAGCAAAAGACAAGCGTCCTTGCGTTATGTCGTTGATACAGCACTCTGCATTAGCAAGACTTGTGTTTGGGCAAGTTGGTTCATACATGATACGGACATACGAGCGCTATGGGACGGGGACATAGACAAGAGGTACACAGGACAGGCGCTCAACTTTCAACTGAGGTTTATTGAGCAGACATGTAAAATTTATACAAGCAACCAGCTAGCTGGTTGCTTGTATAACGCCCTAGCTGGTTGCTTGCATAAATTTTACATGTCTGCTCAATAAACCTCAGTTGAAAGTTGAGCGCCTGTCCTGTGTACCTCTTGTCTATGTCCCCGTCCCATAGCGCTCGTATGTCCGTATCAACGCTGCATTACGCAGGCTAAAAAATTTTCTTTCACCGTCCCTGCGCTCTCCGCAGTAAATTCACAATCGTAGCCCTTATACGTGCGTCACCTTTCTTTTTCTCTACTGCGAATCCCAAATGCAAAGAGCCTAGGTATGTAGCGCTGAAAACATATGTGGACAAAATCATTAGTCACGTTTGCTAGCCAAGTTTGCTAGTTTGGTCATTGGGCACATGGATAGTCGCAGCTACTTGGCTGATCGCTTTACTTTCGTTCTTCTTTTTTTCTTATTGCGCCTAATGTATAACCATACTAAACGTGGTTTCGGATTTACGTTTTGCCTTTTTTTTATTGTGCTCATTGCGTTTCTGTTCGCTTTCGTCTTCGCGTTGCTTTATAATTATTCTTTCTTGTCATCCAACAACAAAAACTTAACGCAAGGAAGTCTAATTCGTAACCCGAGCGTGCAAACCGAAGTTCACAAAAGCACTCAGTTTCGCAATGCGAAAATTCGTACCACAATTCTCAACTTCAAGCTACCCGCGTAGGCCGCGAACGAAAATTTGTTTTATCGCGAAAGTTCGGGTCAGTATAGTTTCGCTCCCAGCCCCTGCCGGCCAGTGGGCCCCAAGGCAACCGCCGAATTGTGCATTTCTTTTTCTCAAACTATCTGTATACTCGGCACTGTCAATGCGTTTTTATATCTTATCCTCACGACTTCATTTTACAACTGTTAAAAATAAGTAAACGTTGCGATACCTCTCTCTTTTATGTCAGCTAGGATGTCGACAGCTGTTCTTTGCAATACATCGCTTCATGTGCGAACAACAGCAAATCAGCAACGTGAAACTTCACGTCAAGCGCGCGCAATTCAGGGAGCTCGAAAGCCGCGCTGAAATGCAATAAAACTGCGTCCCTCTGGGGAGAAGTGAATCAAGAGATTCACTGCGACCACCCAGCAGAAAGTTCACGCGAGTTTCAGCTTACGTAAATTGTCTAATAACGCGAGAGCGTTAAAGAGCTCGTTTGGAAGAAATTCCGGTGTAGGTGTAGCTGTTGGCGTTGGTTGTGAGCGAAAAATCAACATCGTCCACGGTTCGAGACAGATGCAAATAAAGAAATAATTAGCGCACCTTGCACAAAGTCGCGTAAGGCTAGGTCACAGCACACCTGGTGGACTAGACGCAGAGGAGGAAGAAGAGTACGGAGATGAAGAAGATAACGAAGAGAGCGCGTGCCGGTTCATGAAGATAATTTTTCTACGCCACACGGCATACTTGTACTGTACTATGCATGGCTATGCTTTCTCTTCTTTTTTTTTCTACCATCTTCTTTGTGTATGTTGCTTTCTCTCTTTCTCTCTGTGTCTATTTCTTTCTCTGTCTTTCTGTCTTTTTCTCTCTTTCTTCCCTTTGTTCAACTTTTTTCTCTTTCCCTTTGTTTCTATGTCTTTGTCTCTCTCTCTCTCTGGGTGTACTCGGTCTCTCGCCTTCTATCTTTTTCTCCGTTTATTCCCTTTCTTTCTGTCTATTTCTCTGTTTCTCTCTCTCTCTCTGTACTCGTTCTGCATCCTCTTTTCCCTCCTCCTCAACCTCACTTTCTTTTCCCACCACCTTGCAGTACTATATTATACAAGAGTATGCTCTGCTCTGCCAGTGTGCCTGGATAGCCGAGTGGTTAGGACGCTCGCCTTCAGACCGTGGGTATGCGAGTTCGAATCTCGCCTCCGCAATAAATTTCTTTGCAAAGAAATTATCTCTTTTTCTTTCTTTCTATTTCTCTCTCTCTCTCTCTCTCTGCACTCGTTCTCTCGCCCATCAAGTTATTGCATTCCTCATCGGACAAATCAGCGTACGTATTCTGGCTAGTGAAGCAGAAGAGGAAGTAAACGGTTCATGATGATCATAATCTTCAGTAAAACCGACTGGTGGGCTAGTTGGTACAGCATATCGAAGAATCAGCGCACGAAGACACGAGGACGCAGGAAGGGCACGAGGACACAGCGCTACTAACAACTGAGGTTTATTTCGCATGGAATATACCCAGGTACAAAAGGAAAGAGTGACACCCACGCACCACATCACACCAGAGCGGGCAGATGTTTAAACGACCGCCTACGAAAACATTGCAATAATGTCGGCAAGCTAGCAACGAGCGGTCATCTGGCCGCACATTGCATGCACTGTGGTTGCAAGCCGAGTTTTAATAGAACGAAAGTGATAGCGAAGCATGCAGATCAGATGACGAGGGAAATCGTAGAGGCGCTCGCAATTAACAAGAGCGAAGATTGCGTTAGCAGCCCTTCTGTATCGTTATCCGAAAAAGAGATAGAGTTCTTGTCGCGGTAGTGGTGCAGGGTTGCTGTGACGCGATGTGGTGCGTGGGCGTCACTCTTTCCTTTTGTACCTGGGTACATTATGTTTCCATGCGAAATAAACCTCAGTTGTTAGTAGGCTGTGTCCTCGTGCCCTTCCTGCGTCCTCGTGTTTTCGTGCGCTAATTCTTCGACATAATCTTCTATCTAGGACACATGGCCAACATCGACCTTAACTGCTCTGCTTTCATAATAAAATCTTCGATTCGAGTGCGAATAAAACGCAGGATTTCTGCGTGGCAAGCAGGTGTTCTACCGCAGGGCCACGCCCTTGTTTGAAACCGTTTCGGTCAAAAACACTCTACGAATGGAATGTAGCGCGAGGAGTGTCCTTAACGCATGTAGTATTGCGTGGCAGAAGCGTGGAATCGCACCAGGCGTCAATACATGTGAAGTGCGCAACGAGTCATTGGTTTAAAGGACCACCAATTGCAAAGCGCGAAGGCATAATTAATAACCCTTATGAGCAACAGCATCGACAAAGTGTGCATCTGCGCAGGTGCGCGTGTTTCCTTACGGAAGCTGGGTACTTCGCCAATTCGCAAAAGCGAATTGCGTAGTGGGCACTTCGCAACTCTACTTGCAGTAGACATTCTAGGATAGTTTGAAATGGCCAGTTTTACGCGCACAGACGTTCTCTTCCTTACGGCACGGTTGACTTGTCCACCGAGAAACGGCTAGCGATTGAGAGGGAGATGTGGACGGGGCCCGATTACACTGTCGCCTTCTACTCTCGAAGGCGAAGCTCAAGCGCCAAGTTTTTTAGACTATCTTATCCGGATCATTAGTGACGTCCAGTGTCGTGGGGATAGAGCAGTTCATTATCTTGAAATGCCGCCGCTGAATAACACAAGAGACACAGAATAATGCACAAACACAAGCGCCAGATTTCAACTGGTGTTTGTTCACACGCGCAAGGCATTCATACAGTGTTTCTTGTTCTATTCTGTGCCTTCGTTTCAATATGATGAATCCGTACTTGTCCGCCCAACTGTCAATGACGCAGTAGTTTCCTTGGTCGCAGCCGCTGAGAAACGGAGAGAAAGAGAGAGAAAGGAAGGAAGTATAGATAAAATAAATCCACCACTGTAACAAAGTGGAGTATACTATAGGTAGTGGAGTATACTGGTGTAGCCATGAGCGGTGTAACGTGCTTGAATTACAGCAATATTGTCATTCTCGCGCGCGTTTACACTTTACTTTTGCAGCACGGTCTTACTAAGGTGTTTAATGACGATAGGGTTCTCTTCGCAAAAAAAAAATTAATAAAAAATGTTACACTTTTTGTAAGAAGTTTCTGGCAAAAACTGTATGGTTTTGATAGATGGCAACGTATATATAATTAGGCGAAATTCTGGGTCCACGGTAGTCAGAAAAATTGCAGAGAATCGCTGCAAGCGCAATAATACATTTTTTTTACTATTCTACTGATATAGCGGGTACCCTTAAGCAACGTTTACATCAGTAGGATAGCAATGCATTCGGCACTGCTGTGCACAAGTGATTGTGAACGTGTTACTATGCGTACAATATGTAAATGTGTCGAACTTTTTATTTTTCTTCTTTTGCTCTTCTTTTCCTATTTTCATCCTCTTTTTCGCCTAGGGCATCTGCTCATACGTATTTGCGTAGGATCACACTATTGCGTAAAATGCTCGTTTTCGCAGCACCCTCTTGTACAAACACGAAATTTCACAAATTTGATCGGCGAGAAAACGTTTCTTGTCGCAAGCAAGCAAGAAATATCCTTTCCCGTTTTCTGTCGCAAAAAAAGCCAAGCAAAACAAAATACTCCCGACTGAGAAAAAAGAATATTGCTCCGTATAAGAATCATCTGCCAGGACTCCGTAAACTTACCGCTACAGCAAGGAACCTCGAAGCTTCCCGCGGACTTGTATGGAAGAAATGCATAGCGCTGATATGCACGGAATAGAGCTGCTCCCCGTCGACGACGTTACAGCGATGCTTTTTTTTTTAAAGACGATAGTCTTTCTTGGGATACTTGAACGCAGAAATTTTGGTGTGTGTGTGTGTGTGTGTGTGTGTGTGTGTGTGTGTGTGTGTGTGTGTGTGTGTGTGTGTGTGTGTGTGTGTGTGTGTGTGTGTGTGTGTGTGTGTGTGTGTGTGTGTGTGTGTGTGTGTGTGTGTGTGTGTGTGTGTGTGTGTGTGTGTGTGTGTGTGTGTGTGTGTGTGTGTGTGTGTCATACGATTCAGACACCCGGCCAAAGTTTAAGCACTTGCGGGAACGCCCAGCCATTTTGAACTGCTAGCTGCGTTCATACTTGTGAACATTGTCGATCAAAATGCAAATATTACGCATATCTGAGGCGCAACGTCAATACGATTAGGTTATGTGTTCCTTTACTAGAAAATACATAGATACGTAATTCTAAAGACCCTAGTGTTTCTTAGGCTTCGCTGAAAATGAGACGTTATGCACGAAAAAGGCCTCTGCCGACGATATGGTACTGGCAGTGGCCCTGGGAACAGCATCACGGGTGGCCGCGGATGAGACTAGGACTCATGTAGTACGGCCGGCAGAAGACTGTCGTCTTTCAACGACATTTGCAGCGAAGCACGCGGATACGCGGCCAATTTTTTCGCTCATAATCTGTGTAACCTACACTTTCCTTCACCCATCCTTCATTTCATTTCATTTATGGCACCTTAAAGGCCCAAAGGCATTAGACAATGTTAACGTCTTGCAATGGGCTGGTAGGTACATACTGCTTTTTGAACGAAGAAACAGCGCTAGAACAAGGACGAAGACGAGATGAGACAAACACGGCGCTGACTAACAATCATGGTTGTTAGTCAGCGCCGTGTTTGTCTCATCTCCTCTTCGTTCCTGTTCTAGCGCTGTTTCTTCGTTCAAAAAGCATTAGACAAGGGTAGGGGGCATAGACCAGGTTTCGAAACTATCATGCGTTCAAACTTCCACCTTTTTCCTTTGTCTGCTTGCTCCTCTCATTATTTTTTTTTCTGCCCCTTCCCCTTCACCCAGAGTAGGGTAGCGAATCTGGTGCAACCTAGGTAACTTTTGTCTTTCCTTTGATCTCTGCATCTATCTTTTTTACATCTGTTCAATTCTCTTTGCTTGGCTTATTTCCTGTCACAGCCATCCGCTTCTTTACGATTTAGCCCTCCCCTTTCTTCTTTTTTTTTTGACTTCCCGTTTTCCTGTTCCTTTTCCAAATAACGTTTTTTTATTCCGTTTTTATTCATACAACGCCAAGGAGATGGCGCAATCATGCGGCACCGACTGCATCTCGCTTCGTCCTAAGTATAAGCACACATTCCAATGTTCTAGGTATTCTTACACACTGTATTACGCAGACAGCTTTCGGAAGAAAACGCCCGCGTTACCCGCGTACGGATAACGTTAACACGATGAAATTCCTGCTCTCCTGGCGCTCACCATCACACTAAGAATAATAGGACGTGAAAGTGCAGAATAAAAGTGCGTATAAAAATTCTGACACAATTAATATAGAAGGCTTTCGTACAGCAGACACTGTCATGTGCCCGCGAAAGGCAGTGAAAGCATAAACGTTGGCCGGGAAAAAACAGCGTGTCTATCCAGAATCATGCACAGAGCGGCTGTTCGAGAGCATTTGCATTGAGTAATAGCTTCTCACTCGTCCCCTCATTCTTCGCCATCTTCGCCCTTTTTCTATTGATCAGTTCCAACTGTTTATTAGTTTTCTTCACCACTGTTTTTCTTTCTTTTTCCTATGCATTACTTTATGATCCCAATTCCTTTCCCATCTTTTCACTTTCCCGACCGCTGATGCTCGGAGGGACCACGTTTTACGACTCCTACGTATACGAGTGCTATAAACGAAGGAAGAAAAAGGAAGGCGAGGTCCCGTGTACGCACTTGCGTAAAAAAGGCACCTCCCTATTTTGCCTAAAGAAGAGGGCGCGCCGGTCGTCATGGTCCGGCGGCGTACTACACAGTGCCGCAGTCTTTTTTTTTACGACTGGCGCGTGAGTGGCCCATCGCTGCGTGCGTGTGCATTAAGTTGCGCGAGCAAACCGCTTTGACGCTACCGCGGGCTTTCTTTTGACGGGCCGTTTACAGCCGCTGCGGCTTTCTACGCCAGCCCGCGCGAAGCTACCGTTTTCACACATCTGTTCTTTTGTTTTGTTTAGCATTTCCTCTACGCGCCCTTGTGCACGCACAACGCCGGCAACTTAAGCGCGCGTGAATTGAATTGTAAATGGGCCTTTATTCCAGCACTGTACGTACTCTGTACGCGTCGTTTAGTACTCGCCTGGGTGCTAAACGTGCTGGTGTGCGGGTGAGGCAACGGCGGAACTCGGCCTCAGCTTACCGAGCTGGACGCCTTACGTGTGCTTTGGTCATATGTTGAAAATGTGGCTACACTAAGACTAGCCTTAGTGTAGCAAAGGCCTTGTGTATGCAGAAGGCCTGATCACTATGTCTCAGGCTACGCGCTTGCGCGCCTGCAGGGTGCAAGCCCGTAATACGGGACGTAAAGGTTTCAGCGTCATAGGGGGCGCAGAGTAAAAATGCGTTATGAGAACACAAGACCGAGGAGATTTCTTAGAGACGGCCAGAAGATGAACCAATTTTTCGCGCGTTTTTTTTTTTTTTTGGTACAATGCCACGAGTAGTCTGTCCTGTTTGACACATATCTACCGAAAGAAAAAAATTATGGAGCGCTTGTAGTATGGTTGCGTTACCTTGTACTTACGTAATACGGTTCTTTTATTATTATTATTGTTGTTCTTAATGCTGGTCGCTCCGAACAGTGGAACACCGGATTAGAAAACACGAAATTTGGCAGGTTTCGCGCCTTTTCGAAGTCACACGGATTTTCACGGTGAATGTGTCGAAGTGCGGAAACATGTACACCGTGAAAACCACTTGTTTGTGAGCTGCTTCGTCGACACTCGGTGAAGACGTCATTGCACAAATAAAATAAAACAAAACAAAACAAAAAGATGGGGTAGCCCGGGTGTTACGTACACAGCGGTCCAATGTTAAAGGGAACATCGGAGCGGGTGGCGGCCGCTGGCTGGAGGGAGTTTCGCGCAGGCGCAGTGTGCCCCGTGCCCAGTGATCTGTCGTCACGTGAACGGTTCGCTTCGCGACTATTCGACGTGAGGTAAGAGGCGGTAACGGATGACGGATGAGCACCATTCACAGCGCGCACTGCGCCTGCGCAAAGCACTTTGCAGTCGCCGGCCGGCGGTGGCACCAAGCGGCCGCCACTCGCTCCGATGTTCCCTTTAACAGTGGTCCGCTGTGTACAATGGTTCAGTGTACGCGAAAAGGAACTCCTAAGTAACTTATTGGTCTTTGAGAAAGTCTGCTGATACTTGCTGTAGCCACTGCAGTGCAAATAAAACACAGAAAGAATAGAAGAGAAGATCCGGCATATCGCAAGTCATGGCTATCATTACGTTTTTTTATGTTTTCGTGTTATTTGTGCTATACAATGGTTCCAGCAAAAAATGTAATGCGTCCTTGCCGACATTCTGAAAAGACTGCCGGTAGAAGAGTAGATACCCCTGCTTTCTCTCCAAATATTAGCTAAGTTAACGAACAGCAAAGGGTATATTTGCAGAACGCATCACTTTTGATTGCAAGGCACTTTCCGCGGTCGACATCAAACATAACACGCAATGCCTCCGGTCAGATAACTCTATTATGTTCGCAGACATTCTCCGCCACATAACCCATCATTGCTGAGCGTTCGGTGATGCTCGGGGCATAGAAGTATCTTGATTGTTTCGTTTGTCATTGTTTACTGTTTCTACACTTTTGTCCGTGCGGCCTGTCATCCGATCATTTCTTTCCTCCCTACTTGCCTTCTTTCTATCTGCAGCTTCTATTTCTGTTTCGACCAGCCGCGGTAGCTTAGCAGCGCACTGCTGAGCTTTAGGGCGCAGGTTCGATTCCCAACCACGGCTGCAGCATTGCAATGTGGGCGGAATGCAAGAACATCGGTGTGCTTAGGCTTGGGTGCAAGTTAAAGAGCCCCAGACGATCGAAATTAACCCGGAGTAACCCACCACGGCGTGCCTTACAATCATATCGTGGTTTTGGCACGTGAAACCTGAGCAATTATTATTATTTCTATTTCCTCTTTCCTGAAGACCAGGCAAGCGTTGTTTCCCTCTCCGTGGCAGTGGTCAACCTACCCCTTCCTTATTTCTCTTTGTCATCTGTGTACGTGTGTGTGTGTTCATGTCGAACAATGATGCTTTGCGACGTACTCTAGAGTAGAGCCAGCACACTCAGCTGCTATAAATCAAGGGTCAAATTCACAAAACTTCTCTCTCGTAAGTGCGTTTTCCCACTGGTCAGCCAGCTTCGCTAATTTCTTCGCGACGTCCAGCGTCGTGATTGGCTGAAATTTCGTTTCAAGAAAAAATTTAAGCGTAAGAAGTCTTTGTGATTACGGATCATGGGTAAGTGATGATGATGATATAAATGTACACATCTGCCCTCCTGTGTCGCAGGTTCGATGAGAGACCCCTCCTTCGGAAGCACCCTGCAGCCGTCGGCCAACGAGAAGAGGCTTCCCCGGAGGATCTCGTGAAGGGACAGCGAGCGGGCGTGCCGCTTGGCCCCTGTCGAAGGGGGCCGTAGCGGCGTCCCTGCGGGGCTCAAACCGTCGCCCTGGTTGCGGCCGCCATGAAGAGGGACGAGGACTCCGAGTCCGCGTCCCTGGTCGGCCGCGAGAACCCCGGATCGTACACCGAGGATGCCAGGCCCTCACCGGCCATCCGGGAGACAGACTACGTCGACACCGACGTGCCACTCCTGTCGCAGTTCCACGAGGATGCCATTGCTCAGGTGAGAACAGCTCGCCCTGCCAGAGCTAATCGCCGAGACCACGGAATGACGGTTCCACGTTGGCCGCCATATGTGGGAGCTGGGTGTTTCCGGAATTCGACCAGCAGCCCTAAAGGTAGACACCGAGACACACAAACAGCCGAGGTTTAATCTTCCTCCCGTCGAAGCCAGACCTTCTGTGATCGCTGGGTGTTTCGGCGTATGTTGAGGCCCCCGCGAAGTGTATTTCCTCTAGCATGTGGTGAGAGGCGCCCCACAGCACTTATAGGTGTACCAATCCAAATCTTCACACTCTGATGACCCCACCTGTGTGTGCTTCTGGTAATAGTTCGTTACTGTATATGCTAGGTACATGCAGGCTTCTGTATAAACATTCCTGTATGTTATGCCTGCAAAGCACATTTCTTTCCCAACCCTCAAAAACTGCACGAGCGTGCTATTTATTAGGTAGTGTATTCCTTATTTACCAGGTACGTGGGTTCCTTATTTTGCTACTTTATCCCCCCGTATGTGCGTGTTAGCTGATCAATCACACTTTACAGTGTGTTGAACTACGAATTCTTCCTGTATTTCCGGGCCTGAAAAACTAGCTTTCTCTTGTAATCCAGTGTAGTACGTCGGGTATGCAAAACCTCTTCAGGTAGCCTTCCATGTTGGCATGTCTTTTGGCGTTCTGCATGTGCGTACAGGAATTGCTGGCGCATCGTATTGCAAGCTATACCGAGACCTTACGAAAAGTGAGCTTTGAACAATGCTTTGTTTACAGGCTGGAGAAGGCCTGTTCCAGTGGCTGGTATTCCTGGTCTGCGGACTGGCGCTGGCCGCGGACTCGATCGAGATCATGGTCATCGCCTACGTGCTCCCGTCGGCCGAACGCGAGCTCTGTATGGACGACACACGCAAAGGATGGCTCGGTAAAGATCACCCTTCGCTCTCCTGTTATCGCAGGGTTGCACGACAACCCAATGAATGAATCGTTGCAGCTGAGTATGATTACGAGCCGTCGTGGTGGTACAGTGGCTATGGTGCTCGGCTTCTGACCCAAACGTCCCGGGTTTGATGAAGGGGAAAGGCATGTTTACTTAGATTTAGGCGCACGTCCAAGAACACCAGGTGGCCGAAATTCACTACGGCATGACTATAAACATGTCGTAGTTTTCGCACGTAAACCCCGGATACTATTATTAGTATGACTGTATCTGCATACAACCTCTTCGCGCATCATCTCTCAGACGGGCGCAGAATCTGCGGGCTGCCATTGCTTACGACAGCTTGCGTCAAATCCCTATAGTCCTAAAAAGAGTGAAAATTCCTTATCAATATTGTCTGTACAGTGTGTCTGCAACCTCGCTTGAATCTGAAGAGAATTCGTTGCTGGGCTAGTTGGTTCACAGCGGTAAATTAAATAGTTTACTATAATGAACCAATTAGCCAAACGATGAATTCCTTTAAGATACATTTCTTCTGCAGTTAGCCCTATTAATAGTGTCTTTCCGGCTACTGTTCAGCATTTTTAGCGCTTGTCCTCTGCTATGTTCTATGTCCCGCACGTGACTTGCGCTCCGCAGTTTATTCCTTTGAATCGTCTTTATTTGTTTCTTCTCGCGTAGCGCGGCAACCACAGCAGTCAGAAAATGTACTATGAAATGGAATATACCAGTCTCGTAAATGAAAAATAATTCTCAAAGGAAGTGAAAACGAGCATCTCGCTTGTGCTTCCATCGCCGCCACTCTTTCTCGTTTTGATTGCAAGCTTGTGACATACCAGTTATCACTGAGCTCCAGGTAAAAAAAAACAAAAATGTGGGCGGTAACAAACTACCATGCAACCCAAATAAATTTCTCCTTGTATCGTAACCAGTTCAATGGACGTGAGGGGCCAATGAGCCATTTCCGCGCGGAAACTTAGTCTTCTTGTATACACCAGGAAGAAACCTGGTCTCCTTCCCAAACATTTTTTTTTGCGCTTTCTCTACTTTTGTTGAGTTGTACCATAGAGTTGATATCTTTACTGGTACTTCGACTTCTCCAAGCACCAAAATAGCAGAGAGAAAAACGAACAGTAGCGTCTCTAAGCAGAGCACGTCGGGCTGCCATTACATAAATCTGCGCGAGCCTAGAAAACATTCGAAGCGCCACACTCAAGTCTTAAGAGCGCGTTCGACGTAAGCCCTCCCCCTCTACTTCTCGTCTCCTTTTTTTTCACGACCTCAACTCACACGTTCACCTTCCTAAACGATCCGCCAGGGCCTGAAAACAGCACCGGACGGAAACGACAGATATCCGTCTTCACTATTTTTTTATCTATACCATATTTTTTGCTTGTTTAGCTACGTATACTTTCTGTTGCTAATTTTCCTTCGAAGAGACACTTGCCCATCAGGCTTCCTCTCTTATGTTTCTCTGAGCGTGCCCTGCTCCGCATCGTTTTATTGCTGCGCACGTGAGAGCCACGCAGCTACGTGTCTTTTTTTCTGCTGCCCGAGCAGGGCGTGATTTACACGCGACTGCACTGGCGATTGCGGGTTTTCTATCCGTGATCACAGGACCATCCTTTCACATTTGGCGCTCAGAACAAAATCCCGCCCCGTTTCCCAAATCCCCGCTCAGAGCAACTACCTTCGTACGCACACGCACGTACCCTTGTTTTTGCTTGTTCCTTCTCGTATGATACCTCGTTGCTCGGCTCTTGTTTGATGGATACGGCGAGACCGACCTTACCGCGCTGATTACGGCTGCGCCAATATGAGCCCCTGGGAAGGCTCCCCGGTGAAATGGGAGTGGAAAAAGGGACGACGCGTCGTGGAGGGGTAAGGGGGAGCCATAATTACACCGGCCGGCCGGCCGCTCGTTGCGCAGCAGCAGCATAGGCTAGCTCTTCTGTGCGCTCTCGTGGCCTGCAGCACCTAAGGGCGGGCCCGACTGTCTACCCTCGCCTCTGCGTCCCGCCCGTATCTATAGGCTCGATCACAGCAGGCTCCGCAAAGCGCCTTCTTTCTCGACCGAACCCTGACGCCGGCGTTCTTTGCATCCCTCGGATCTGGCTGCTCTTCGGTGCCCGAGTTTGTGCCCCCCATCTTTTCTGATCTTATTTATACTTCGAGTTCGAGTCACGCGCTCTAAGGCTTCGTGGCCTCGGGCGCTGCTCCGAAAATACTCTGTTTATTTTGCAGCTCTCCGATCACTTCGGCCAATTCTGGACATTTCGGCGGATTCCCGTGAGTCCGGGATCGCATGCTCTTCACCCTCCCCCCACTTGTCTCCGTATTCGTACTACGTGCTTCCGCATTTCTTCCTCCTAGTTATTGGTAGCTGTTGCATTGCAGCTTGGTCCGTGAACATCGACCGTGAAAAAACATCCGGAAGTCTCATTTTTCGATGGATGCGCATCGGGTATATTTGTCTTTTCTTTTTTCTACGTATCGCTCAGTTCTCGGATTACTTATTCGATGCAGATATATTTCCGGCCCATTCCACCCCCCCCCCCTCCTCATCCTGGTGCTCTACCTTGTTGCGCGACACAACTTCATTACCTACGATGACTCCCGTTCCCCAGGCTTTATTCTTTATGATATTCGCTCCCATTGCGGCCCTTATCTAGCCCTATTTCTTTTTTATTTTTCTTTCCCGGCCACTTAGAGTCCCGGATGCAATCGTGCTTCTCCTAATCCCTGCTTAACAGACACGCCAAGGTCTTCTTGCATTGCTGTCACGGTCATATAGGCGCACGCACCGGAAAGGTTTCCAGCTTTTCCATGGAGGCAGAGCGTTAGCTTTCGCTCAACCGATTCTGAGAAAGTCGAAGCACAACAGCAAGAGCGCGCTTCTTATTCCACAACCCTCTCCTTTTTCTCTCGTTCGCTCTTTTCCTGTACCGACGATATCGTTGTTGGTGGAGGGTCAAGAACGAATACAAGAAAGGCACGTGTCGCCATTCCTCGCTTACAACGCGCACTCACAAACGTGTGTGTGTGTGTGTGTGTGTGTGTGTGTGTGTGTGTGTGTGTGTGTGTGTGTGTGTGTGTGTGTGTGTGTGTGTGTGTGTGTGTGTGTGTGTGTGTGTGTGTGTGTGTCCGCTCTGTATGGGACTACATACGCATGCGTTCGTGAGTGCGTGCGCGTTTGAAAGAGAGAGAGAAAGTGCGTGCGTGATTGCGTGGTTCTCTGCACACGGAAGCCGCTTATTATCAACAGCACCATTCTACAAGCGTCTTGTCGTGGTGGTCAAGTCTCTATCTTAGTATGGATCTGGCAACACAACAGCACAGCTGCTTACTTAGCAAGGTCATGTTTACTGGTATTCATATTGCTTCTAAAGCTGCTAGCCTTACTTGGTATAACATTCCAATTTGTTGATTGCGCATTCATTTCTTCGCCGTTGCGGCGGAACTGTGACTCTTTTTATGACAGTAAAAATAGGACGGAGTAGATTATGTCCCGAAGGATCCAGAAATTGGACACATCGAGTTTCGGAAACTTTTACTAAGTCAACATGGCCTTAATAATTACGTAGAAAATACGTTGTGATCCGTAGCTTCACACATGCGCATCGGCATTGGGATTTCACGGGATTTTTTTTTAAGTTGTAGCTACTGCTAATACTTAGAATACCATCGCCATCGAAGTAAATAAAGACAGTTTTCAGAGAATACTTAGTTAGTAGAAACCAATCTCGTGTTTCTCTTTATCCTGTCCTCAAGCGCGGCACTAGGATTTTCTTTTTTCTTTCTTTTTTCGCTGGGGCGGCACCCACGACGAGACCTTTCTAGTTAGGCGGGCAGGGTGGGGGGGGGGGGGGGGGTAGCAGTGCCCCCCTGCCCCCCATGGTTCCGCCTCTGCCTGTCCTTTTAAAATCTAACACAGATGCTCATACACAAACACGTGCGCGCTCGAACGAACTTAGCGGACTCGCCTCGTTTGAGGACGGTGAAGAACAGCCCCTTGGTGCATGCACGTTGTAATATCTCCTCGCGCAACTTGCTTTTCCGCGACAGACGGTTTGAAAACCAATGGCGTTTTCCTGCAGCTAAGCCCACTACCCTCTTAAAGTGTTGTCCGGAAGTTTTTACGCAAAGGAAACGTGCTCAGTCCTCCGCAAGCGCTGCTGTCGCAGATATCGTCGTGCTTTTCCTCGGTTGTGCGCGCCCTCTCTCGTCTCTTCCAGCGATGTTTCGCTTCATCCGGAAACCATGAGCAATAATGGCCGTGTTCCTTAATTAGGCTCCCACTTCCGGGTTAAGCGTGTTTAGGAAAATCCTTCAAGCGTGATATCAAAAGAGTTTTGCGTAGCGTTAAGAAGACTGACTCGGAAAAATAGCGGCCCATCTAATAACGAACAGATCGGCACTCCGAACAAAACTCGTGCGCTGTTGACTTTGCGCAGTGCCTTTGACAAGATCTACTTGAATGCCGTGTGAAGTTTGTTTTGTTCTAAGCACCACGGCAAAGCAAGGAAGAAAGGTACAATAAACAAAGAAAGAATAAAAGGAAGAAATAAGAGAAAAGTGCTTAAGTCACCACCATTGTTTTCTGTCTCGACCGGTGCCCCGCTCTCAAAGTGTCGCAACGCGAATCAAGCGTGGAAACGAACACATAGCCTCCCCACCCATCTTTAATTTCGCGGACATTCGAACTAGATAAAAGAGGATTGAACGGGTAGCGTACTGCGCAAGCACTTAAGGAAAGAAGCAGAACAAGACAGGAAAGAGTGCAGACTTCCAACTGTTTATTTTCTGAGAACATCAAGCCACCATATTTGCATAGACATTAAATGCATCACCCGTGTGCGCAAACCCAGCCTCTGTGAACACTTTTGCGCAAGTGACACGTGGAAAAAACAGCCACACGCATGCGAAAAAGTGCCGAGCATCATAAATGCGCAAGAACCACGCGTATGCATAACCAGAATGTCATCTCGTTTGCACCGATCACAAGACAAGCCGCTTCTAGTGACAACGATATCACACACCACTGATCCGATTAACATGAGCCACCTAAAAACTTGCTTGTAAAAATGACGGCATCAGTGGCACGATCCAATAGATAAAAACCTCGTGTCCCTCAAACCACGAGAAGATTCTAATCCTTGTAACAAAGCTATAAAACGACAAGCGTAAAAACAAACGAGAAACGCAGGTAAAAATGCTCAACATATGAAGAAGCAACCACCGACAACTATTCACAACTCGGCTTAGATAAACTATGTTGAACTAGATGCACTAAGAATGACATAGAATGAAAACAAGACCGAAGAAACCTTTAAGTTAAGCGAAACCATCCAGGAACTCAACTTTTCTGTGCGAAAGTGAAATAGAAGGCGTGCTGACGCACTTGTCATTATGCTGCCTTATGAAAAAAAGCTTCCATGATTTCTCTTTCTGTTCTGTCTTTTGACTTAGCCACGATTCCAACTTTGTCGAATTGCGCTACGCAACCGCTGCTCCTGCAATGGAAATCTAGGAGCCCACCATCCTTACCCCTAACGGCCAGACTGTGTTCCCGCATCCGTTCATTAATACATCGCCCAGACTGTCCGATGTAAACTATTCCGCGTGTAACGGAATGCAGTACGTGACACCTGAAACACTTCGTGAAAACACTAGCATGCTTCTTCGCGCACAACATCGTGACCTTTTTGTTTATTAATGAACACTTGTTGTCGTTTTATAGCTTTGTTACCACTGATTGTACCACTGATGCAATTATTTTAACGCGATAGCGTTAAAGAGCTCGTATCGCAGAAATTGCACTGTCGGCGTCGGGGCCGTTGGTTGTGAGCGAAAAATCATCATCATGTCCGTGACCGAAAAATCGAAAAAGCTGCAAATAAAATAAATAATAAAAACGTTGGGTCCGAATGAGAATCGAACCCAGGCCGTCTGCGTGGCAAGCAGGTGTTCTACCACACAGCCACGCCTCTTTTTTTTTTCTTTATTGCCTTGCAAGTCAAGACTATTTACATACTCGCCAAAAAAAAAAGGGTAGAGCTATACAATTACAAGGTGCAACTATGCTCAGTGCTGACGGTTCACACAGCCACGCCTCTGCTTGGAGCTGCACTGAAAGTAACTTTCATGCTTCCCAAAAATACGCGTCCTGTATACAGGTGTCACAGTACGAGATGTAATATTGCAGTAGTATTGCGTGGTACAAGTGTACATTGCCATAGGGCGTCACACCATGTCAATATCATAACGACTTGGTGGTTTAAAGACAGCCACCCATTACAAAAGGCACACACATTACTGCGCGTATTCCCTTAAGACCACGTAGTGGGTGCATCGCAACTTCGAAGAAGTTTCTCGCGCATAATTGCTCCTGGTTTAAAGCATGCTACCCATTACATAAGGCACACGCCTTAGTGGGCGCATTCTGTTAAACCCTCGTAGTGTTCGAACTGCGCAGTAGGAACAGAATATCGCTATCGCGTTCAGCTCTTAAAGGCGAAGCTTAAGCGTCCCTCAATTTTTTACAAGAAAGTTTTTAGGTGGCGCATGGTAATCGGATCAGTGGCGTGTGTGATATGTGGTATATGTGAGGAAAAGCGTGAGCACGTTTCATAAACGAAATTTATTTACCATGTCGCTGAAGAAAACCAACTCGAATTCTGGTGTGCAAAGGTGGCTTCACGGCAGTTTCTTAAAGCTATGCAGAAAAGCTAGTTTTGCGACAAAACGCAGGGATCACTTTTAAAACATTTTCCGCGAATCCTTGCTAAGGGTACTCGTTGTACTCGAGAAAATACAGTATGTGTTACAGGTAGAGACGGAACGTAAACATAGTATCGTAAGCACATCACAGCACGCCTGATTACTCGCTTGTTTCGGTTTCGGTTGTAAGTCAACATTATAACCGAAACTAGTTTCGGTGTAAGTCGACCCCCAACTTCGGATTTGAAATTTAGATAAAAATTGATCTACAATCGTGTAAATACGGTATGCATTATGTTTTGATTACGTTTGCTCTTGGGTGGGGGGAGGCGAGAGGAAGGCTAAAACTTAATTTGGGCATCTCGTATTGAAGTCGGTGATGTGCAAAGCGAAGTATTGCGAAATCGAAGAGATTATTGATTACCTTCGATGCCGTTGTTCTTGTTACAACGCCCCGCGATGCCCTCTCTAAATGACAGAAAAACGGTTGGGCTCAATACCGTCGTCAGAAGCAAGTATCTATGGAAAATCCCAGCGGCCGTGCCCTTCGCTGGTACGGAGAGCGATCAGAATGCTACCTCAGTTGCCGAGTGTGACAGGTGTCTGAAACCGTTCATGGACTCAAAATATGTGCTTTCCTCAAATTCCATCTCTTTTATGTTTCGCCTTCCCTCTTTCCAGCGCAGGGTAGCAATGCGCACGTGTAGGGTAGCAAACCGCTAACCGTAATCGAGGCATGGCATATTCAGAATAAAAAACGATTCATGTATCAGTTTTCCTTCAGCCGCGTTGCAGCATAAAGAAATGTGTCTTAATGGGTAATGTTTCGCTTTGGTTTTTTTGCTTGGTTTTTGCTTTGCTCTGTGTAGCCACGTGCTTTTATATAGCTGTTCTGCGCTGTTGAGTAAACTGCAGTTGTGAGTCGGCGCTTGTGTTCGTGTGGTTAAAGTCTTTTCGTCGGTCAGTCGGTCGGTCGGTCGGTCGGTCGGTCGACCCAAGTAATCAGAGTCAGTCAACTGAAACCATGTATCTGCTGTCGCAGGAGGCGTGTCTTTTATCGGCATGATGATCGGCGGCCTGCTGTGGGGCAACCTGGCCGACAAGATGGGTCGTCGGCGCACCTTGCTATCGGCGCTGCTCACCAACGCGTTGTTCTCGGTCATCACCACCTTTATGCCCACGTACGGACTGTTCACCGTCACCAGGCTCTGCTCGGGCATCGGGTGAGTCCCTGAAACCTGTACGAAGACCCCGTTTAAGGCTATATTATTGAGGTGTTTTTTATGTGTAAAGATTTCTCCTCGAACGCGCTGTTCATCGGACTGTGTTAAACGAACCATACCTTAGGCCATTGTAAGAGAAATGGCTCCTTCAACCGGCGGGATAGCACAGTGACGCGGGCGTTGCTATACTGCTTTTTTTGTTTTGTTTTTTTTTAGATCGACTAATCTCATTGGTTTATTGTAGGCCTAATGAACAACCGCACGTGTTGCACACCGATGGCATTGATGGCATCTTTCTCGCTCCTCTTTATTTCTGTTCATCTCATAATCTCCTCTTCCAGTGTAGGGTGGCAAACCGGACGTGCATCTGGCTGACCTTCACATTCTCCTCCTTTTTGTCAGGATGACATTCTCACACCTTTACGCGCATGTATAAATCGTTTAAACATGTCGATCGCCTTCTTGCGCGAACCTCGGATGAGGTCGTTCAGTTCTGTTATGATTAGGGAGAACATTTTTTCTATTCCCTTGAACAAGACAAAATATTAGAGATGGGCGAATATTCGGGCGTTTCGAATATTAAAGTATTCGAATTCGCTTCGATACGAATTTAGATTATTCGAAATGTCGAAGTATTCGAAATGAACGAATATATTTATGTTTGACCGCACATAACCCCTTGTAAAGATGGTTTCACTGCAGCATCGGATTGTTGTACCGTGAAACTATTTCCCCAGAAGAAATCTGCACTGCCGCGAAGCCACACTTCAAGGTTAAGTGTACATATTTTTTTAAGTTTAAAAGCGTGTTATATGGGCTTATATGCGCTAAGTGCAATAATTTTTAAATTGTACCGTATTGTACCACTTATAGCTTGCACCCTACTGCAATTCAAATTTTTATGCTATTCAAGGTTTCTTCCACTTCATTTCAAAACAAAAAAGTGACATTCACTCATACCTAGTTCCAATTCTTAAAAATATTGTGCAAGGGTCATGACGAAAATGCTCATTTTTCTTAATATTATGTGGTGAGTACTATTCGAACTATTCGATTCGAAATTATTCGGCCAAATCACTATTCGCTTCGGATTTGCTTCGAACCTCAAATTTGCTATTCGTCCATCCCTACAAAATATGCCTTTCTGTGCTTGATACAGAGAAGTCAAGTAGGTTTGCTAGTTCGCTTTGTCGGTACGTCATAGACTGCAGCCAAGCGCAAGCGTAACGCAAACGACGCCACGACACAACGTCGACACAGACACAATACACACTCGACTCTCGTGTGCGTTGTCTGTGTCGCTACCGTCACGGTATTATTCGTGCTCAGTTTCGGGTACAGCATTGGACAGTGAAATATTCAGATATGTGCATATTCGGAATTAAAGTGATTTGGAAGTAGTTTGTGCACGAAAAGCTGAACGAAATTGCTGCCGTTTTAAATGCCGCCTGTCCTTATTACAAAATTCAGAAGTGAACGAACAAAATTGAGACCTTTCTAAACTGTTGGTACTTTACAAAGAGCGACTTTCCTGTCGTCACCCAATCTATTGCGTGTATAGAATGGCAGGTTATACAATGGGAATTCGCTTGACCTTTTGGAAGTGTATCACATTACTTATTTGCTAGCTGTCTATTTGTCGTCATGTGACGCTAAAGATGGCAACCAAATACAGGCAGCAACATGAGCAGCTTTTCCAAAAATAATTAGAGCGCAAACACACGGCACATTCACACACGCCTCCCCCCCCCCCCCCCATACAAGCACCAAACACGTACTCCTGCCGTTTGCGTGTATGTGTTTGGTGCTTGTATGTGGGTGTGTGTGCGTGTGTGAATGTGAGTGTGTTTGCGCTCTAATTATTTTTGAAAGTGATCTACCAACTAACCCAACAACAAGTTCTTTTAACATGAGCTGCTACTTAAACTATGCACGCCGGAAACAAGGCTAGTAAATATGAGGCTGTCAGGCCTCATATTTACTATAACAAATAACCCAAAGAACTCAAGAAATATATAATGTGACTCTGCCTAATTTCGGCAACCAGCACTCGCTCGTGTGCCCAATGGTCTACAAAATTTTTTTCGCCCTTGCCATTTAGAATATCAAATACTACGAAATAAAGCCACATGCCTTTGTTATTTTTTGCACGAAAAAATATGTAGAGAAAAACTAAGTTCGAGATTCTTTTTATGTCATTCTCATGTCATTCTCTTTCTGCGATACTGTTCATGATCATCCTAGCACCTCCTAACAAAGCCTCACACCCTTACCTCATTCCCTCATTCGCGTCTTTCATTCTTAGCTATCTCTCTCTTGCAAACACATTTACTTTCTGTTTTATTCCATAGTGTGGGCGGTTCCATTCCCATCGTATTCACGTACTACGCCGAGTTCTTGCTGAAGAAACATCGTGGCCGCAACCTCTGCTGGTTACTGCTCTTCTGGGCCATCGGCGGCGTCTTCACGTCCGTCATGGCCTGGGGACTCATACCCAGAACAGGTACACGACGATAACCCACCTAGTCCATCTATAGTCGTTTAGTTGCATTCGCATTATCGTTACGTGCCTCCTATAGCGAATAACGGGGAAAGAATGAGGACACAGTACGTCAGGTCACGTCAAAACATCTCACACTATATCTAGACGGCCAGCATATCGTAAAGAGCTGTGCCGTCCTCTGTCTTCGCTAACAGTAGCTTCCGCATATTGCGGGAGAGGTCATCGACGCACGTTCTCTACGTCTATACGTCTACGTTACAATGTGCGCAGACAATCACTCACAGTAGCTGTAGCTCGCCTTGACCACAGAGCGATGATGGCAGTCCTGAATGTCATCGTCCTGAGATGTCATCGCGGTTGAAGGCAACGAAGGCATTGCTAAAATTCTTGGAGACAACAGACTTGCACTGGTGGTTAGAGGCCAATAGCGATATTGTGACTGTGAGGAGCAGTGTGATCTTGCTCGTCTGTGCTCCCCCTCTCCCTCCTCCTCTCTACCTCTAACTTTCAAACTCCTTTATTCCTTTCCCCAGCGTAGGGTCGCATACCAGTTTTATCTAGACTGGTTACGATGCTGTCTTTCCTCTCTTCTGTTCCTCCTCATTGAGTTTATCTCAACCAGATAAACAAGTTGTATATAAAGGAAGCGCAGGGAAACCTTATATTTACCTTATACCTCACGTCATCACCCGTCTCGTAGCCGACGAATTTCCGCACGCTTTTCATTGATTTCCCGGCTCGTATCTCTGGCGCGCAACCTTCCTTTTGCTGCCAGTGCGGCAGACCCCGATGTATTATGTATCCCACGTTCATGCCGACGGACCAGCGCCTCTATATATACGGGCGCGCCTTCGCAGGGGCCACCCTTCTCGGGCTGGGCAGGCTTCACTTCAGCAGCTGGCGGGTCTTTCTGCTGGTCTGCTCGTTCCCGGCCGTCGTCTCTGTGCTGGGTCTCGCCTTCCTTCCCGAGAGCCCCCGCTTCCTCCTCGAGGTCGGTCCGCCGTAATTGCCTTTTCTCTCATTCCTTGCTCGGCTTGCAGTATGCTTGCCGTTTATTCGTGGGCTTGCAAGTGAACTGACAATGTGTGTGCCCTTTGTGCAGTTGCATTCGGTGGCTTGCTTTACTTGTCTCACGGCACGACTGAACGTGACGTGGTACAAACAAGTTAGCACTCTCGTTTAATTGTCTCCCCTACCTAGTCATATGGCATATAGGGAGGAAGGAAATTGGGAAAATAAGCCGGACTTTTTTCGATTGGCTACGCCTTACAACTGTCTAGACCAGGTGTCTCCAACTCACCTGAGCGAGCAGGCCGCAGTAGCAAAATTTAGTCACCCGCAGGGGCCGGGGCAGTGAAGATAGGAGGAGGTATTTCGTCGAAATCTCAGCTAAAGTTGCCATTTGAAAGAAGGTCTTTTTGATACCTTATATATGGAGGATTTATGAAGGGGGTTTGACGTCAGGATCGAAACAACATATCGATACCGATGTCCAGAATGACTAAAATCTGGACGCTGATTCTGAAATATAGTTTTACAGCGAAAGCTGTTATGAGATCATTTCGCCGGCCGTTTTTGGCACCGTAGTTGTCCGCCGCCGCCGCCGCCGGTGTCCGTAACCAGTATCGCTCGAAATAAGAAAAAAAAATTACAGCATATTCACGGGTGAATGATGAAGAGCTTGGGCGAAGCTCCTAAAGCAATCATGGTCTCGGGATCGGCTTCTCGTTGAGCCCGTTTCGCAGCGGCGTCCTTGGCGCGCACCGTCACGGGATCCGCCTGGCTGCCGCCAAGCGAGCGCCCGCCGCTGCGCATCGTTCATGCTCCACGAACGATCCGACACGTACGGCGACGATCCAGGAGAATGAGAGAGGCGCTCGCTCCCCGCGCAGCCCGCGCAGCAGCCAATCGGAGAGGATGGATGGATGGATGCTATGAGCGTCCCCTTTAAAACGGGGCGGTGACATGTCTGCCACCAGGCTCGAAAAAAAAAAAAAAAAAAAAAAAAAAAAAAAAAAAAAAACCCTTCCTTGTTTCATGTTGGCCAAATACCTTATCTACATTGATTAAAACTATGTTATTATACCAAAAAATATAAATTCACGGTCCATCTCTCTGCCTCTTAAGGCAGAATGACCTTATTTTTCCCCCATTATTTATTTTTGTTCTTTATCTCTACTTTTCTGCCACCAATACTCTAACCGTCTCTTACTTATTTCTATCGCGGACGTGTTCAGCTTTCCATTGTTGTCCCTAAAACCCAAGGCTTCATGTAGACTCGTGCCCACACGTATACCTGGGTGAATATCGCCACATTCAATCAGTACATGTTCCATCGTTTCCTTAGTTCCCCCGCAGCATGTACATTGTTCTTCTTCGTTACTAAATCTCGCTTTATAACTACGCGTTCTAAGGCAGCCCGACCTTGCTTCAAACAGTAAAGCGCTTCCCCTTGAATTATCATAAAACCTTTCCCTCCTTATTTCGTTTTTTCCTTTTCGGTAGTTACTCAGAGCCGGCTTCTTTTCCATCGCTGTCATCCAATAAGTCTTCTCCGCCTCTCTGACCTTCCGCTTAATGCTCCTTGTTGCCATATCGCCCGCACTGCTAGCCGTATATTTACTGGTGAGCCTCCTAGTTCTTTTTCTCCACTGCGTGTCAACGCTTTTTCTATACAAATACCTGAAAACCTTCTCTGCCCATCTACTCTCCTTCATTTTCCTCAGCCTCTCTTCGAATCTCATTTTGCTCTGCGCTTCCCTCACTTCAAAGCCTGTCCATCCCATATCACCCTTTACCGCCTCATTTGTCGTCTTCCCGTGAGCGCCCAACGCGAGGCGGCCCACCGTCCTTTGATTTACATCCATTCCTGATTGCACCTCTGACTTCATGCACACCACTGAGTTCCCAAATGTAAGCCCCGGAACCATCACACCCTTCCACAGCCCTCGAAGCACCTCGTACCTATTGTATCCCCATAAAGCTCTGTGCTTCATAATTGCAGCATTCCTCTTTCCCTTTGCTACCGATGCTTTCTCTTGTACCTCCATATATCTATCCCCCTCATTTACCCATACTCCGAGGTACTTGTACTCGCTTACCCTCGGTATTTTTTGGCCCTGTATTAAGACCGTATGGTCTCCGTGATCATTGAATACCATCAATCCACATTTTGTTGCACTAAATCCTAGTCCTAGAGCCTCACACTCCCTTCCGCATATATCTGCCAGTCGCTGTATATCATCTTGACTGTCCGCAAATAAGACAATATCATCAGCATAAAATAGACCTGGAAGCTTCTGCTCAACCATCGCTCCGACCTGTTTGTGTGACAAATTAAATCCAATGTTGCTACCTTCTAGCGCTTTTTCCATCCTCGCCATGTACAGCATGAATAACAGCGGGGACAAAGGGCATCCCTGTCTCAGCCCCTTGCTAATTTCAACGCTGTCCTTGCTACTTATTCCTTCCCATTCTATACAAACTGTATTTCCTCGGTATATTTCCCTCAAAAGCTGTACACAGTCGTCACCTATGCCCACTTCCTTCAATATATCCCACAAAATTTCCTGATTAACGTTGTCATACGCCCCGGTGATATCTAGATAAGCTACGTATAAGGGCCTGTTTTCTATTTTAGATATTTCTATACACTGGGTAAGAACAAACAGATTATCGTCTAACCGCCTGTCGATTCGAAATCCATTCTGAAGTTCTCCCAAAATATCATTTTGTTCTACCCACGCTTCTATTTTTAATTTTACTGCCTGCATCGCCAACCTGTATAGCACCGATGTAATTGTTAGCGGTCTATACGAGCGAATGTTATCCTTTTCTCCCTTGCCTTTATAGATTAAGTTCATTCTACTTTTTCTCCAACTGTCTGGTATTTCCCTCTCCTGTAAGCACTTTTCTACGGCTTTCAGCAGTGCTTCTTTAGTGTTATGTCCGAGTTCGTTAATGAGGCTGACGGGAACCCCATCTAAGCCCGGAGTAGTGCGCTTAGGAATTTTTCCTTCGGCCTTCTTCCAATTGAAATTCTCTAGTACTACATCTTCTTCGGTTGCACTCCTTTGCGTACTTTTACTCACCGGGGGAATCCCCTGGGGGACCTTTTTAAACGAATCGGCTGTTATCTTTCGGATGTAACCTAGCGCTTCATATCCTTCCAATTTATTTCCTCCTTCATCTACCATATGTTGTTGCATTGTGACAGACTTCCTACCCAGCGCTTTTAGGTGGCTCCAAAAAATCCTAGGCGCGGCCTTCTTCTTTTCGCGAATCTCTGTCATCCAGCGTTCACTTTCACCTTTAATTTTTGCCTCGACTAATTTCTGCACAATGTATTTTTGCTCTAAATATATTTCCCATATTTGGTTGACTTCGTCCTGTGGCCGCTTCTCCTTTTTTGCCTGTCTGTGCTCCCGTGATGCCTGACGTCGCATCTCGATCGCTTCCCGGATTTCTTTGTTCCACCAACTTTTTGGCTTTTTCTTTCCTTTCCAACAAATGGTTTTCTTCTCTATTTCCATTTCTTTCGTGATTACATGTAGCAGCTCACTATACTTCCAGTCTTTGCCTGGTAGTTCGTCTACTTTTTCCTCGACTCTTGCGGCTATATTTGTTATTTGTTTGTCATTTAGATACGAGCTGCCAAACTTTGATTCTATGTTCTTATTTTCAGTTTTATATCCCATTTGTAATATTATGCGTTTATGATCACTACCCAAGCTGTTAATGCCTTCTTCGTCTATTCTCATCTCTCTAAGTTTGTCATATATTCCTTCTGTCATGAGACAGTAATCAATGCTCGATTGCCTGTTTCTGACTTCCCACGTGATCTGCCCCTCACACTTAGGCCCCACGTTAACTATCTCAAGACTATGTTGCTCGCAGAGATCTAGCAATAACTTGCCATTGGTGTCTGAATATCCGTCAAGGTCATGAATGTGAGCGTTCATGTCCCCTAGAAGGATTATCTCGGCATCATGACCAAATTCTTTAATATCGGTGCTTATGCATTTCACTATCTCCAGATTCTTTTCTCTGCAGTTATTGCCTGTCCACAAGTAAGCTACACCTAGCCACGTTTTCTTTCCACCTACTGTGCCCGAAACCCACATGTGCTCTGAACACGTTTGTTTCACTCTCTCCCATTTTGTTCTGCTATGAATTAGCATTCCAACCCCCCCACCTCTCCTTTCTGATGTGATCCTGTTACATCCTTCCCAAACATAATTTTCAATATGTGGTGGCTCTTCCAAGTCTCTAAGGTGTGTTTCTGTAACCGCATAAACACCTATCTGTTCCTTGTTTACCTGTCCCTCAATCTCCAACCACTTTGCCTTTTTTCTGCCACCCTGCATGTTAATGTAACTAATTGCAACACGCGCCTTCTCCCTTCTTTTACCTTTTCTCTGTTTTTTCGCTATACTACCTGTCAAAGGGTCCCCCTGGTTGTTTTCCTCATTACAAGCTACCATGGGCACCGAAGGGCCCGCGTGCCCCCCAAAAAAGCTACTGCGCGTCCTGCAAGACGCCAACCCACCTCATGGCCAAGCCTCCTATCGAAGTGTATTCCGTCTCTTCGAAAACCACCCCACCTGTGCACCTCTCTGTTTATTTCCACTACCTCAATGCCTTTCTCTCTACTCATTTGCCATATCTCTCTGTTTGCGTCGACAACCGCTCTTTGCAGGTTGCCGTCACGCACCGGTACCTCCGGTATTGTGCATACCACTATCTGCACCTGAGGGGAAATGGCGCGCATGTCATCGACCCCTTTCGCCAATGTGGTCCCTAGTTCGGCTGATTCGTTACTCAAGACGTCGTTTAGACCTCCCGCGATTATCACGAGGTTACGTCCATTAGACTTAGCTGCGAGTTTTGCGTTAGCTTGTCTCATCACTGATCCCAGCCTATGGCCCGGGAACTTTCCTATTAAAACTCGTTTGTCGCCTCTCACCCTTTCCTTGACTGCTTCTGCGCATATAGCTAAATTCGAGTCCCCGGCGATTATCACGTGATCCGACTTTTCTGGTGGACTCTCCCGCACCTGGCCACTGCACCTGTTACTAGCGCGTGCTACAGCTGTTGTTTTGTCCCCTCCCGTTCCCAAGACTACTTCGCGGAAGGTGGGTCCTGTGTCCCTTGCACCTGTCTTTTCCAAACCTGTTTCCCCCTTCGCGCCTACCACTGTGGGGGTCAATGCCCCATTTTTCCCGCTGTCGCCTGCTTCCCTGTTCCCCGTGGCTACATTTGCTGGCATGGCTACCTTTGCTGGCATGGCTACCTTTGCCAATCCCTCCTCGGCTGACTTAAGCCTTTCCGCCATAGCCATCGTTTTTTCCCGCTCTGTCGCTACCGCTTTCTCCAGCTCGGAGATTCTCGCCTTGAGCTCATTCTGGGCGGCCATCATTATTTCCATCTTCGCCTCTAACTCGCATTGCTTACACTTGGCGTCAGCTCTCTCTGTCGTCTCATCCTCACAAACCTCTATTTTCCGCCCCATTCCGCATCCTGAACACTTTACGGTCTTTTTGACCATGGCTATAGAGCATTCACGCGGCAGATTAGATACACTTAAAGCCAAATGATATCACAAAACTCCGCAAGTATGTTACACTTCAGAGCACCTGTGCACCTTTCAGCCACGTGGTGGCCAAAAAAACAAATATTAAAAAAAAGAAACACCCGAAGCGACTGTCACACCACTTTGTACCAACAGCACAAAGTTGTAAGCTCTATTAAGCTGCAATCTAGTGGCTTAACTAAAGAAACAAGCTCGAATCATGCAAAAAAAAAAAAAAAAGCACTTATCTGACGCTGTCATTCCGGAGCCCACGAAAAACACGTCCGTCCTCTAGCAGCACAAGTAGTGGGAAATACCAGCAGCGGCACTTCTAGCGCCATCTAGTGTCGATTCACACAAGCGCCATATTGCACACAATTCTACTGGACTAACGCCATCTAGGAAATGAGACGAGAAATGGTGATGACGACACAGATTGTGTACAGCGCCATCTTCAATATCGTCCCTGAAGTGCAGTTTGTATGTACTTCTATGAGGCAGCGCCATCTGCCGTTTACGCCGGACAACGGAGACGTGACAAGGTTAGACTAAGAGGAGCTACGCCCCTAAAAAACGAAATAAGAAAAAAATTCCAGGATGGAATTTTTTTCTTAAGCCCAGTTGAACACTGGGCCCTCTGCGTGGGAGCCCAGTATTCAACCTCTGAGCCATGCCCGCGCTTGAAACTGCTTTGCAAAAAGGTCCTATACAGGCTTCATGTCGGGAAGGAACCACATTAGCATATGCAATATAGCGTGGTAGAAGAGTAAAATAAGCACCAAGCGTCGCACAACGCGAATTCTGTAACCAGGCGTCACACAATGCGAATTGCGCAACGAGTAGGTTGTTGAATGCTTCCAACCCATTACAAAAGGCTCTGCCATAATTCTTCATCGTCATCAGGAACAGCATCAACAAAGTGCGCATAATGCCTGCATGCGTTTAGCAGGTACCAACGCTCTCCGTAGAATGACGAAAAATGGCACAGTGTCTGCTGCCCTACTTCTCAAAAATTACAATGCTTTATAGCGTAGTGGGTTCCTCGCAAGTGCACTTGTATTGGTTGCCAAGGAAGCCCATAAGAGCATGATCCACTTGCTCGGGATCTCAGTAAAATTCGTCGCCTCCCCCTCCCCGTCTCTCTCCCACGTCAACGTATGTTATACAGCATGACGGGAGAGGGAAATAGCGACCGGGCGTCACCCAATGCAAATTACGTAACTGGTGGGCCGTTTAAAGATTCCAACCCATTACAAAGGGCTGAGCCATAATTCTTCATTGTCATCAGTCGTCGCGTCAACAAAGTGCACATAATGTAAACATTTCGACAGAAGTCTGTCTGGCTGGGTGGGTGGAAGAATTAAGAAGTTGAAATACCTCCAGCCACAAAGCTGCGACGAAGCCCCCCTGATCAGCACAGTCACCCCTGAAGAAGAGACCAAGCCGGTCTCGAAACGTCGGGTTTCCTCCAAGAATTTGTGGCTGGAGGTATTTCAACTTCTTAAGTGCACATAATGCCTTACAGACGTGTAGCTGGTGCCTCGCTTCTTCGCAGAATGACGAATAATTGCTTAGTAGGTGCTTCCCAACTTCACAAAAATTGTGATTTATGGCGTAGTGGGTACCTTTCTAGTGTACTTGTATTGTAGCCCCAAGCGGGCTCTAGAAACGCCGCTCTTCCAGCTTTCGCTGTGACTGTGCTGCGGTTTCAGCGCAGGCCTGGCGTTTTTTTTTTTTTTGTTCCACCGTTATGTTTCAACACATGGCGACCGCATGGGGTGCCTCGCGAATAAAATACTTGAAACCAGTCCCGTCTGTGTAGCTCATGAATATACAAATAAAAAGCAAAATTAAGCAAATAAAAAAACTATTGGACCAATGCTGTCATGTACGGGCAGGGCCGCTAGCGAAAGGTCCGCGGGCCGCGTGTTTGGGACCCCTAGTTTAGACCACTCACGTGCGTGCACGTTACGTAAGGCGGAGCGTTTCTGAAGTCTGGTACGTGGACCTAGACCAAGGATGAGTGAGGCTACGCTTGTCAGACGCTTGTCATCATATGTTATCCTAAAGTATTGGATATGAGAGATGTGAACCGTATGATCCTTGCCTTGCTTCCTTTTTTTCTAGATTCCGCATCTTTGTCGTATTTAATGTGGTGCTCGACTTTCAGTGACTGTGAAGAACTGAGTCATCGCTATCGCTGTGAAAGCCTAACTTCAGTTTGACGGTTTGCTGCGCTGCTGCACTTTGTTCGACTCGCCGAAGATGTAGAGTTAATTGCTTGAATTTTAGCTTTTCCTTCTCGTAGCTTTCGCCGGAGATTCGTTTTCCTTTCACGTTTAAATTGTGCGCCACCAAAGGTTTATTTCTCGATCCTGCACGCTATTCTTCACGTCGAGTCTGGCTGCGTCCATGCGCTGCGCGCTTTCATGCTTTCACCGCACTATAGCAGATCGATTGAATTTAACCAAGATAATTCAATGTTGTAATACACTGAAAAACAGCATTATATAAATAAAAGAATATGCATGCTTGTCAAAGACAAAGCTTAAGCTGTCCTTGAAAATATACTGCGCGACACAGTCACTGTAAGGTGCAGAAGAATTGACACAATAAAAAAACACCAAGAAAAACAAAAACGGTTGTTAATCCATGCTCTTTCCTATCATGTTCTTCATTTTTCTGTCCTTTATTGTGATTGTGTCGCGCTGTACAATATACAAGGGCAGAATGAGCCAACTAGCTCGCAAGAAAGTACTTAAGCTGCCCTCCAATCCTTCTCAATAAGTTGGCTCATGGGGTTGAGAGCCAAATGCGAATTATAGTATAAAAGAAACCAAGCGGAAAGAAATCAAGAGGAAAACAGGCTATAGAAAACATTGATGAAATCTTCGATCTCACGTTAAAGCTATTTCTTTTAGCAGTCCATAACGTTGAAATATATTTCTTGGTATCATATAAAGTATGAGGTGGGTATCATAATGTATCCTAGAATATCGGCAACTTCCATTTAGTTAGGCTATAACATTACGTCTTAGTGAAACTGAAATCCACGAAGATTTGTCTGAGCTTTCTAGGAAAAAGGCAACAGCTGCGAGTCCTGCTGAGCGGATTCTATATAAAAAAAATGTTCAAAATTGAAAATGGCGTTACGAAATGTCTTTTAAAGATGTCTGTTTCGGAAGCAATCAAAAATAAAAAAAAAACAGAAGAATGCTTCAGAAACGTTACGATGGCCAGACTTCCACGTCGGCTAGGGTTTGAGTGTGCCGCATCTCTAATAACATAGCGCAGCAAATCTCTCCGCGGGCAATCCACTCAAAATGGAGACGTCGATTTATTCTTCCTCGAAAGTCTGGAAACTGCAGAGGAGAGTTCACTTTTTTTTATGCTTTTACGCGTAATCTTCGAGGCTAGCTATATTACCAGAAAGGGGAGTGGTGAGGCGACATAACGATGGGAAAAAAAGAGCCCTAATCTGGAAAGTAATTCTGGAGAAACTACAATATATGTGAAATTCAAGTCCTGTGCAGGCATATCTGTCCATTTTTATCCCCTGCAGTGGCCACTTCTAAAGTGTGTTTGCCTTTAAAAGAAAAATCTAAAAGGTTCAGTGCGATATTGCATCAAACTAACTTCACAGTAATGACCAGCGCTTCGTGAGCTAAACCTAACTACGGCTGACAAGAAAAAAATACACTGCAGTGCTTGTTACTATCGCGCCGGGAAATACGAAGTGCAAAGTAAGACAAAACTACACTCGCAAGAATGAAATTTGCGAATACGAAGTCACTTTTTTAAACCGTACGTCGTCCGCTTTTCATGACTGAATTCTACTCATGAACTCCTTTACTAATCGCTGAATTCACTCATAAACTCGCGTGAAGCATTTGCTGAATTCTTCTTCTTTTCGTTCTTGCCGAAAAATGGTACCGTTTACGCGACCATACAGTTTCAATTTTAAGCGTTATTTTGTTATTTTTTTCAGATGGGCCGTGACGTGGAGGCCATGTGCGTTTACCAGCAAATATTTAAAATGAACCACAGCAACAAACCCGGAGTGGAATATCAGGTACGTTACACTCATGACATTCATCTTCCGTTTAATATGTACTGATTGGCTAGTTGGTGAGCTATGATATTGATGAAACAGCGCACGAAAGACACATCCACGCACACATAAAGGTGACGCAAACACAAGCGCTGGCCGTATCAGTAGAGAGCCCGAATAGCTAGAAATGAACTTATTTAATATGTACTGATGGAATAGTTGGTGAGCCATGATATTGAAGCAGCACACAACAGACACATTCATGCAGGCATAAAGAAGACGCAAAAGCAAGCGCTTGTGTTTGAATCCTCTTTGTGTGTGTGAATGCATGCGACTTTTGTGCGCTGCAGCGCTTCATCAATTCCCTTTATAAGTATAAATCACGTTTGCCACAAGCAGCAGCAACAGAAAATGGAGGAATTATGTAAATGAAACCGCTGACCTTCACATTTCCGAGATTGTCCTCGTCATGTCTTTCTCCATGTCGGATGCTTCTTTGAAGAGCATTAAAATTATTACGATTATCATTAGACTACAAGTGGCTTTATTAACAATCTACACTAACGTTGCAAGTGGTCACTGGTTGACACACAGCTTTTCAAAGCTAACCGTGTCTGCCTCGGTGCTAGAGTGGTTATATACGGTGCTCGGCTGCTGACCCGAAAGTCGCGGGTTCGATTCCGGCCGCGGCCGTCGCATTTCGATGGAGGCATCGAAACTAGGTGATGTCAGCGCACGTTAAAAGAACACCACCAGATGGTCGAAATTTCCGAAGCCCTCCACTACGGTGTGCCTCAAATATTATTTATTATTATTATTATAAATGCTAACCGTAACGTTTTTACATGTTTAAGTATTTCTGCAATTTCAGCTCTCCGAACTGGAGTTGCCAGGGCGCAGAGCATTCCACGGAATTCCTCCCGCTGTCAACAGAACCATGCTGTCCGACCTGTGTTTCTCTTTGGAAAGCGTAAGTGCTTGCATATATCGATGAACTCGCACTTGGCGAGCGCGACGCAACTAATGATGCGAATTCGAAAAAGAAATATTAGCTATAACGAGTAAATTTCACGCAGGCGACTCCCTCTTAATTTCTTGCGAAATTGAGTTATTATATTTTATTCGATCATTGAATTTATTAAAGCTCTTCTTGTTTCCCCGTAAGCGTGTCAATTGTTCTGCACACGTGATGCAAAAAAGGTGGCGGAGCGCATTATTCTTGAAAATGCGGCTTTCCCATAAATGCAGTAAATAGAGTTCGGGCAAGATAAAGGGACTCAGTTTGTAGAAAACTTGGAATCTTACATCGAACTTAGAATAAATGTGATGCACGAAAAGGAAGAAAAAGAAAAGAAAATGGTTCCGGTGTGCTCGTTTCAGAAAAACGTGATATATCGATCATCGCCTGCAGCCAATATCGCCTTCCTCCTCTGATAGCGATCACGTGACACCGCAAAGCAATCGTCAATATCTGTATACACAGACAGCCAGTCTGGATGCTTGTATCGTGGGACTCATTCATTCTACTTAGCTAAAATGTATGTTTCATGTTGTCACTACACCGATGCATTTGTCAACCATACGCATTAATAAGTGCATAGACGTTGGAGGCTTAAATGGCAGCAATACACAAAACGCAACTCTCCCTCCTTTCCCTCTCTCTCTCTTTTTAATAAATACACCACTGTACTTACGGTATGTTTCTGCTTTGCTGCCAGGGTGGCACGACCAAGTCAGGCATTTACTTAGCCTTTAGTAGTGTCCCCCAAGGCAATCTTGTTGAATTTTGCCTTGGATAAAGCAAACGAAACCGAACCAAAGCAAACCGTGAAATAGCGATAGAAATAGTAATAGCATCACTAAAGTTCTAACACGTATCTTCTCTTATCGTTATCGTCTTTTTTTTTTTCATCCTTTTCAGTTCTGGGGCTCGTTCTTCCAGATGATCTGCTCTCCATTCACCAAGGTTACTCTGGTTCTTCTCCTTATCTGGCTCACAACGTCATTCGGGTGGGTACTGCACGCACATCTTCGGAAGTTTCGAAATCACGACAACCGAATGACGTCGCACTCAACGACAGGCCGATTGCTCGTTTCCGATTCTGAGATGCCGGTGACATGGTTTATGTGGGGACGCTGGCACCTTCACTTGCACCGGCTAGCAAAACCACAAAAAATATTGAAAATGAAGGAAAGCAAAGGGGAGAGTCCAAAACATTTTCCAAGTTCAGCACACGTGTAAATAATGGCACAGAAGAGGGCCCATGCACTCTCCTAAACAAGACTAACTACACAAAAATGTCCGCAAGCCCGCACATAATTCTTGCACGTATCTACATAAGAAAACACATAAGGAACATATACAAAGCCATCGATTGTGATTCATCTTCTCTGATGTACAATTTACATGCCGCGAAAACGTGTAAAATTGGCCCTGCGAATGCTTAGTATGTGTAATATTTTCGCATGTTCAACAAGAATTTTAGACACCATAGATCTTGGTTTTGTAGCTGCATTGCTGCACATGATCCAAGTATGCTTTTACAGTTAATGGACGATGGTCTAATGCCTTATATTTCGTAACAATAACAAACTGAACGAATTCAACAACACGTACTCCCCGAGGATAATATATCCTTATTATTATTTTCCGGCGTACAATGGGTGTCTCATTGCAGGTTCTACGGCGCGGGCATCTGGTTTCCGGAGTACCTGCGCAAGATCCAGGCGGACAGCTACAGCGCCGATGCGACCATCGAGGCGAACCACTTCATCCGCGACTACGTCTTCAACTACTCACTCGACAACACAAACTTCGAAGGATGCGTCTTTCACAATGTCCGCTTCACGGGCGTCGTGCTCAACCACGTGCTCTTCACCAACTGCTCCTTCATAAACAGGTGCGTACCAGCGATGGGCGAATAGTAAACTTCCGGGGCGAATGCGAAGCGAATAAGGATTTGGTCGAATAATTCCGTATCGAATAGTTCGAATAGTATATATCACATATTATAAAGAAAACTGAGCATTTTTGTCATGATCCAACTCACTTGCACAATAAGTGTTGGAACTAGGGATGTGCGAATGTCACTTTTTTAGTTCCAAGTGAAGAAGCAACTTTGAATAGTAGCGAGATTTGAAAAGCAGTAAGGTGCGAGTTGTAAGCGGTAAAACAGATTACGTTATAAAGTTTACTATACTTAGCTCGTATATGCTCATATAACAAGCTTTTAAACTTAAAAAATGATTAATCGATGTGAAGGCAATATTTACATTTAACCTTGATGTGCGACTTCACGGCAGTGCGAATTTTTCTTGAGATAGGTTACTTCACGGCATAACATTACTACAATGCAGTGAAACCACTTTTACAAGAAGGTTACATGCGGTCGAATATATGTTTATTCGTTCGCTTGGAATACTTTAAATTCGTGTCGAAGCGAATTCGAATACTGTAATATTCGTTCGAATAATCGAAGTTCTCGAATATTCGCCCATGCCTAGTACATACAACTACGAAACGGTACTCGAACAGTCTCGTAATCAACTTTTTCGCATCTTAAAATCGCCGTATGGCCTTAAAGGTTTCAACATCGTTTTAAACCTCGAAACCGCAATACGGCTTTAACAAAGACAAAGCAAAAATTGGAAGGGCACCACCCCTACGGTAAAATCAGCACAATGACAACCATCACGCGCTTGAAATATTACGAAAATTCCTTTCGTCACCGACGACGAACGTCGCCTAAGGATAGCTTGTCAGATATGCTACGCAAAACGCACGGATCAGTCAGTTTCATAACGACATGCGCCTGGAATCCTTTGCGCACGGAATAACGTCAGCACTTATTTCACAATCTTGTTCTCTTCCTTTTCCCTATCTCCTATGTGCCGTGTGTAGCAATGTATGCAGTCTTTTATGCTAACTCTTGCAAGTACATTGATGCTCTCCCATTCAAGATAGTTATCTTGCCCTGTGTGAACAGTATTAAAAAAAGCAATGAAAAAGTACTTGACACGGTTCTGTCATCTCTTTCGCATTATATTTTTCTCTATACCCGCTTTCCTGTGTATAACAATCGAGCTTGCTTCTGATTAAAAACTCTGCCTTTCTATACGTTCTTGACATCTATTTCTACAAATCAATAGCTCAGATCAATAAACTACGCATTCAAACGGAAGCACCAGTAGCGTTCTCAACGATATTAAGCGCACCTTCTAAGTAAAACTGACATTTCTTTCTTTCTTTCGTTCTTTTTTTACGCCTGCAGCACGTTTAGCGACGTTCGTTCGAGCCGCAGCTTCTTCGAGCACTGTGACTTCCGGCGCGTGCGCTTCGTGGACACGGACTTCTACGACTTTCGGTTCCGCGACTGCGCCTTCCACAACAGCACCACTTTCCTGAACCGGCGCACTGGCTGCCCCATCGACTTCGACGTAAACTTCCGCCTGTCGGACGTGTTCATCGAGAACCTGTTCGCGCAGCTGGCCATCATTCCGGGAAACATCATCTCCTCCTGCATCATCGACAGGATTGGTCGCGTACGCACCTTAGGTACGAGACACTGGGCTATCTCTAGTATCAGCCAGTGACAGTCTCAAGGCGTGTTCACACCTGCGACTACCATCGGTCGTGCGACCAAGTTAGACGCAAAGAGACTGGTCGCAAAGTGACTACTTTGGCTCAGTCGCTTGCTGCTCAATTTTTCAGTACCGCGACTGCAGTCGCAAACGTCTGAACCAATCAGATGCGCAGGAACAGGACATCAGCTTATTTTGCGGAGAAATAGCAATGCGATCAGACGTGAATTCTGTGTGTCGACGGGTATAAGTCGCATGAAAGTGTGAACACTGGTCGTTTTGAATCGCTTTTTAGTCGCCAGTCGCAGATGGTTGCGCGGCCGGCGCTAGTCGCAGGCGTGAACGAGCCTTTAGGCAGTGACTAGTTGATGATAACGCGTTACCGGCAATCAGCTACTTTTTCATGTAACTTTTATGTGTAGCTCCTCCTTTTTCGTTCGAGCGACTTGTAACTGTAACTTATATCGTTAAAGCTACGGCAACACACGTGGTTACATTTAAGAAATAACGACGTTTTAGCGTTTACATGAAAAGGGAAAAAAACAGAGGCGCATAACACTGCATGATACGCTTTATCACGAATCTAAATCTAAACAAAGTATGTAATTTATGTTACTGGCGCATTAAATACTGTTTTACAGTGTCGGAAATATAAACACATTACTTTATCGACAGTAACTAGCTTTGTTAAAACTTTTAACTATAAGTGTAACAAGGTTATTTTACTTCTTTAGGTAACTATAACCTTAAGGCTGTTACTTTTTGCTGGTAGGGTGAACTGTCAGTCACCCACTGCGGCAGATATCGTTTTCTAATCAGAAACGGTGCCAACATTGGCTCCCTTGGATAAATAACGGGGCATAATAATACTTCGTAAAACTAGCAAACTAGTGCCATTCTAAGTGCTAAGTGAAGAATTAATCTGCCTCGCATACAAGCAAGCATTCAAGCGCGCGCACGCACACACTCGCAGCGTGTTCTCTGAAGAAACATTTACCACCAGCACTGCTTTAAGAAACACGCTGTCGTGAAGTGCGCGTCTATCGAGAACGGACACGTGATAGAATGTACAATTGTAGGAGTAAAGTGCCCAGCTATTTCAAAGCGACACACAGACCGCATGGCTACCGACGCTTCTTGTGCAGTCGGTGGTGGTCGGCAACACTGAGTTGATGCGGTGTGGTTTGCGAAGAAACCGAGGCCTTTTGTGGGCTGTTGTTATTGCCTCTGAATGCATTTTGGCTCCTACTCAAACCCACAAGCTTACCGGCCACGACGCTTCTCCTGTGGCATAACTGTGTTAGGTGAAGTGTGCTTTGAAGTACAGTTTTTTTCTGTGCGTCTTTCTCCCTTTTAAACATTTTTAAATGGGTAGAATACTTTCTGACGAATTTCAAGGTTTGCTATTCTATGCAGCTCTATAGAGCGTAGCTGATTCAACTGACCGCAATACAGTTGTACCCACTCAAACCTGGTGTCTGATCATCGTTAGTTTTAAATCCCGTCATGACGGCAGGTAACGCTCTTACGTCTAGCTACTCAGTGGGACGTGGCAATTCGCAGAATTCGCAAGTTTGGTGACACTGATGTCTTGAAAAGGAGGCGCCTTACACGTTCGCAAAATGAAGTTAAACTACCGCGTTCCGATCACCACAGTGTAGCTTCTCCTGTGGCACAAATGTCTAAGGTGAAGCCTGCTTTACAAAACAGCCCGATTTCTGGTTTTGATTGTTTTCCTTCGCAGGTTTTGAAGCCCACCATGTAGCACTATTCTTCATTACAATAAGGTAAAGGCGGAACTTAGTCATTAAAAAAGTTCACGACCTTAGCGACACCAGTATTTTGAGCAGGGAACGACACTAACACGCGTGAAATTGAAATCTGAGGGAAAGTGCCACATTACGACAAATCACGCAAAGCATTCGCTTTTGTTAGAATAGAAGGGCTCGTTGACGCCTTGTAGTAAAGCCGTGCTTAGATGTTTGATTTCGTTTCCTTCAATTAGTGGACTATCAGCCACGGCGACAGCCTTTTAGTTAGACAACTTCGAAGGCAATCGAGGCAATTCGAAGCGCTTCGTGAACCTTTCTCTCTCTCACGACCCTACTTTTTTATTCGCTTTCAACAAAGATGAGTTTTGGGACTTGCTTGAACGGATATTGCGGTTTGAAAGAACAGATTAAAAAAAAAAAGTCGTGTGTTGTTTTTACCTGGCCATTACACTACCACATGTTCAAAAACCTATGGTAACAATTGGGCTAAAAGATTGAAAAATTATTTTTACGAGTCTGTGACGGCTCAGAATTGCTTGCTTGGTGATGTTTAGACGCGCGTCTCTGCGAATGCACAAGCCTCCAGTAACTGCTCATTGCATAAGAATGTAAAGAAAGCCGCGTGCAGAGAGATACTGTTCTGAAATGGATGATTGACGACTGCCCGTCTGTAGCATGAAGTCACAAGGAAATCCATACGAATTGCTCAGAAAGGAAGCTTCTTAGTTGAAAAAAAAAAAAAAAAGCTCGTCCTGGTACGGGGATCGAACCCGGGACCAACGCCTCTCTGGTACGTTATCTCTACCAATTGGGCTAACCTGTATGCTAACCAGGAGCATTTGGCAGCGCAAGGGCGAAATATTCAACTTGAAGCATATAAACACGAAATATTGCAAATGAGTTCCGCGGAATCCTGCAAAGTGGCGGAAGGGGTTAACCCCTTCCGACACCTTGCGGAACACTGCTTCTATCTTTTTTTAATTCTGAAGCAATATAGGAAAAAAATTTCTAGGAAACAATGGCGAGCATTTGTTTCTGGTTGGGATACCTTTATCTATTAATTGTAGTGTCGTCGCCTACTTCACGTTCTCCTTGTTTTGCGCTCTCCTGTTGCAGGAATCTCTCTGTTTCTCTCAAGTGCGAGCATCCTGCTCGTGTGGCTGTCAGTGGCACGGTCCTCTGTGATCACATTCCAAGCCATCTTCAACTTCGTCTCCATTTCAGCGTGGAACGCCGTAGACGTCGCAACCACAGAGTCCTATCCAGCGACACTCAGGCAAGAATGTAGACTAGTCGAAGCGCTTTCAGACTTTTATAAATGCGAAAACACCAGCTTTTCTTCATAGCAAAACAGTATCAATGCTTCTTTTCGCTTCGCAGGTGAATCATGCGACGTTTTATTTGATGTCTTGTTGCACATCGTAACGACCCTTGGCATTTTCTTTGGGACTACATTATCCGTTGTTTGTGCGCAATGTAAAGGGACTCCTGCAGGAGAATTTGCCGGTTTTCCTTGCTGCGAACTCACTGCACCCATTCCACACCTGCTTAATTCTCATCCACATCACTGCAATCACACTGACAATTTCTTGCTGTTTTCCTTGCCTCCCACACGGTAAAACACCGTGCCATACATCACATTGCACTTAGGAAATTTCGTTAAGTTTCACAAGTCTCGCTGGAACATATACCATAAAGGTCGTCACCTTATAGACGACTGTCATTACTTACGACTGCTGAAGGCCTTGACTATGTGAGAAAAGCACCTATTTATCAATAATTATTTTCGGTAAAAATCGCATTATGTAAATAATTATGTGACTTTTTTAAGTACTTTTATTCTTAGTTTTGAGATGAATCTTCCTAAAAGTATAATATTTTTATATGGATGATTCGGGGGCCCCCCAGGCTACGGGCCTGGTCTGTGCAGATGCGAGGCATTGCGTGAATCATTGCAGCAAGACACGTCGACTCGATTCGCGTCGAGCTGTAGGAGCCCATGCGTACTTGGTGAAACCAAAACTTTGTCTCGGCGTCTCTCGTCTTTTACTCTTATTTTTTTCTAATTGTTTCGGCTTATTTGCCGGACATTGTCAATGTGCTGGCAGTAAATGGCACGATATTCATTTCTCATAATGTGCTTTTTGCCCTGTGGTCCATTTGCAGAAGCACGGCGTACGGCTTCCTGAGCGCGGCCAGCCGATTGGCGGCTCTCTTGGGCAGCCTGACCTTCGGCCACTTCATCAGCATGAGCCGCTCAGTGCCCATCGTGACGACCGCCGCCGTACTGCTGGTCGGTTGCCTGGCATCGTTGCGCTTGCCCGAGACCAGGGACGTGCTCATGTGAGCGCCCTGTCGCACCTTCCAAGACCGTGCCGGGACTCCACCCACGATGATGAGAAGTCAAAGTATGCGCCCGCAGCGCCTTCCAATAGGCCCTGCAACCGCCAAGCCACGTCCACCGAAGACCGTGCAAGCGACGCATGAACCTGGCTTATGATCTGTCCAGGAGGGACGCTTGTGTTGTCTAGTCGACAAACCTGAAGAGAACGCGACTCTAGCCATATACGCGACGACAGTACCGCCACCGTGATACAGCGTCTCAGAAAAAGCGCATTCGGTTCGCTTTCTTTGGTACAATTATTTATCGATTTCTCTAATCCTCATTTGCACGTACCTAGCTTGCCCATACTGCGTCGCTATACGGTTTTTTGTCGGACTACAGACCCTCGAGCTTGACGTCGAGAGTGGGATACCAAATGAACATTCCCTTTCCACACGGATCCGTCTGGCACCGAGACCGGAAGCATGGCACCAATGACTGCGTGATGAAGCTCTCTGGCGTGTACGCCTTGACGCCGCGTGGTTGTAGAGACCATGTAGTGATCGGCTCTGTCTTGTGAAGAAGCGCGGTTTAATTAGAGCGATTCAATCTGTGATCCTCGGGCCGTCGTGCAGACCTTTCGCCGAGGCGATAGGTTTTCTCGAGCGTAGATTGTAAGATGCAATGCTAATCAGTCGGTTGCGTTCCTCCGCTGCTGTAACAGGATCAGAAGCCGCGCTTTTCGTCACTTGGCGTACTGTAGTGGTGACGGCGCAGCCAAATGCGGCTTACGCCGTTGTCTTACCACTTGCAGATTTGTCCTCTGTAATCTACTACATTCGCTATCTCCTTCCTGATTTGATGCTAAACGCAGACCGTCGTCATTCCGCGATCGCAGGATGCTTTGTGATGCACCCGTCTTGTGCTCCTGCGCGGTATTTCATACAGTACACGGCCCCGTATGGCAGGCATAGTACTTAATTATATTAGGGTCAGTTCGGAAACGCGCTTACAGAATTCCGCAGCGCTCGCACAGTGCTTTCGAAAAAGCGGACTATCGGATTTGCGCGCAAAATAGCCTTTCTTCTTACTCTTTCATCGTCAGGGCCGAGCATTACCGTTGGGTGACTTGCGTCATCCCCTGGACAAGGGCGTCCGCAGAACTTTTTCCAGGGGGGTGCATCAGCAGTGGGTGGGGGAGGGGGAGGGGGGCATATAGCATAGGTAGCTTTTGTTTCATTGCCGTGACATGACCGGCAAGATGAGTCCATAGCAGTATGTAACGTGGAAAGTTGGCTGGTAATCCTGAATGTTGTTTCACGCGGATATGCGGGACGGGAGTGTACTAATCAAGTTGTGTAGCTTACTGCTACTGCATAGAAAATTATTATCCGAAATTCCAAGGGGGGGGCACCTGCCCCCCCTTGCACCCCCCTCCGGACGCCCATGCCCCTGGATGCACGAATGTAGTGCACAGGGGCCACCTCGTGCGAAACGATCGTCACTCTCTCTCTTGGGGGCTGTTAGTGCTGTGCAACGCTCTTTATTTATGCATAGCGCAGTAAGTATCATATGAGAAGAGTGCGAAGATTTTTCCTTACTAATTGCAAATGAGCGTACTCTGTGGCGTCACTAGAGGGTGAACAGCATATCTGCAGGAATGATAAACTATACCTGTGTGCTGAGGGGAACAGCGCAAAAAACGGGACGGAGAAAGATTGAACACACGACACAAGCACAATACCTGTATAGTCAACCAGAACAATGTCACTACGTGGAAGTGTGATCGATAAACTTAAACAAGCAACTGGCCCAACAATTCAAACAATCAGAAAAAGATATGTAACTGACAGAATGAAGAGGAAGCGCATCAGGTATTTGAAGTGCCCTTGGCGAGGCCCCAGTGCCAAGTTTGGCTAATCACCGCAAGTGGTAAGGCGCTTCAAAGTTTGCAGACATAAGCAGTACTGAGTGATCAGTGCCACGCTTGTTTGTTTACAATGCCCGAACCTGGCAATGGGCCCTTTAACGGTTACACTAAAAACACCAAAATTGCATTAATCACACGGAACAAATCACTAGATGCACCATGCTTAATGAATATGTCACTATAAGGGCGTACAAGGATTTCATTTCAAAGTGGGGGGGGGGGGGGAGACAAAGGTGGACCACCTTCAATCTCAACCATCCCTTGGCTATGCCAATGGTAACAGCAATCAACAGTGAACAGGCTGATACGCTTGCAAGCAGGAACATTAAGGAGCCACAACACTTCATGTAACTTGCAACATAAGATATCACCTTTCTTTTAAAAAATAACATTCTTCTAGAGACTGCAAGGCAGAGAAAAAGCTCCAAAAACAAAAAACTTGTTTTTTTCTTTTTCCTTTAGGGATACACAAGCTGCTGAGTCCTTGAAAAGCTAGATCTATCATAGTGCCACTCCACTGGTACAGTCAGCAAAATGGGCCTGGTGCTGCCTGTTCCATTTTCCCACCACTTCCCAGTGGCGCCACTGAGCATGCTCCTATTATTACCACATTATTGTTCATGAAGGCAGCTTTGTAATTGTAATGTTGCTCTTGTCAAGGTTGCATTCACTGAAATGACAGAGAAGCTAAGATAGCTACAGGGCTGTATCAATGACAAAGGGTGGTCCTGTGGTCGCTATATAAGGTGACGATGACCAAGATGAGTACAACATGTTCACTATATAGTGTAACGTACGCTCAGCTGCACTTTCTTGATGTTGGTGGGAGCTGAACCGTGGCACACCTGCCGTGCTGTCTGTGAGCAACTCAACGACACTGAGTAAGTGAACTTAAGAATGAATGACTCACGTTGGTGCAATATTTGCTTGCGTAATGCAAGCTCGCTAAAGATGACAAGATTGTACAGGCACGTGTTGATGCATGCCCTATGTATACAAGTTATACAAGCGGTGTGACCTCTGCAAAGTACATGCACCAGCAGGAGAGAGCGTGTTGGGGCATGCCTTTGAGAAGCGCTCGCGATGGGATACAACACGAGATGCAGTGAAAAAAGGTGTCTTGTAGTCTGCTCAGAGATGACTGCACACTTGCATTGCCTTTGCAACAGATCTGAGGGATGCTATTGTACAAAGTTCCACTGTTTGTGGATACAAAATGAAAAGTATGCGTTGTAGGTAAAGATTTCCAATGCTATTGGGCTGCCAATAGTCACAAAGTGCTGAATTAAGCTATTTGAAAAAGAAAATAAACATGGCTAGGCAAATAATGAGCCGAGTGTGTAGCCACAACGCCTGACAGGAAATGCAGCGTTGATGTCAAATAAGACCACATATCCTCGAGGGAAGTTACATATCAAAGCGACGTATATGTTCAACCACATGAACCATGTCCTGTCTATCTGAGGCCCGGTTAGCAGGCTACTGATTTTAATTTACCCCAAAAACCTCATTTCGGTTGTCTGTACCCTGTTTAACAGTAACGTCACACTAAAGTGAAAACCGCAGCTGGAAACAGCCACGTGTTCGTGTGAAAGCACACAATCTTGCTCTGTTTGTCCATTTACATTGCAATGTCAGTTTCTGCAAATCTTTGGCACACACCTTGAATCGCTAACAAAAGGTGATGTTTTGCCCAAGCCTGGTGTAACATACGGACTGAAGATCCAAACGATCGACAGCCTTCCAGAATCGGTGCTTTCTAACCGTTTCTGCCGAATGCACCCTGTCGGACTTACTACTTGATAGAATTCATCTTACAGTTGTCGTCCCAACCGCAAGAATCCTCTCTTCAGTAGAGGCTGTCACCAAGGTTTCTGACAGCAACAAATCTGTGCATGGCAATATGAGCTGGAATGTTATCGCGAACACTGTTGAATATCAAAGTTGTTGAAATGCTGTCATCTCTCACAAATTTAAATGTATGCATACATGTGGTTCAAACGTTTGCTATGCTGCCGAGTGACCCTTAGTCCTTCTTACCCTGTCTGTCCCTACTCTCTTACGAGCATGTCATGTTTCCTGTCGAAAGGTTGGCTGTTTGTTGTTAATAGGCACCATGTCTGCAGACAGTGATGAGGAACAAAACAAATCCAAAGTGGTTGCTTGCAAAGGCAACTATGGGCATACAGATCTCTAGGAATCTTCTCAACTGATTAGGCATATATACCTTTTTAATATTAATGTGCACTAGACGAGTCACTGCTTTGTCCCACTGCTGCTAAAAGTAGGATGAATGCGTATTCTAACACAAACACATGTTGAGGTAGCTATGACAATAACTTCATCAAAAACAATATCTGCTCCAATCAAGAGTAGCTCCCGCCGAGTTGTGCAGAGTAGGTGAAATCAAAGCGTACGGTGTTTTAATGTTCACACTTTAATGGTGTGGGCAGGACGATCATCACATTTGACAGGCAAGCTCTGAAACTTGGCAGAGCACAATGCGTAAGCTACACGAACAGTATTTCGCTTTTCAAACGTGGGCCACGCACCCGTCGAAGCCCTTCTTGGGCTCAAAGAAGCAAACGGTAACAAAAACGGCTCTTGCTCATATTTGCCATTTGAGTCCACGTATGCTCAACGCTTTGATATTCCTAATCAAGCGCACAGAAGGCTACAACACTTTTCTGCTGGAAAGCAAAATCCTCCTACATTAGCGAAGCAACTCAACGTGAAGAGTATCACAGTGAATTCACTTCACTGCAAATGACAGTTTTCATCGCATGTAGGTAAAACACAGCACAACCAGTTTAAAGTTAGAAAATAGGCTCAGCAAACACGTTAATGAGCCACTTTTTGTTCACTCATTCATGTGATAATTATTTCGCCACTTTCTAGTATAGCTTCTACTGCTTTAAAGTTGGTAAGACGTATTGAAAGATGTTATAAACACCATTACTTGGACCTTTGTTCCTGCTTTGGGGTGTTGCACCAAATCTCACCTAAGGACTGCTCACTCTACGTAGTGTGCAACGCTATTTCAACCCCACAGGATAGACACGTTTGTTCTCGTAGATCGGTCCTGCGTGTAAATGCTCTGTCTCCTGTATGTACATAAGACACGTATATTTTCATGTGTTGACTGCGGTTGTTGTTTGAGGTGTTGATGCACGGAGGCGAAGCATTCGGCATGGCCGAGCCCTACGCGTTTCAGTTGATATTATTTTTGTCACCAGTAAGAATTTCTGGCCACATCGCGTAAGTTCTAATGTGATTAATTACCAGAACGAAACACGACACAGATAACCCTAAAGGTGCCGTTATTCTGTATCTGTACGGTCTGTTCTGGTTGTCCTGGTTCGTGATGCAAAGTTGTTGAGTAGTGCTTAGTCAATTCCTGTGCCATGTTTAGTGAATGTTGCTGTAATATATAGTTTCCATAACTGCAACGTTGTCTTTGCACAAAAAGAAAGAGGCAAGATGAAAAAACAAAGGAATAAAAGAATCACGCACATCTTTAAAAACACATAGTGCACACGTGTATACGTACGTCCGTACATATCCTGGTGTACATGGTTAGTGTATTAAAAAAATGACTGCATATTATTTAGAACAGACATGGCAGAGTTTGTCTCATTTCCTCTTCTCTAGCCAGTGCACATTTTCCAGAGCACAAACTGGGTTTGCGATTTTCCATAACAATATTTGCATATACCAGCATACAATTTCATGTCATCAGTTTCATGTAACCTCTCTGTCTAGCCTGCCCAATTCACACAGTGTTTGTTCATGGCTGATTCACAAAGTTCCTTAAAAAGTAGCTACAGCAGCGAAACGTCTATCGATGTTTGTTACAGCCTGTGCATACAGTAGTCATCAGTGAAGTGTATCTTAATGTACTTGTCCGCACCTACACTTGACTTAACAGCAACTCAACGACGCTATGCCAGAGTTGGGAAAACGTGCCAAGCGTTCCAATGCGTGCACTCACAAAAGGGAAATTGTTAATATTAACTGCTGGGGTTTTACATCCCAAAACCACAATACGATTATGAGGGATGTTGTAGTGGAGGGCTCCGAAAATTTCGATCGTCTAGTGTTCTTTAACGTGCATCTAGCAATTCTTTAACGTGCATCTAGCAAATCTAAGCACATGGGCTTCTAACATTTCACTTCCATCGAAATGAGGCCACCACGGCCAGGATTCAAGAGAAAACCATCAGCATTACAGAAAACGTGCCAGGCAGCTGGGTGCATTTATCTGCATGCAGGATATTCTTAGACTGTCTATTCTGCCTGATCAGTCATGCGTCCGTGGCAGTGAAGTTAGAGCATCGGGCCTGAGTACTACGGGCCTTGTGTTCAAATCCGGCCATTGAAATGTTTTCAAAATTTATTTGTATTACCAAGGGATGGGAAACGCAGTTGAGAAAGGCAGGTTTACATGGAGTGACGATATTAAGAAGGTCACAGGGAACTAGCTCCCACAGGACAGGGAAGATCACTGGAAGAAGCCTACGTCCTGCAGTGGACTAAAACAGGCCTAGAACGATGACGGCGATATTTATCCAGTGTAAATATGCACTGTGTTGATGTCGCCTCCATTCTGTATGCCTCCTGTATGTGCTTAATGAGAACTAACAGACAATAATGCCAGCGAAAGTATAGGGGACGTTATTTGTAGTGATTAAAATATAAATGTGAAGAATGTAAAGTGGACGAAAAGGTAACTTGCCGCCAGCAGGGACCGAACCTGCGACCTTCGAATAACATGTCCGATGCTCTACCACTGAGCTACGGCGGCGGTCATCCTCCCGTCTACTTTATGGGGTTCCACACTTACCACCGTGGCTGCGATCGGCGCTGACTAACACTCCTAGGTTTAAATGCACATATATACCCCATAAAGTGGACGAGAGGATGACCGCTGCCGTAGCTCAGTGGTAGAGCATCAGACGCGTTATTCGAAGGTCGCAGGTTCGGTCCCTGCCGGCAGCAAGTTACCTTTTCATCCACTTTACTTTCTTCACATTTATATTCTAATTACTACAAATAACGCCCCCTATACTTTCCCTGACATTATTGTCAGTTCTCATTAATATTATGTCTAACAAAGAAAAACGAGCTCTTAAAAGTCATCTACTTTCGTTCCTGTATGTGCCTGACACCTGAATTGTCTATACAAATCATGAGAACGAAGCTAAACAAATGCTACATGCACTTCAAATTTGTTTGAAAGGAACAGTTGCAGGCTCAGTGTAGGCAAGAACTTTGTCTACAGCACAGACGAAAACTGGGTCTCTCTGTCTGTTTTGCTATTGTCTACACTGTAAACCGAGATCACGAATCAACTAGCCCAATGGACCACATTAGCTCATAGGGCAGGAACAGGAAAAAAATGCCCCCACCTCCCCGAAGGGAATCGTGAGGAAATGCGAATGCATTTCTTGCGCCGAGAGAGGGTACCGTTGCCGTCAGACATTCACCTTCACCGACTTCTGCCATCGCCTTGAGAGGCGCCCAGCCAGCGAACGGTCGAGAGTGAGGCGCGAGCGGACGGGAGAGTGGGGCGCAGGGAGGAGAGAGAGCGAATGGCGAGAGGAGCGGCGAAGCACTGCACCTACCCTCTCCTACACTCTCTCGCACCACATGCTCCGGTTGCTAGGGGTGAGGATAAGCGCGCACGCCCTCAGCTGTTGCTATGGGAGAGGGCACCGCGGACAACACCGGACATAGCCCGACTAAGAAATGCATTCGCATTTAAAAAATTTAACTGTGGCAAGCTGTACCACTGATTTCAGTTGTATTCAATTAGTGGTGAAGGCTCTCGATTGTTAGTTTCACACAGACTATGGAGACCCAACGCCATAGCAACAACAAATGCATGCTGTTTCACAGCCTTCAAAAAAAAAAAAACTTCCACCCATCGGGTATCCTGAAGGGCCTGCTCAAACATTATCATTGTATGCGAAAGCCTTGAGCACTTTATCCTCTTTTTCTTTAAAAGTTGGCCGCCACGCTTGGTTCCGACATGTGGCAGACATGGTATGTACACTATGTGGCACGTGGCTTCTGGGTCTTTTACCAGCGGCTTGATGTGCCATTCATGCAACTACTCAATACCTATTCAGCCTGCTTGCTGCATATAATTGGCGAGAACATTGCGGAGAGCAAATCCCGGCTGCCTGTGGTAGTGCAAGGATATTTGGCTGAAGTGTTCAAAGGAGTCTCTAGTACAAATTGGCAGAGTATTGCGACTATGTTCACAAGCGTTGCAGGACCCCTTTAAAGGGACACTAAAGAGCAAAACGATTTTTCTCATATTAGTAAAGTACTCTTTCACGATACCAAAAACACCACGCTTGTGTCGAGAAGACAATTAGTAAGCAAGAAAACGCGCAAAAACAAAATGTGGGTGGCAACGCCACCTTGAAGTTTCCGCACCATTCACCGTGACATCACATGTTTTGACGGCGCCTACTAGGAACTACGTAGTTCCCAATTGGTAAAAATGAAGTACATTGTCTTCTGAGGGGGCCATACACTTAACATACCAAGTTCGGGGTGATTTTGCTGAGCGAATGGCGGCAAAGTACGATAAGTACACTTTGAAATCCATGACATCACGTGGCGAGATTTCGGCACGTGAAAATGAAACTTTGAACTTGATTTTCTCCTGTATTAATAAACCTATGATGGCGAAATTAACGACATTAGAGTTCTCAGAACGTAATTTATCGATCTAAACAGATTCATTCTTTTTCTTTAGTGTCCCTTTAATGCTGCAAGCTTTGGAAACTATATCAAGTGTGCATAAACATATAATTTTTAGTTAGTCCACAAGCTTCTCGGCATTGCCAGCTTACTGGAGCCATGAACAGAGCGGCCAGATCGGTGGCTCCATCTTTCAGTGCAATGATCACCAGGATTACACAATGATTACTCTAGCAGTGCCATTATTGCAAATGTGTTGCTCTTTTAAATGCTCGTCCGACAGGAACACGGAAACTGCTCTATAAGGCAATGTGGATAGATGAAGAGTCTGAAGATGCTAACAGGGTATTGCACAAAAGTGATTGTGTGTACTGGACATAACACTTCCTGCTTCTTTCATTGACACTGCAGTTGTGGCACAAAATTTGTAATGTCAAGTTTAGTCCTCGAATTAAAAACAAAATTGTAGGGTATACATCCCAAATGCGACTTGCAGGTTGTGAGGGATGCTGTAGTAGAGGACACTGGATTAACTTCAACCACCAGAAGTTTTATGTGCGCCTGAGTCCACATGCACATTCTCACATTTTGTTCCCATCAAAATAGAGGATGGGAACGGGAGCTTTGCAGTGCCTACCAACAAGGTAAGTGGCCTTGTTGTGTTTGTAGGCCAGCAGCAGAGAACAGCATTTACCTCATAAAATATGCTCACAGTGCAAGTCTAAACATAGAAAAGAAACAACATGGACTCTGTCTTCATCTGGCCTTGCAGTGTAGCACATTTAGAATGGCCTGCTGTCTAGCCTAAACTTCTATATTGCTGTGTTCTTGCAACTTGGTTCAATCAATATGCAACCACCATAACAGGGAGTCAATGCACTCATCTTGCCCAGCAAATTAAAAAGAAACCACTCATTTATTATTTGAACAGCACTGTGGGACAATAATTTACAAGGGGTAGAGGTTAGCTGCGGATTTTCCAACTTCTTAGGAACCCCTGAAAAAAGAAAAATAATAAAAAGATTAGCCCACGACAGCTCTATCAATTTTTGCACCAAATATGTGCACACGATAAACATAATTATAAGAAAATCATTAGCACAATGTAATCTGCATCAAGCAGATTACACTTCTCTAGACAATCGTGATGGACTGACATGAAATGTCCAAGCCAAATGCTATGATGAAACTTCAATTTAAAAAGCTCCCCCTCAAATTTGTAATACACAAGTTCTGCACTCTCTGACACTTGTAAACAGGTACTCACAAATCCCAGAAAAATCACAGAAACTTCAGTATTTCAAAGGACATCCACACAAGCTCAACTGCCCTTACAATTTATTACCAGCAGCATCAGTTTCAGAGATCCGCATCACCAGGCTACATTGCAAATCTTGGCAATATATCGGAAGTCATAGGGCACTTATTCTAGGCTGCATCTCACAAGAAATCTTTAAGTTATTCATCAATGTACGGGATGAGAGAAACTGATTTGCCTGACTATCAAGGGGCAAGCTTTGCTGCTAATGTACACCTCTCCTTCTGCGACAACTAGCATTCACAAGTGACTTATCACTGCCTTTTACCATACAGAAGCCCAAGGACAGCATCACCATGAGCCCTGTCCCTTTATTTTCCTCATCTTCCTCTTTTTGATGCATGGCGCATGGTATGTCGCTGTATTCAGCATTTTTGCACTGGACCGTACGCAAACCTACTGTGTGGGCCCTTTATTGGAAATGAATCATGCTGATAACACAACCTAGGAAAGCTGCTACCTTGGAATGGGGAAAATATATTCATAATTAGCCTTGCCAAGAATGACAAAGTCAATTAATCCTGCCAAATTTACTTTGGTCACAAAGCAAGAAATCACATTTGATTATGCTTCCTTATTTGCAATGTAACAAACTTGAAATGTAAAAAAAAAAAACCAGGCTGTTAGCATCCAAAGCCCCAGAACTAAAGGCAGCATGGCAAGCCTATTGTAATCAAACCTGCCTGTTTCAAATGAAATGACACTACTTGACAGTTTTCAAGATGGCAGTAGTTCATGGCACATCTTTAAACATTGCGAAATCCCAATATAACAGGATCCCCATTTAATACTTGCACATGAGCCTGTGGTTCTATTCCTTCACAATTAATCATGTAATTCATGTTACACCTTTTCAGTGGTAATTTTGTCAAACAAGAATCCTCTCTCTATATTTAGTCTTCTTTCACTGAAGCAGTGTGCTTAGCATTTGCCATATGCCATGTCTGCACACAGTAGGCTCATCTGATCAGATTTTAAACTTAGGGCACTAGTGAGTGTTTTGTGTGCCCAGCCTTACTATACATAAACTATGCCTTTGAAACAATGTTACTTACACAATGATGTTGTTGATGGGGATGTGTATGAGCTTGACGAAAAAGCCAATAAATCCCATGATGGCAAAGCCAATGGCAGTGGCCATGGCAATCTTTTGGAACTCTGCATGGGCGACAAACAGAAAATTGTATCAGTCAAGAAACGCAAGAACACCATGACGAAGAACATCACTGCACACAATAGATTATCAGTTTTCTTTTTAAAGATTATCAGACAGCATTCGAGTTTAACGTCGCAAAGACACGTGATAGCATGAGTGACGCCGAGTGAAGTGCTAAGGATTCATATGGCGTTGCCTTTTCGTATTATGCCCTGGTCTGAAACGGCTGGACTTCCTACACATACAGGATCTCAAATCAACGAGTGCTGATCATCAAGGGCCACGACTGCGAAGAGTGTGTCGTAGTTGTCGACAGCTGCAGTGAATTCTTATAACGACCTACTTGAGTGTCGTCGTCGCACGTTTCAACGGCTACTCTCCGCCGCTACGGGCGATTCAGGATATTCACCTGAGCAAAACAGGTTCAATCAACAATTTCAAAGATCGTAAAAAGCATGACGCACCTTTGCGGTCCGGCTTCGTGCAACGCTTGATAAGCCGGATGGAGTCCTTTGACAGTTGCTTGAAGGGGTCGATGAATGCCATAACCTGGTCCATGGCTTCCTGCGAGAGAAATCAAACAGTAATCAGCAGACGCAAGCAAGCCTAAAAGGTACTCGAAGTGCAAGTATAACGCAGGTAATTGTTGCCGTTAAGCCACAGTCGACCGATGAATGTAGGTGACCTTTTCATTTTTTCCGTGAAGTGCGATCTCATCTAAAAAATGTCCCCGAAATCTACACATCAAAGTAAATTGCAGCCCTTCAGCAACAACTAAAACTATGAGCCACTTTGGCAGGCCCTTACCTTTGGATGTGTGCGCTCCGCGGGCGTCAAGTAGATCTGAACAGCACGACAAGCAACGTCAACTGCGCCGACCCCGAAGTACAGTGTACGGCGCTGGCAAGGGCTCGCAAAACTTGCTTGAGGACGGATTGTTGCGTTGGTGCCACGAGTTACCTACTCTCGTCTTCAGCCTCACGCTGTCGGACGTCGATGCAATGCATTATGGGAGCCTTGCGGGAACTCTTCGTTCGCGAGTAAAACCGAAGTGCATTGTGGGTAAACGAGCCATGTTTTTGCGGTTGAATGTAATGTAGTACACGAAAGAGTAGCAAACAAGATTTTGATTAATCCATTTGTTTTCCCGTGTGAAGACAGTTTGGTGGAATCGGTGGCAAGCGTCAAACAAGTCGTCCGGACACCAACGAGAGGAATTTTCTTCGCCATGTTCGGCCCGCTACGTGCTGTGCTCGGCGGTCGCGCTTTTGCTTTTGATCCGCAGATTTTGACCTCGTAGTAGTATCAGTTTAGGCCCAGGTGTTGTGTGTTAATTTGACACCGATTAATTTCACCTTCATGTGAAGTGCGCGACCCGCTGCTCGTCCGGACGCCTGGGTTCAACTCCGACGTGAATCCGATGAGACCAGAAGCCCATCGATGTCCGAGGTATGAGTCCTCGAGTCAAAACTTTGCTTCGTTTCTACGTCTACGTATGAATAGGCTTAAGCTGTTTAAGCGAAGCATTTATAAGTAGGCCTATATTACGTATTAATGGAGATTACCTCGGCGACTCGCTACTCAAATTTCTTTGAGCGGAGTAGCAGTGACAGCACCGAGGCTTCGTTGTTAGAGCGTTGCGTAGGTTGACTGCGATGTGTTTGGGAGGCCCGCTGAACCGTAAACAGTGATTTTGCCGTTTAATATGAGAGCGCGAAGGCGTAATCGCTTAAGTGCAACGCGGGTATCAGTGCCGACAGGCCTCTCGGCGCCGTGCTCGGTCTCGGTCCGTTTATTGATTGCTGTGGTGGGGGGGCTATAAAGCCCGAGGTTAGAGACCGTGCGCGCTGGTGTTGGTAGAGCGCGCGACGCGCACGACGGTAGCACATAGTAACCTTATCGAGGGGGGAGGGTGTGGGGGGGTGCGCGCTTGTTTGGCGGCTGCCAACTGCGACCGTTTGACATTACCAGTCCGTCGCCTGACTCATTCGCGGCCTGCCTGAAGCTGGTTTGCCGCTCGGACGGGCACACTCATGCCGACATGTGGTGCTCGCGTCCGAGCCGAACGCATTTTCGCTTCTGCGGTTTTGGTTTCGTGGCGCCATCGCGCGCGCGTCCTTTTGTTTTTGTTTTACTTCGGTTTGCGCCAGCGGCGACTGGACAGTGTGCAGTCACGCATTTTCGGACCTTGGATTGTTTGTTTAGAGATTTACGCCTCTGGCACTTTTATTTCCCTCTTTTGCTTAATCGGGTTGCGAGTATTGTTAGCAGCGGAAGCGCGTTCTTTTACCGCCGCGTAGCACAGCTGCGTTGTTGGCACATCGCATTTTAAGTTCGGCTTGTGAGCTGCGGTGACGCAAATACAATTACAGACGGAGGATAAGGCGTGTCCCACCTTTTCGCCGGGCTGACGTCAACTTTGTTTATTCTTTTAGGCTAATTGCTAACCTTTCTGGTATGGCACCACCTTTAGACAAATATAAACGCTTTGCAATAGGGTAACGGTCAGCTGTTCGTTACTAACGCAGCCGCCGTTCCTTACCGTCTGTTGTTTTGAATGCTGCTAAATGTATGTTGCTGTGCACTAGCGTCACCGTACGTGACTTTTACGCCACGTTCCTTTTCTTTTTTTTCTTACATCTTTGTTCATCTGAGCTGCACTACGGTTCGCTGTGTCTGCGCTTGGGAATCTCACTCGGTGCCTGACCTAAGCATGTGACACAAAATTTACAGCTGCGCGACATTTTCGAGAATACAAGGAGCTTACACGACGACCGAGGCGTTGCTGCATATGCGTTTGATAGCTTGTATTTGAGTACAATATGAGCATTTTGCGTTCAATTGAATGAAATAGAGTGGGAATACCGCAGGAGGTGTATTTGGCAAGTACTGGTGAGTGACATTTAAAGTAGTGCTTTCGCAGTCTAAATTCCTTTGGTACTAATTTGCTATTTACATCGAGATGATGATCTTGCTACAGCTTTCATTCTCGCATTTAACTTATCTTTGCCTTCCGTTTTCGTTAACAATCTATTCGTGCTTCGACTCTTCATTCCTATCTCTTGACTAGCTGTGCCGCGCTTCTTCTGCGGTGTTCCGGTAGGGGCTTAACTGTTGTTGCAATATTGAGTTGAATGATAATCTAGTCACATCACTTAGAACACCTTCACCTGTGCATTTGTAACAACGTACTTCATTCCGTCTAGAGGCTGGAAATGAGTACTGTAAATATAATTTTCTTGCATCTTTGGGAAAGCAGGCTTCTTCTCTTTTTTCTTTTTTTTCTGCATGTGATTCAAACTCTTCTACAAATGTCTGCTAAATATCATCATCATTATCAGCCTTTTCATGTCCACTGTAGGACGAAGGCTTCTCCCCAATGTTCTCCAGGTAACCCTATCCTGTGAGAGCCGATTCCATTTGATCCTTGCGAACTTCTTAATTTCGTCACTACATCTAACTCTCTGCCTTCCTCGACTGCATTTCCCAGCCCTTCCATTGCTCTTGCTGGGTAACCATTCCATTGCCCTTACTGTGCACCGGTTGTCTGTCCTACGCACACATGGCCAGCCGAGCTTCATTTATTTTACTTGATGTCAGCTTGAATATCCGCTACCCCCGTTTGTCCCCTCGCCCATTCTGCCGTCCTCCGATCTCTTAATGTACTCCTATCATTTTTCGTTCCATTGGACACTGTGTGGTCCTCAACTTTTCCTCTAGTTGCTCTGTTATCCTAATCTGCAATATACCATATCTGCATTTTTCACCTATGAATACTTCTTTCATGCAGTGCTGTGGTGTGAAAGCTTTTTATATAACAAAGTGACACACATGTCCACGGCTTTGTTTTCTCTCCACCTTGTGCACATGCTTGTTAGCAGGCATCACTATATCTTCAGGCTACATAGTAACGGCTGAAAACTGTGCGTGTGTATGTCCTAATTTGTTGGGGACTTCACAAAAGCCACTTCATTACAATGGCAGCAATGCATTAACAAGTATTAGCCAGATTACTTTCCTGGTACTGAAACAGAGTAGTCGTTATGATCTGAACGACTACATTTTGTTGCCACTGCTTCTAGAATTTGTGCTTTGCCATTACTAATCATCCCACTTACTTATGCGTGAGAATAGTAAAACACTGGGTGCCTCGTAACAGCTCATTTTTCCAAGAGGATTTATGGAAAAGAAAAAAGAATTGCGCAGCTCCCGTGTACTGTCAGAGTCAGTCTTTTATGTACATAATTTGCATCATTTACCCAGAAGGAGTAATGATAGTGCTGGTAATGCTATCCTGTACTATTATGATGTTGTTTATAGTGAAACAGTTCATACGGTAACTTTGTCGATACGCATAATGAAACAGGATTATGAAATTGGCATGGTTGCTGTTGTGACTAAAAATTGGAATAGTCTTAACATGGTAATTCATTGATGCTTCAATGACCGGAAATAGACCTTATGCAAAATTGCTGCCATCTGTCGGAGGTTTGACGAAGCTACCGATACGGTCCCATGTTCGAGGCTTGTGTCCGAATTGTACTGCTGTCGCTGCTATAACTTCTTGCTTGTATCTGCTTTCATAGTAAAGTAATCGGGGCATAAAACGTCCGATAAGTGTATAAGGGCCTGTACACGTTACTGGCATTTCTTGGTTATTACGTGTATAGAACTGCCTCACAGCGAGAAGAAGGTACAAGTTTGACAACGCGAGTCATATCTAGTCCTGCCATCATCGAGAATGAAGCGTTGCACTAGGTTACAAATTTTGTCGGTCTGTTTTCAGTGTAGCGAATAAAGCGCTGTTAGCTATCTGAATATCATGCGTGTAGTGTAGGATGGTTGGGAAAAGGCATTAATGCGCGACACAGCTAGGCACAGCAGTGACGGTAAGAAAGTACTGTTGACCCAATTCAAAGCGTATTTCATACGAGACAGCCTATGTCGATCTGATGTACTGTCCATCTCATTTTTAAATAAAACGTTCTCTTTTTTTACTTTTGAAATAAAAAAAATATTTCGCTTCTGTAGTCACCGACACTTTATGTATAGAATTACTGCACAATTAAAATGTAAAAGGTTTCCGCATCTCACGCACATGAAAAGTGAACATAAAAAGTGTTAGTTCTCCAAGAAGTAGATGCCAATCAGCTGGTGTTTTATGGAATATCCTTCTGACATGTGCTCTGATATAACACGATATGGCAAGAATATTCGCATTCATATTGTCGCTTTCGGGGCCTACTAGTGCCTTACAATGTCAACCCGTTGCGACAGGGCAGTTTTGCGTCGCCCACTGAACGCCTGCGAAACCACCTCGCCGCATAACCAGTGGTAGCGGACCCACGGTCAAATGTAGCACATTTCACGGAATAGCATTTTTTTTTAAGTTTCATAAGAAAAGTGCCACGCACTTGAAGCACCTGCTAACATTTCATAGCACACAGGGGTGGATACAGGATTTTTACGAAGGTGGATCAGCTTTTGGGAGAACCTGATGTATAAATTAAAACAAAAAAAGGTAAGGGGTTGGGGGTGGTCAGGACATCCGGGCCACCCGTCTGAATCTGGCAGTGATACCACATGAAAACAGTCGAAAGCAAACTACAAATAACACGCTCCAGCACAATCGGTCCGTTTGCTGAGAATCAATGACGCGCACGAGCTACCTGTCTAACATGTAATTGTTATCGCAATGTAATCAACAAGGTAATATCAAAAGCAGCGCAGGCATGCATGAGTAGCCATGATGTAGCCTTGAAGCTCGTACACGAAGCAGGTTTGTCTGTGCCTGCAAGCACATGGCGTAAAAAATATCTCGTTCCGGCATCACATGAAAGTGTTTTATGATGAGTGCCGATGCTGTCACATACCGCATATATGAAGAACGGTGAACGTAAACACGGCGTTAGTCATAAGCAGTAGCTGGAGAAATGGAACAATCTGCTGATTCTCATCGGCCCTGAGGAAATCTAATAACATGGAGGTTAGTTTCCTGCGAACCTTTTTTCAGCATCGCAATTTCCTCAATCTGAGCAACACGGCACACGAAAATATGTTTGCATTGCTGCTCCCATCAGCCGCCACACGTTGATACGCGCGCTCCTTGTGTGCACATGCGGAGCGCGCTTATTCTTCAACATGGCAGAAATGCGCACGGCAGCGTCTAGATGGCAGCAGATTTTGCATAAGGTCTATAGGGAACTGTGCCTGCTAATATTAAATAACATGAGTGCAATACATGAGCGACTTATTTTCTTCGTCCCTAGAGATCATCGTCATTTGTACATATTCGGCTGTGTACATCATCAGCAACAGGACAGCTTGATCTCTGTCATTGTAGCTCGAGCTCAGCCGAAATAAAGCAGTTCCTCATAAATGGTGGATGTGCGGGGTACTGTGGTCACCTCCATATCGTGACTAAACACTGTGCTTCATTCAGGAGGTGTAAGTTCCAAGTGAATAAACGAGCTGGTAATTATTGATAAGCAGGAAAGGAACTTTGAAGAGAAAGGTTGGGTTGGCAGTGCTTAACCTGGTCGGCAAATTTATTTGCGTAACGAGAGGCTTTACAACCACCTACACAGTCACCCTTGTGACGACACATTTTGGAAATTCCTGTAAAAAGCATACCACAACATTCTTTTTCCCTTAAGCTGTCGCAAAGTTGCCCACACTAGAGAGTTGTTAGTCTCCTAAATTATATTTGCTGGTAGAAGAATTAACAGACCGCCAGCCTGACTTAGAGGTTTTCTTCTTTTTGTTGTTTTTAACGTCTAGGCTTTTTTTTTCTTTCACGAAATAAAAAAATACAAGAACCTAGACATATAATTGCACATTCGGAGGTCCCGAAGTAAAAACTGTCGGGGGGACCTCCTAACAAAAACTAAATGGGGTTTACAAGAATCTCGGCAAACAGTGAGTCGTATATTTTATATAATTTCTAGTGTGTCCGTAGTAGAAGGGAAGACTAATCATAAACGAAAGAATCATTATTATAATCAGAAATGATAAAATGAGATATTTCTGAGTTTTTATTGCACATGTCCGTAATGTGGACATGTGCTCTTGTTTTTGTGTATTGTCTCTTGTATCAGTTGGTCTTTACTTTTGTATTGCTTAAATGGTGATCATTTATGGCTCTTATAGGGTTGGTATTTGTTCAGCATAGTCGGTGGCAAGCTATATACATAATAGAGCTTTGGATGAATGTGCAGCGACAGCTGCGCGAATGTACTTCGTTGTATTGACTGTACAGTTACGTGAAATTTCTCAGACCCCTACTATAATGCCCGTTTTTGGCGATGTAGGATGCATTAATAAATAAATAAATAAATAAATAGAGGCATGCACACAGTCACTGGTGGTTACTTGGATTGACTACTTACTTTACTGATCACTTTTGGAAAGTAAATTTGTAGTGCTAGCCTATGGGGCCTGCACTTTGCACTATAACATAAATTTTAAAGGAAGGTAAGCATTTAAAAGTGATTTATAGGCTTACTTATGTCAAGGTGCTTTTAAGTTTAGTGTAGACTAGCATTGATATACAGGGTGTTTTTTTTATAGACAATACAGATTATTTATAAAAATGCTATGACAGTCAGGCTCTTGTTGTCTTGGCAAACGAACTTTACGCCGAGGCGGAAAAACTTTGCCGCACCTAAAGTTACATTCAAATGAGTAATAATGAAGATTCATTAATTAACTTTTAATTATTAATATTAGGGTCGTTGTTTATATGGAAGAGTTGTAGGATGCGACAATTTATGACATGCCCTTTTTTTTTTTTAAATTGCAAAAAATGCACGTAATTTGCGATAATAATCACTGAAATTTAAAACCCCATCGAGGTGAAACCAAAACTGAGCTCATCGGGCGCGCAGGAAATCTGCAACCCTGTCACGTCAGACCAGAAGCTCATGTGACAATTTTTGAAAAAAGGTGCATCGCAGCAGCACATGGTCAGGAAAAATGGCAAGCTGTCTCAAATACCAAACTGGACCGCTTATTCTTTGCGTTTGGTGTGTACTGCGTATCCGTTTTTTTTGCGCTGTACCCAAGAAAACCACAATTTCCACTTGTTTTTTTTTCACTGTGCAGCTTAAAGCTAGGTGGCAGCCACTTTGGCACTACTTCTTGCTGACAAGCGAACGAGTTCTTTGCACTTCATTCGAGCTTAACAAAGAAATGGATAAGCACTATGCACCAAACGCAAAGAATAAGAGGCCGAATGGGGTATTTGAGATGGCTTGCCGTTTTTCCTGACCATGTTCTGTTGCAACGTGCCTTTTTTCAAAAATTGCCACGTGAGCTTCTGGTCTGACGTGACAGGGATGACGGACTTTCCGCGCACCCTGTGCGCTCAGTTTCGGGTTAGCCTAGGTCAGGGGCTTCAATTTTGGTGATAATTATCTCAAATTACGTGCATTTTTCGCAATTTTTAATACATGGGCATGTCATAAATTGTCATGTCCTACAACTCTTCCATATAAGCAATGGCCCTAAAGCTAATAATTAAAAGTTAATTAAAAAATTTTATTACTCATTTGAATGCAACTTTAGGTGTAGCAAAGTTTTTCTGCCGAGGCGTCGAGTTCGTTTGCGAAGATGACACGGGCCCAACTGTCATAGCATTTTTATCAAAAATCTGTTTCATCTAAAAAAAACATGGTTGATCCCTCCGTCTTAGGAATCACTATGACACGCAAGTTGACTGTGCCTTCACAAGTAGTTGATTTTTCATTGTACGTTGACGTATGAGAGCTTGCACAATGTGTATTTGTGTTTGGCAGCTATAGCACCGTTGGACGTGGATGCACCCATGTTGACGCCTAGTGGCATGTCTCCATCCCGACGATTAATGTCCGTGATCTTGACTTGACCCTTGTGGTAGCTAGAGTAGTTAGCATACATCTGGACACAGCATGGGGTGAATCCCACGCAAAGGTGGCATCAACAAGGACGTAATCAACACTGGTACTTGATATACACTGATTCAAAGTATCGTCATCTAACGAGACAAACGCCAAGGTGTGCGCACCCATAATAAGGTAACCTACGCTTCTGCTCAGGCATATACCACACACCACTTCAGGAACGTCATGGCACCAGATGTGAGACTTCAGTGTGAAGCATGTTGCACTATGTGCGCTGCTTTAGTATAGTACAGTGTGTGTTTAGTATTGAGTGTACGAGCTCACACGGTGTTGCTGGCGTGCAGGCACTGCAGTGTTGGCCGGGGTTGATGCCCCTGCAGGGCACGGGTGCTCGTGGGGGCTAAAGGGGCCCCGAGCAAGCAGCATGGCCCAGTGGCCCCCCCGATGGCGGCAGACGGCCCCCCCCAGTTGAGAGCGGCATCCCTGCCCCCTTGCCCCCTCGAGGAGGGAACCCCCGGCGCCACGGAGGAGGACGCTGCCGTCTGGCCACAGCAGCAGCACCGCAGCAGTCATGCAGCAGCAGCAGCAGCAGCAGCAGCTGGCCACACCAACATCACCACCACTGGTGTGTACACAAATATGACTTGAGCAAAGGACTCCCTTGATGTTTCACAAGTTCAGTAGGCTCTTGATATTTCAAGCTATTGGTTAATGCAAACAAATTCTCATATGAGTAAATTACTCTTTCCCAATTCCAGTGATTCCACTCCTGCGCCAACTGTGCCAAAGTGCGCCAAATTGTATTTACTGGGCCATCCTGATATCGACGAAATTTGCGCCAAACTGCGCCAAAGTCTCGGGTTTGGGGTCGTCTATCACCGGCAATCGCACCGCCGGCGCGTCAGAACATGTGCAGCTCGATCTTGGGGCTGCCAATAAAGTCGCAATCATGGACCAAGAATTATTCCGCTGAATAAATAGCGCTCGCGCGTGCGTTCCGAGTAAGCCACGATGCCATGCACGGTGCCGATGCAGCTTCTGTTCTGCAAGTCGGCTCGACAGCAAAACGCGCTCTTCGCAGAGGCTCGTGACGTCTAGGCCTATCGGTAGCGAGAAAGTGCGACGGCGATTCATCGGCGGACGTCGTCTGTTCCAGAAACGCTGCTGATAGCTCGTTTCAAGCGTCGCATGGCACGTAGGGAAAGCAATGTTCAGTAATAACTACATGAGTGCCGCTAAAATGTCTGTCACTTCTGTTTCCGGACATCGCGGAATGAAATCTGGGATCACTCGCAGTAGATATATGGGACAATGTCGAATTTTCCTTGCTTCGCGTTTATGGAAGAGCACGCGAACGGTGGAAACGCGTTGACACTTTTCCTCAGATATACTTTATCCATGGATCTTCATCCAGAACAGCTTTTTCGTAATTCCTTCCGCCAGCACGTCCGAGTTTGTAATCACTCTGCGGTAAATACCCCCTAAAAGGCCCTGCCCTTTCGAGCTCACGTGGTAGAGTTCCAATTCGAATTTTTTGCTTGCTTTTTTTTTAAATGTCATCTCATTAGTAAAATCGTATCTCCTGGTCGGAGCAGCCGCAAATGCGCTGCTGTCAGTAGCGGGCCCGTGACTGACAGCCCACAGCGAAGCGGCTACGCCATGTTACACGTCCGCCCCTCGCTTTCGGGGGTCAATAGCTAACGGTTAAAAAAACTCAGTTTCGCTGAAGAGCGAAGCAATGAATGCGATACCAAAATATTGTATTGTGAAACGAAGTAAGACTAGCAGCTAACTAACTCTTTTGGATCCGATCTCGCGTAACTCAACAAAACACTAGTTTAAGGGAATATGGCCGCTCCAGGAACCGAAGCGTTTTCTTGCTCTGAGTTCTCTAAACGCGAAGTAAGCGTTGAGAGCACAGCAAGTTTACGAGCCGTCTCCTGATGCCTCGAGATAGCACGCACGCAAGCGACTGCGCCCTTCGAACGATGCGCTCCCCTGGCGTCCCTTCATGCTCCTTACGAAAGACGGGCGGGCCGTTTCCTCTCTGTTTGATGAGCAATCGACGGCAGGCCCGCACGCGGGAAGATGTTATCTCATGCGCTGTCCGTGCGGCGGAGACAGACGGCCGGCTAGTTTAATCTCCGCTTCAGCCGCGTTCGTCGCCAGCGCTCGCGAGCTTTTACCCGCGGCTAGAATGCGCATGGTGATGTTACTAATTTGGACTTTATACGGAAAATTACGGCAACGGCGACGGCAAAAATCCGCCGAGAGTGTCCATATAATTGCTATCGCAAGGGTCAATGTACGGGGCTGATTTTGCGCCCCCCCTCTTAGATGATTAGGGGGGGGCTGATTTTGCCCCCCCCCCCCTGTGCGCACGCCTATGCTCCTGAGTTGATTTTTTCCATGAGATTTGCAATGAATCGAAATATTTCTAGCCTTCATAAGAGCCAATACTCAGGTGCTTGAATGTTAATGCAATATGCTTCTGCATTGCACTCCAGGATGTAAAATCCGCTGCTCCAAAGTGCTCCCAGATGCAAAATTATCTGCTCCAAAGTGCTCCAATATGAAAATTTTGCTGCTCCAAAGTGCTCCAAAACGGAAATTTTGCTGCTCCAAAAATTGCTCCAAATCAGAAGTCCTCGGTAGCATCACTGCAATTTCAAAATTGCCACGTTTGCTGTGAGAACACGCTTGGTTAGTGAAGTGTGCAAAAAGAAAATATGGGTTTTGATGGCATCTGCTGGGCCCTACATAGCTCCTAATTAGTATATATAAAGTACATTGCCCACTGAAGAGGCCATATAACTAACACACCAAGTTTCAGTAAATTTTATTGAGCCAATTTTGCCAAAATAAAAATACACCCTGAAATCCAAGACGTCACGAGCAGACATTTCGGCACAAAATTCATGACCTTGATTTTCTCCTCTATTAGTAGACCTATGATGGTGAAATTAACAACATTGGAGTTCTCAGAGTACAATTGATCAATCTCAATTGTTTCACCTCATCATCATCATCATCATCATCAGCCTGTCTACGCCCACTGCAGGGCAAAGGCCTCTCCCATGTTCCGCCAATCAACTCGGTCCTGTGCTTTCTGCTGCCACGTTACACCTGCAAACTTCTTAATCTCATCTACCCACCTAATTTTTTGTCTCCCCCTCACGCTTTTGCCATCTCTTGGAATCCAGTCAGTTACCCTTAATGACCACCGGTTATCCTGCCGACGTGCTACGTGGCCGGCCCATATCCATTTCTTCTTCTTAATTTCAACTATGATATCCTTAACCCCCGTTTGTTCCCTGACCCACTCTGCTCTCTTCCTGTCTCTTAAGGTTACACCTATCATTTTCCTTTCCATCGCTCGCTGCGTCGTCCTCAATTTAAGTTGAACCTTCTTTGTAAGTCTCCAGGTTTCTGCTCCGTAGGTAAGTACCGGTAAGATGCAGCTGTTATATACCTTCCTCTTGAGAGATAGTGGTAGACTACCATTCATGATTTGATAGTGCTTGCCGAATGAGCCCCATCCCATCCTTATTCTCCTAGTTATTTCACTCTCATGGTTCGGCTCCGCGGTTACTACCTGTCCTAAGTAGACGTACTCCTTTACAACTTCCAGCGTCTCGCCACCTATCGCAAAGCGCTGTTCTCTGCCAAGATTGTTCCACATTACTTTAGTTTTATGCATATTAATTTTCAGACCTACTCTTCTACTTTCCGTATCCAGTTCAGTAATCATGAGCTGTAATTCGTCTCCCGCGTTACTCATCAATGCAATGTCATCAGCGAATCGCAGGTTACTGAGATACTCTCCATTAACTCTTATCCCTAATTCTTCCCAATCTAGGGCCCTGAAAACCTCCTGTAAACACGCGGTGAATAGCATTGGAGAGATCGTGTCTCCCTGTCGTACGCCCTTCTTTATTGGGATTCTGTCGCTTTCTTTATGAAGGACTATAGTGGCTGTGGATGCGCTGTAGATGTCTTCCATTATGTTTATATAGGCTTCGTCGATGCCCTGATTCCGCAGTGCTTGCATGACTGCTGATGTCTCCACCGAATCAAATGCCTTCTCGTAATCTATGAAGGCTATGTATAGGGGTTGGTTGTATTCCGCGCATTTCTCTATCACCTGATTGATAGTATGAATATGGTCTATTGTTGAGAAGCCTGTACGAAATCCTGCCTGGTCCCTTGGTTGATTAAACTCTAATGTCCTATTAATTCTGTTAGCAATTACTTTTGTGAATAGCTTGTAGACAACGGACAGTAAGCTGATGGGCCTGTAATTTTTCAGGTCCTTGACGTCCCCTTTCTTATGGATCAAGATGATGTTGGCATTCCTCCAAGATTCTGGTATCCTCCCTGTCGAGAGACACTTCGTATACAGGGTGGCCAGTTTCTCTAACATAATCTCTCCACCGTCTTTCAGCAGGTCTGATGTTATCTGATCCTCACCAGCGGCTTTGCCTCTTTGCATTCCCTTTAGGGCTTTCTTTACCTCAGTGTCCCTTTAAATATTTGCTTGGCTCACTATATTTTCAATCATTTTTAAAGTCCCTTAATTCAAACTTCTCCATTGCATAAATTCAGTTAACTCATACTTTTTGCTTGTCTCTGACTAAAAGTATGTGCACGCTTTGTCGCTTCTAGCTGAAAATTTACGTTTTCGTGTCGCTGACAATCGCAAATAAAGCTGATTGCCTGCCTACAATGCGGCCAAATTAGCCAAACCTCGTGCACCAACAATCTCATGTTGACTGATGAAGAAAAAAAAAACACAAGGCTGTTTGGCCTTGGTCTCTCGCCTGCAAAACGTTTCATATATCATTTTTGCTGCAATGCACTGGTGTCATGCAGAAATGCGTAGTAAGATTGCAAAGGGGCTACCAGCTGTCACGGGACACAGCACATTTTGTCCCTTAATTACACATAGATGTATGCACTGCATAGTAAAGATTACTACTGTGATAGCTGACGTCTAGAAACTACTGGCAATCATTCAGAGTTATGTGACATTGTTGCGGCCCTAGGAAACAGTAAACATTACAATACACATTTGTATGTTGCTCTGAGTCACATTTATGAGAACTTCTGATATTTTAAACAATATTCTGGGGTTCCCTGTTTGAGTTATTGAGAGCTTACTGTAGTCGGGCAACAGACGTACAGGACTCTGCCAGCAAACTGCTGGCATTTTCACTCTTAAGCCTTGTACAAAGGCAGTGCTTCCTGGTTGGGTTAGACTAATATGTACCACATTTGCTGGTCTTACGTGCCTGTTCCACAGTGGGCTCCATTGAAACATGTTTGTCACTTAACCCATATATGCCCAGTGTCCTACATATATGACGCTTCATTGATGCACTCTAGCATCGCTATTTCTTTAGCTGATGACCAGCGCCACCTACAGCACATCAAGCAGGCCTCATTCTCAACGTGTGTTAGTGTAGACATTGCTTGCGTTTCATGCTGCCAAGTGCCAACCACTTTCTTCGGGCAAACGCGTGCTTTGTATGAACGACGTCATGGAGCAGAAGAAGTGCAGTGTCGGTGTGCACGTGAAATGTTCCAAGGCTTACCACACCTGCACATAGCACCCCTAATGCCCAGTGTCCTTTATGTATAGGACAGCTTGAAAAGCAGTGTTGCGTTTAGCTGGCAATAAATAAAGAACTTGTGCTTTCTTTTGAGGGTAGAAGTACGCTTTTCGTGAAAAAAAATATTTGTTTTGTCATTTTCTCTGAGTTTGAGCATATATGGGTTAATGCAGGTTCAACACATGAACCGGCACCTGAGCTGCTGCAGTGCTCCAAGGATGAAACGGGCGCGAGCTTTTGCAGCAGTGCTGCCACAGTGGAAGCAGGCACACAGGGCAGTGGGAAACCTGGTTGTATGCCCACTGCTGTACATGTGCCCCCCGGCTGGCGGCGGTGTCTCGTCGAAGGCAAGATTGTTTACTACAGGTAAGGGTATCAGCCAACAACAGTACTGACGTAACATTCTCATCTATACAATGTTACAAACTTTTTCAAGCTAAGCTTGCACTGCCTCACAAGTGTTGTTGGTATTGTAGGTGCGACCACACACAAAAAAATAAACCAGCGCTTGAAGGTGCGCTAATCGCATGCTTAATTGTTTCTGCGATTTTCCAATAATTGATGCTCTCTTAATTGTGTGCTTGTCGGTGATCAGCCGTTTCTGGTACAGCAGTCTGATATTTTACTGAGATCCTTGAGGTGACTTGTCATTTCATGTTGCCACACTTCATTATGTCCTGGACATGAATGCATGACCGTGATTGTTGCCTGTAGCAACCGAAGTGTTGCGCCGCTAAGCTTGTGGGTGACAGTCCAATACCTGGCATGGAGGAAGGAAACAGTTCGGAGGGAGCATTGCGCAGTGCTGTAGAGCAGTGATGTGATAGCTGCGCCAATTGCACCAAACTGCGACAAGACGTGAAAGCTGCTACATCCTGCTACATCTCCCCTGTTTTGCGCCAAAACTGCGCCAAACTATAAGCACACTAGCGGAAAAACGTGCGCAGCACGCTGGCGGCGGCAAAACGCGACACTCCAAAGCTGCCGCGCGGCAATATTTTCGTGCCGCGAGAGGAATGTGTTCGTGCATCATTTTTCTCGGCACGCTGCCCGGCGCTTTCTGGGGACATAACCATAACCGACATAACCCTCTCCAGACTGCTGCAAATTGGCGTGACCCCCCAAAAATGCACCTTGGAAGGAGCGGCTCGCTGCGAGCTGGTGTGACCGCACCGCCGCAGCAACATAGAAGTAAAATTTCAGTTGTTAGTACAGCGACGTCCACGCCTGTCTTATTTTTACACCCTTTTTTAAGTTCCGCTACTCGAACGAGTGTTATACCCCTGTCACACGGACAACCTTAACCGTGGTTAAGCTGACCACGGTTAGGGGTAGCTACACAGCAGAAATAACAGCATGGTTTTGCAGCGATAAAGCGACATGCTACACAAGAGGCACATTGAGGCCATGAAGACGCATCGGAATTCAGCAGGTGTACTGAAAACTCAAAAGACATGCATATCAGACGTATTTGGACATGACAAAAATTGCAACCCAATCCGATCCAGGCTCTTTGCGAACCCAAGTAAACCAATTTAGGAGGCGTTGATGTAAACGTAACTGGCTGATACGAATTCGTGAAATTTCCCAGCCGAATTCCACTGTGTCGAATGGGCTGAAATTTGGATGTTCCGAACACTTTTCCGCGTCGCGGCGGGTGATATGAACTTTGGTACCGAATCCGTTGAGCGACGGCCGAGAGCAGAATGCTGTTAGTGTGCGCAATAGATAGCAATACAGGCGACGCAGAACGTAGTTTTGAAGGCACGTGCGCAGCCAGCGCAGGCAGATTGAAAACGGAACTACCGTTTGCCGCAACCGCCGTGCACGAAACCACAGTCGCTATCAACGCGATCATCGATAGCGACTACGAGCTCTGAAGGTACGCGGCTAATGCAGCGGTAGATTAAAGCCTATATACAGTAGAAGCTCGTTATAACGAAGCGGGATATAACAAACTAATGGATATAACGAAGCAATCGTAATTCCCCTTGAAATTCCCATAGACGCCCATGTATTTAAAACCTCGTTTTAACGAAGCTAAAATTTCCTCACAATGGATATAACGAACCTTTTTTTCCCCCACCGATCATTTACTGATCATTTTGGTAGCCGGCAAGTCAATGTCTTATAGCGCGCGACGGTTTACGTCCCATCATGGATGCGGTAATTCAAAACTCTCGCCTCGCGCTCCCGAGGAGCCGCCTGCCAACACGCGCGAGTGTGCGCGTCTGCCTGCCTCCCCTTTCCACTGAAACTCGTGGACCCACCCGCGCACGTCACCCGGCCTCCCCTCTCCCGCAGAACTCGTGGACCCGCCCGCTCTCCTGTGGCGGTATTTTGTAAGCATTCCTAAAACGGACGGAGGAGGTCCGTCCGTTTGAGTCGCACGCGATTGGTCAATGTGAGCTGTGACGAGCGCCGCGACGAATCGCGTGCTCACATTGACTAGTCACGTACGACTCAAACGGACGGACCGCCTCCGTCCGTTTTAGGAATGCTTACAAAATACCGCCACTGTTGCGCGCGTGGACGGCGACGTGGCGACGCTGGCGACGCAGCCAACGCAACGCGGCGACTGCGGGCCTTGTTGTTGCTTGTCGTTCGCTGCGTGTGCATCAGAACAGCGTCTCTCTCGGTTCCCGCCGCTAGACAGGAGATGGACGACGGCAATGGCAAACGAAAGCGCAAAACGATTACAATCGAGCAGAAGGCAGCTATGTTGATAGCCGTTAGTCCAGCGTCAAGAAGAAAAAAAGTTGCCCAAGATTTCGGCGTAGCGTTGATCATGGTACCGCAAGCGTGTAATCGACCGAATTCGACTCTATATGAGCATGAAGCGCGAGACTACAATCGACCTCTACATGGCGATCGAGATGCTACAGGCTGCTTGGATGTCTGTAACAGAAAGCACGATTGCCAACTGCTTCCGGCATGCCTCATTTGGCGTTAACAGTGGCGGTGACAGCGGAGATATTGGTGTTGCCGCCAATGAGGGTGCCGCGGGTGACCAAGACCTGGTGTCGTGGGACGCTCTCCTTGACGCCGGAGTTGTGCCCTACTGCGACACCTTCTGCACGTACATGTACGTCTGTGGCGATGCTGACGCGGTGACAACCGAAGAGCTGACAGAGGCTGAAATTGTGCGCGCGGTGACAGGGGTGGTGAATGGCGACAGTGACGAATGTGTCGACGACAGCCCGGAGTTGGCGAACCCGATGTTCCGACGTCCGCGCAAGCGCTGGATGCGGCAGACCTGCTGCGCCGCTTCTTCGGCGCTCACGATGACGGCGAGGACGGACTTGACATAGCGGCAGCGGCCGAAAAAGCCATGCCAGACACGGCAGAAGTCTATTAAGGACTTTTTTTCTGCTAAGTGAGCCGCCAGCTGGTGTGCCGAGTTTGGCGGGAATAAAGTAGTTCTTTGCTGTTCTTTTTTTTTTTCTTTTGCTAGTTTTTTCTTCGTGCGGCGGCCGTTTTTCGTTTGCGTAGCGGGCTGCTGTGGGATTTGGTGGCGAGTACATCCTCTCTTCCGTGCTAATTGTTGGTAGAAATGAATATTGGCTATAACGAACTAATGGTTATAACGAAGTAATTACGACTCCCTCTTCAACTTCGTTATAGCGAGGTTTTACTGTAGTCGTAGAAAAAGGCACGAAGCAGTGGTGTATCCACTACCACGCAACATGCACCCTGATCGCAACACCGGTCGTCGGCGGGCACGAGTGAGATACCTAAACCGCACTCTCAGCGAGGTTGAGGAGGATAGGGTCTATTACACGGATACGGCTTGCATGGCAAACGTACACACGGCAGTGGTGGTTAGCGGCACTCATGAGATTGTAAGTGCTGCCTCGATCTCCTCACCATGTTCAGCCACCGACTCGGGCGAGATTCTGGCGGTTACCCTGGCCATCCAACACACCTTGAGCCTCCCCGCGGAAACGTACTACATAATCACCGATTCGCAAGCGGCATGTCGGGCTTTCCTAACAGGTCGCGGCATTCCCGAAACCTCATATTCTATTCTTTTACGTACATCCAAAGTTGCATCAGACATCAGCCACACAATACACCTGCTCTGGACTCCTGGTCATGCCTCACTGTCGGGTAATGAACGTGCTCATGCGGCCGCTCGAGAACTCACCCTCCGAGCAGCCCCGCGCAGTGAGGCGGCCAACACAGAGCTAGGTTCCCCACTTCTCACTTATCACGAGGTCACACAGCATTACATACGCCAACGACAGCGATACCAACCACCACCAGCGCCCTTCACACGAGAGGAGGCTGTCGCACTTCGCTGACTGCAGACCCGAACATTTCCAAATCTGCACTTCCTGCACAAATTATATCCGACTCGCTATACCAACGCCTGTCCAGGATGTGGCGCCATCCCCACAACATTTCACGTCACCGTAGAGTGCACCGCTGCCTACTTCCCTCCCCTCCCACCAATCCTTCGGTCCACCCGTACCCCAGAGCAGTGGGAAGGCATCCTTCGCGACGGCGCCCCCGAGGTCTGTCGGGCGCTCGTCCAGCGGGCCCGGGCTATCGCAGAGGTTGCCATAGGAGTCCCGGAATGGGGACCCTCCCCGTTTTGTTTAAATTTTAATAAAGGAATGTTTTCATCATCAGTGGTGTAGCCAGGAGGGGCGCACACACCCCCCCCTTGCCGAAATTATTATTATTTTTGCTATGGCATACAGAGCCCAAAATGACACTTGACCACATCTGCCTGCCTGCCCGGCCCCCACTTCAAATCAAGGAGGTGCCGACCCCCCCCCCCCCCCAAGACAGAAACTTCTGCCTACGCTCCTGGCACGAAGCCTTTCGGCTTTCGTGTCGGTCTTCGCTTGTCACTATGGTGGAGCGGACTTCACTTAGTTTTCATTTGGCCTCATGCGAAGCTTTGATGCGGCTTTCGCGGCAGCCAGCTGCGGCGTCCCTTATTTGTCCGTTCACGTGTGTCCCAGAAAGGCATACGCGAGTTCTTCTTTTGATAGAAATTATTGTTTCGTGCGTATATTGGGGTTTGAAAACAGGTCTTGCTAGTCTTTTGATGATATTGCTAGTCTTTTGATGAACGAATATTGTCGTTCCCCCTTCAGATTCGTATCACCGAGATTCTACTGTAGTTGGGAAACCCTACCTGCATTGTTAGTTTGGCCACTCTAAGCCGTTATAAGACTGCAACGCCAATGGCAGCCTGCATTGACACCCTTGTCCAATGTTTACGCTTACGGGGCTGTTAGGTGATCCAATGGTGTTATGCAAACAGCCATTATTGGACAGAACTTTTTATTTCAAAACAGTTCCTCCTTATTTGACTGTTTTGCTTGACACGGTTCATTTTTCCCCTTGGCAGTGAGCTTTTAGCTGATCCAAAAGCTGTTTTTCCTGCTCCCAAATGCGTTTTTGGCTGCTGCAAAAGCCCTTTTACTTGCTCCAAAACGCACTTTTTGCTGCTCCAAAAACCTGCTCCAAAACAGCTTCAGTCAATCACATCACTGTGTAGTGAGAAAGAAGGGTAGTACATCAGGCATGCACATGCCAAGCTTCGTTTGCCCCTATTTTACTGGTAGGGCAAGAGCTCCTAAATTTTTTTCGTTTCCCAATCTTAGCTCTATCGTAAACCATCTATTTACTTTTGCAATTTAGTGAAGTAACTTCGCACTGCAGTTTTTTTTTTTTATTTAACGAAATCGCTGCATACATGCACCTCGTTCTTTTATGACCATTGAAAGATTGGTAAACAGCGGCCTATAAAGAATTCACATTTTTTCTGGCATCCTTTCACGTCGAAAGATTGCTGTTGGGAGGCAAAATACGCCACGAAGCGAGCAAAATGGAATACGCCACCATTCTTTAGCCATCTGTTACACCACCAGATGGTCTGTTATACCAGTAGGGAAGTTGTGCTGGATGTGCTCCATTTGGGCTCCTTATGCCCCTAGGCACACCAGCTGGGACATCAGCAGCCAATCTAAACAGGAAATTTTCATCAGCAGGAAATCTTATGGTGCAGTAAAACCTTTTTCATACGTACCAGTTTTGAATGTTTCTGGCAGTTCAGACGCAGTTGCAACAAATCCCCAGCTCCGTTATCCCATGAAATGATTGCACCCCGGTGTCTACGTCACTATTTAAAGAAAAGTCTGCGATCATTGTGCAGATAAGTACAGTGTATGAAGACAGTGTGTTGGATGTTCTAGATTCACTTATCAAGCATAAGCGAGTTGGGCTAGTTGGTAGACGTTCATCATCGAATAACTAACAGCGTGGCAGAGTTGGAATATTGACAGTAGAAGAAAAGGAAACAGTGCTGAACTCGCTACTAGATTTATTTTCAAGAAGAAAGAACATATAATAGATGACAGTGAGTCACCAGAACTCTGCACATGTGTTCCAAAACAACATGAATCGTGTCTTGCCTAATAGATTAATTTTACTCTTCATGTAGTAGAGTGATTGAAGGATGACTTAAACATTTTTTACTGAATCTTATAAAAAAGGCTTCTGCTATTTCACACTGGTCAGCATGGCTGTATCTGATATAGTCGTTTTCTGCACTTATTAAATGCAGTATTCGAGATCGGTGTAGTTCTATGTGATGCCTCAGCTCTTGAAGAGTTAGCAGGCTGTTTCTTTTTTTCATAATGGATATACTCGCCATAGCTTTCTTTCTTTAAGCGTGAGAAATATCAGTGCTTCCGCGTCATCAACGCTGATTTGTTGACTCGGACAGCCCAAGCAACCACCAGCTGCGGAGCCTGGACGAGGTGGCCAGGTACCTGCAGACCGATGGTGTCTGCAAATGTGGCCTGGACTGCCCTCTCAGCCTTGAGAAGACATTTAGCTTTGATGCGGCAGCCGTCTCCCAGCCCTGGTCACCCACTGCCAGCAGTAGCAGCAGCAGCAGGTGCAGGGTGCCTCCCCATGGCGGAGCTGCATCCGCGGTTGCTGCCCTCACCACCACAACCACAGCCACCACCACCAGCACCACCACAAGTAGCAGCGCTGCCTGCCCAAGTTTGCCCAGCTCCAGGCCCCCCTTGCCAACGACAGCAGCCACGGTGGCATCTCCGCTGGCCAGGCCTGCGAGAAAAGGTGCGTTTGTCTACTTTACAGTGTTTATAATGGGGGTGGGGGGTGCAGGGAGCCTTCAACCAACACAATACAGTGAAACCTCGTCAATTTGTACCTGTGGAAACGCCATAGTAGGCTTTACTTTGCTCCCGCTTACCGTATTTACTCAAATCTAGGCCGGCCCTGATTCTAAGCCGACCCCCGAAATTCGCAAGGCCAGAAAAAAAAGAGAACTTAATCATTGTACTCGAATCTAAGCCGACCCTCCACTTTCACACATCGTTTTTTTCTAAAAAAAAGCATCGGCTTAGATTTCAATAAATACGGTAGTACGATTTCCCAGCTCCTGCACTTGCATTCGTGAGAACAAACACTAACCCAATAGAGCTACGTGTAATACGTTCTAGTTAATATGTTCCCGGAAAATACGATTATTCAGCAGCAACGTTCGGCAGCGCCGGTAACTGCGGTTGTGTGATACATTCTGCAGCCAGAAAATCTCATTCAGCTGTACAAAAAGGGCCCACTTGTGTAATTGTGAAGCGCTAAGTGGCAGACTGCCGCCGTTCAGCGACGGTGGCTTCTCCGCAGTGCCTAATTTCCCCCCTATGCGCCTTCTCTGTTTTGCTTGATCGTCCCCTCCGCGGCTTCTCCGAATTACTCGATCGTCCCTTCCGTGTCTTCGAATTGCTCGATCGCCCCCTCAGGCATTGTTGCCTCAGCTCTCTGTCTGCCACACACCGACCCGAAGGCGGGCGGCCATGCTGGCCGTTGAAATCTTCACACGGAATGAATGGAGGCCGTCGTTCCTCCAGTTCGCCACGGCTCGGTACGGGACCTACGGAAACGCATGTGCCGCTGCCGCTACACAACACACCGCGCCACGTAACCATAGCAAAGCCGCCATTGTGTGCATCGTATATGGCAGATAAGACAATTTCCTCCACACTTTTTTCCCAGAGCGCATTCGTTTTCGGGTTGCTCCGCCCATTGTGCGGCACACTTCCAGTCACCATTCGTTTTTCTCTGGCTGGACAATTCTGCCTACCCACGTGTAGCCAGAACCTGCCAGGAAAAATTTGTTCTGTAAGATATCCGGAAGGTTTCTGGCTATCAGGCGCCAAAAAGAGATGATACATGCTCACCGCCATCTTTGTGAGGACTCGACAGATCGCAATGTGGGCACTTGGGGACTTCACCTTCGGTTGCCAACACGCCTAGCGTTATCTTTTAAAGCCCGTTCCGTCGTGCGAGATGGTGTGATTACTAGTGATGGCAAACATACCGCCGCATGTCTCAAGTTAAGACGGAACGTAAGCTGATCAGCGCGTGTGTGCGACGTAGTACACAATAGCCGCGGGCAGCTGTCGCTTTCGGAGACGCTTATCACTTTTGCAAGATTGTGCATATCGTGTTGTACTGCTATTGTTACATGCAGTGCGCAGAGTTCAGCAGTTGGCGGCGCGGTAGTTTTCTTCACAGATGGAGCGAGTTTTGCGGGATCATATCCCAATTGTGTACGCTCAAGAATATTGCCTCAGCTCTTCGGCAAACCTAGACACATAATTCCAAGTGGCAGTGCAAAAAGAACCGACACTTACGTGTCGCAAAGTTTTGTTTGCTGCCATGGTGGTAGCATTTTTTTGCGTTTATGCTGGTTGTCCCAGCATTCAATTTCGCAATATCCGGGTTGTTTCGGGATTTCAACACAAGTGACCACGACGTTGTTTCCCGTCAGGACCGGAACTAGGTGGCTGACCTCTGGGTGCCAGCAAGATGCCAGAAGTTAGAAAATAAAAGAGTCTCTCTATGCTTTTTTGAGAAATAAATGTTTTTTGCCCATGCACTTCAATATGGGCTTGTCGGTCTCAATTTTTACCGAATTCAGATGATACGTTTTCCCGGATCGTACGTGTATTTTTCGCGGTTTTTTCAGAAACGTATCAACGAGGTTCTACTGTATTTACTATTCGCTTGTGCGAATAGCAAATTTTAGGTTCGAAGCCAATACAGTGGAACCTCGATTATGCGTCCCCCGGATTTGCAATTACCCGCATTTCACCACGAATCGGTTTGGTCCCGGCAAAATCCCCATAGAAATAATGTATTAAAAACCTTGGTTATACGACGCAATTTTACGCCGACCCCGCATCTTACGACGACTTTGATTCCATCCGGGAGAAAAAATCACCTTTTTTGCTCGTATCTGAACACCGACCAAGTATTTGCGAGTGCACAATAAGAACTCTCGTTCCCCTAGGTTGGTCATTAGAAAAGTAGAGAGTGAGACAGTTAATTTATTCTCCTGGCAGTTCATGCGCTTCTCTAATCCAGTTTTCCTGGCTTTTAAAGGACCCCTGACAGCGAAATTTTTGTTGGTGACTTTTTTGCTGTAATTTGTAGCTTTGTGTCTGGTAATCTCTAAATTAAATCGTAAATGCTCTAGCGTATCGTACAACTAATTCTAGCGTAGTTAATTGTGACCATTTTAGCATCACTTCAAAACGCCCGCCTAAAAACCACAAGAAACGGGCGCCCCATGCGGGGGAGTGTCAAAGACCACGTGCACTCAAGCTGTGGTGACGTTGACAGCACGGTTTTCAAATCGGGGCCCCGCGCGCGGTAGAGATTGAAAGTATGTGGGTGCCTCGGTATAGGTTAAACCTGTTAAAGGGACACTAAAGGCAAATATTAAGTCGACGTTGATTGTTGAAATAGCGGTCCAGAAACCTCGTAGTGCTGCTTTTGTGCCAAGGAAGTGCTTATTTTGAAATAAAATCACGTTTTTAGTGGTCCACATTGCGTTAGCGCGCTTCAAATCTCCCGCCTGAAAATACGACTCTCCTACGTCACTGCTGCCGTGCCCAACGTTGCCCGCTTTTACTGCGCGGCCGCCGACACTAGTAACAGCCGAGCGGAAGTAGCGGGACCCACAGTAGCAACAACGGCGCTGCGGCAAAGACTTGCTCGGATGGGCACATTCAAAGCCGTCACCAAGTTGCGGTTGGTCTCGTAATCCTCAGTACGAAAGTGCAGCGAGCACACACGCAGAGGTTTTGACTGTTTAGCACACTGGCGCAATGGCATGACACTAAGCCACTTCGAGCGTAAGGGTTCATTCCGCGGCACCCAGTGAAAAGACACACCGGTTTCTTTGCTGCAGCACTGGCGTTGTGCACCATTCGGGCATCCGGCAATATCACACGCATGCGGCATTTTGTCGAACTTTCTGTCAGAGCGACTTTCACGAGCGCGCAAAACACGCACGGCAGTACGCGATCCCGAAACTACCACTGAGACGGGCGAGGCACAGTTCGGCGAAAACGGAACCTTTTAACCACGCGCGCCGTTCCCCATGGCAACGCCACGGAGGTTTTGTTTTCCATGAATCAAGCGGAAACGAACAAACAGCATTTTATTACGTCTTTTGATGCTCGGAATGTTCTTTTTTTACTGCTGCTAGTTTGATTACTAGTGATTTATTGTAGGCCGACTTCCCTATGTCATCGGGATCACTTCGAAAATGTCCCACTCGTGGCACTCATCATGTGATACATTTAGCTTAATTTCTCGGTAAGTAGGGCACTGCTGTTGATAATATTGCCATTTTGGAAGTTGTCATACATTGGGCTTTCACTCTGACATAAATTGTTATTTGCCTTTAGTGTCCCTTTAAGCGCACGAAAACTACCTCGAGAGCAGCCCGACAACAGAGCTAGAGGGGTGAGGAACAATAGGCCTCGCCGGGTGCCAGTCGTCGTATTGTGCACGTGCGCCCCGCAAACCTTCTGTGACGTCCACAATACTTGCTTTACTCGTGGAACGTCACACGGGGCCTCTATCTACGTCATACCAGGATGTCGCAAGGTGCAGCCAACTCAAGTGAGCACTGTTGTGCCAGAGCACCTGACCGAACGTTGAAGCAGGGATCAACCCCTGCATGCTTTGTCTGCAATCCCGGGAAAACGGCGTCTTCGTCCAGCCGGCCCCGTCAGCTGACGACAGTCGTTCTTCCAAGCTACCCAGCTATGGAAAGGCTGCTCAACATACTAGAAGAACGTCAACACCTGCGGCCGGCGGACGGTCAAAATACTAGAAGAACGTCAACACCTGCGGCCGGCGGACGGTCAAAATACTAGAAGAACGTCAACACCTGCGGCCGGCGGACGGTCAAAATACTAGAAGAACGTCAACACCTGCGACCGGCGGACGGTCAACAGGACAATGGACGGCTAGAGGATTTAAGGCCGTGCCGGTCCGTCGATCAGGGAGAAGGAGAACGACTCGAACGGAGTCGAACCAGCCGACGTGGTCGGGCTGGCAGTCATGTTGCCTGAGAGCCAAAATATGTAAATAGTCTGTACATAAAACTTTTCCTTCTTCACCTTGCCCTTACTGACTACTCCGAGCACGATACACACCCGTGTTCGCACCGGCCACGCAACCCGAGTCCCAACAGCGGTTCCAGAGGAGGGATGCAACGACGCGTATTCCCAGCAGCGAGCCTGAGGGACGACATCGGAACATAAAGGTGGCGGTAGTGATGGGCCACGCAACCTCATTCGTAACAATGGTGGCAGCGGTGGGATGCCAGGACCTCGTACCCTACGCTGCGCACCCGAGGGACGCTACCCCATTCGTAACAGTGGTGGCAGCGGTGGGATGCAACGACCTCGGATCCTACGCCGCGCACCCGAGGGGCCCTACTCCAGTCGTAACAGCACTCTCGCTTACTTTAAAACCAAATTAAGATATCTTTAAGGCAACGTTCGTCACTAATAATTGGTCAGATGTGCCCCCGTATACAGGAAAGTCAAACAACACAAACATCTCGAGGTTTCAATTTCGGTGTCAGGGGTCCTTTAAGATAGCTTCTCGATACGCCTTGGTTGCGTGCATATCCAGGGTCGTTACCTAGACAAGCTCTCTCCACACTGAGCAGCTTCAGCTGGCCAGTCATTGAGATCCATATATTTTCACGTTTTCGGTCTGTGGAAACTTTTCCTGGTCGGCATACAGCTGGTCTCCTGCCCTTGTTTGCGGCACTTGCAGTCACAGGCCTTGAGCTCGCAAAAGGACGCGACACAGCTATTTTTACCGTGCAAGATAACTTTCGATTGACGTGAACATTCATAATAACAGCGGGACATCACCAGTTGCACTTCACAAGGGCACAAATACGATGCACACAGATCATTCGCGCACGAAAGCATTCTACGCAAACTTGTGCTTCGTCGCCATTATGTGATGGCGATGACTCCTGACGGGAGGCTGTTGCCGAAGCGGTTTTGGTTTCGTTTTCACGCACATGCAACTTTCGAACTCGATTTATCGGGAGAAAGATGCGCGTTGGATTCCATTTTTTGAAGTTGAGAATAACGTTTCGCTTCCACCTCTCTCAACTAAGTAATGCTGCCGTTAACTGCCATTTTCAAAAATAATTTAATCTACCTTCCTTGGAGAAGCACAGGGCCGTGTCATGGGCTTATTCAGGCGGTCTGTTCCCTTTTTCTGGGCAAGGCTGATTGCCACTGCCTATATTCTTAGTTTTTTTTTATTATACGACGGTTTTGCGTGGACCCCTCAAAGTTGTATAATCGGGGTTCTACTGTAGTGATTTGGTCAAATAATTTCGAATAGTATATATCACATTTTATAAAGGAAAATGAGCACATTTGTCATGACCCAACTGACCTGCAGAATGTTTTTAAAAGGCACTGACCACGGTGACGGGGCCCGTCATCGTAGTGTAAATAGTAGAGCTGTGCGAATAGCAAAATTTTGGGTGCGAAGCGAATTCGAATATTGAAGTGTGAGTGCGAATCGAATCGAATATTTTTCGAATATTTCTAGAGTAATTCTAGAATATTTTTCGAATACTTCGAAGCGAAATTGCAGAAAAATAAGTTAGAGAGGATTCCTAAGCATATTCTTATGAGATAGCAACATAAAAGTGTTTCTTTTTGCTAGATTGATGAAGCATAGGTGGGGTGGTGTTTCATAGTTGTCTTATCAAGAATGAGGCAATGTAGGGGCCGAGTTGTATTTATGTTCATGATTTGGTGCAACCAAAGTGTTGCCGACAACACTTTACACGAGATAGGCAAAGATGCCATTTCCTCAGCCTCTCCTCCTCTTTCAACTTCTGTGGAAGCCCAACTGATATGGCGGACAAGGGTGTGCTCCCTTCAAGTCCGGAGTTCCAAATCTGCCTCGTGGACATCGATATATTAGAACATCTGAAATATTGGATGCTAAAAAGCTTCGGCTTCCGATTTGTCGGACTTCCTGCCCAAATTTCAGGTCCAAAACAGCATTAATTGAGCCCCCACCTCTGCCACATCTTTCATCTCCATGATGGAACCAGCGTTTTCTTGAGTTAATACATTTGCGACCGTAGCAGAGCTTGAAAGGCAGCTTTGCCGCAATACCGGGGTGTGATGAGGTGAAGCATATTGAAACTCTAGGGACCACTTCCAATCGGACGTTGACTCTCTCTAGGCATCCGGTCCAGAACCCGTGAGCTGCTTCTCCGTAATGTTCTTTGTCAGTGTGTCTCTCTTGGCAAAGTTCGACTGTAACGGAGCTTGAAAGGCAGCTTTGCCGCAATGCGACAGTGTAATGAGGTAAAGCATATTGAAAATCTGAAGGGGTCACTTTCAATCGGACGTTGACTGTATTTATTTTTGGGAAGTTCGAATAATTCGAATAGTAAAATTCCAGTGCGAATTGAATCAAATAGCAAAGACTATTCGAAAAATATTCGAAATTTCGAATATTCACATGCCCCTAGTAAATAGTAATAGTGAGGGGGCCCGTCATAATAGCGATGCAACTGTAGTGACGGGCCCAGTCACTGTAAAGCAGTTACTACGATGAAGGGGCCCGTCGGCGTAGTGATAACGTAAGAGTGAGGGGACCCGTCAGTGCAGTAAAAACGAGGGGGCCCATCACTGTAGTCTATGGTAAAAACTTTCTTTTCTCTGTGGGTAAAAATGAGGGGGCTCGTTTCTGTCAATTTGTAGTCGTTTTAGACACATCCGTCGTATGGCTTTGGTGGCGTAGTGGGTCAGCGCGCTTTTACAGAAGTGGTAGTGCCGCAGGTCGTCAGATAAGTCCCTGTTTTGCTAACCTTTAAGTTTTGTGCCGCTGCATAGATGGGACATATGGCCTGTGCGGTGGGGGGAGCTAAGAGCTGGGCTCCGCTTCGGCTGCCACTCTGCGAGCCCGTTCAGTCAGATGGACTCAGCTGATCATCCAGGTTATCGCTGGACAGTGGCTCCTCCCATCGCTCCACTGTGGAATGTTGCCCGACGCGATTACTTTTTTAAAAATAAGTAACATTACTTAAGCAATATTGAAATAAGAATAAAACAAAGGAAAATTTACTTGGTCAGCGTGATTCGAGCCGAGGTCGCACACCAACAACGCATCATGCATTGCCCACTGCGCCTCGACATCCAAACCGCTGCAGACAGCAACATGATTTTCTTTAAAAAAAAAAAGAATTACGGCTCCTTCAGAGCAGTAACGTCAATGTTGACGCATTACTCTGAAAAAAAGATTGAAAAAAAAAAAGGGATTGATCTGATGACCTGCAGCACTACCGCTTCTTGAAGGTCGCGCTGACTCACTACGCCACCAAAGCCGCAGCATGGTAGCATCTAAAACATAGAGTTGCTGTCTGCAGCGGTTTGGATGTCGAGGCGCAGTGGGCAATGCATGATGCGTTGTTGGTGTGCGACCTCGGCTCGAATCACGCTGACCAAGTAAATTTTCCTTTGTTTTATTCTTATTTCAATATTGCTTAAGTAATGTTACTTATTTTTAAAAAAGTAATCGCGTCGGGCAACATTCCACAGTGGAGCGATGGGAGGAGCCACTGTCCAGCGATAACCTGGATGATCAGCTGAGTCCATCTGACTGAACGGGCTCGCAGAGTGGCAGCCGAAGCGGAGCCCAGCTCTTAGCTCCCCCCACCGCACAGGCCATATGTCCCATCTATGCAGCGGCACAAAACTTAAAGGTTAGCAAAACAGGGACTTATCTGACGACCTGCGGCACTACCACTTCTGTAAAAGCGCGCTGACCCACTACGCCACCAAAGCCATACGACGGATGTGTCTAAAACGACTACAAATTGACAGAAACGAGCCCCCTCATTTTTACCCACAGAGAAAAGAAAGTTTTTACCATAGACTACAGTGATGGGCCCCCTCGTTTTTACTGCACTGACGGGTCCCCTCACTCTTACGTTATCACTACGCCGACGGGCCCCTTCATCGTAGTAACTGCTTTACAGTGACTGGGCCCGTCACTACAGTTGCATCGCTATTATGACGGGCCCCCTCACTATTACTATTTACTAGGGGCATGTGAATATTCGAAATTTCGAATATTTTTTGAATAGTCTTTGCTATTTGCTCCCCGCTGACAAGGGCAAGTCAACGGTGGTGTTGGACAGCCGGGACTATGACCGGAAGATTTCGGCCCTTTTAGAGGGTGACGCATATACGCAGCTAAAAAAGGATCCGACGAAGCAAACTCAGACTCAGCTAAACAAGCTACTCTCCGAAATTTTCAAGCACCACCCACAATTAAAAGCACTCTACCTAAGTCTAATCTGCCGCAACGGCTCCGCACCGGGTTTCTACGGACTACCCAAAATTCACAAGCCTGGCGCCCCCCTCCGACCAATCGTCGACTTCACTTCCTCTCCATGCCGAGCCCTTTCAAGCTTCCTGCACCGAATCATCGCCCCTCTCACCCGGAATACCCCAACTCATGTCCGCGACTCCAGCCACTTCGTGCAGCTAGCATCAGAGGTGAGCATCGACGAAGACGAGAGCCTGGTCTCGTTCGACGTCGTATCTTTGTTCACCAATGTGCCGGTACCCTTATCTGTATCCTGTGCCCGTGCTGCTCTTGAGGGTGACGATGGCTTGAGTCAAAGGACCCCACTCACTATTGACGAACTCTGCCGCCTACTAGAATTCTGCCTGTCCAGCACGTATTTTTCCTACAAAGGAACATCTTCAGGCAAAACAGTGGAACCGCAATGGGGGCCTCCATCTCCGTCACAATGGCAAACCTGACCATGGAACATATAGAAAGGGAAGCACTTGGCTCCTTCTCGCCGCGACCCAAGCTCTTTCTTCGCTACGTGGACGATTGCTTTTGTGTCGTGAAGACATCTGAAATTGAAAACTTCAGACTGCACCTAAATTCCGTTCACCCAGCCATACAGTTCACGGTCGAGTGTGAACGCGACCGCACCCTCCCCTTTCTCGACGTCCAGGTGGCAAGAAGGGGCAGTAACTTGGAGTTCTCCGTTTACAGGAAGCCGACGCACTCCGGCCGATACCTTCAATACGATTCGTCCCATCCCTCCACCCACAAGGCCTCCGTTGTGTCCACATTACTTCAGAGAGCCAAAAAGATATGTTCCACTGACACGGAACGCCGGAAAGAAGAGGCCCGCGTAATTGCGGACCTCAGAAAAAACGGTTATCCCAGAAATTTCATTCGATCCGTCGCCCGCCGCGCAGAGAAAAAGAGGTTACGCGACTCCCAGCCAGCATTGACGAACAGCTCTCCAAAACGCGTGTCGGTCCCATACGTCCAGGGAGCCAGCGAGGCGTTGGCTCGGATTTTTAGAAAAGAAGGCGTGCACATCGCGCACGTGCCTTCATGCACGCTGGGCCGCTTCTTTCCCCGCCCGAAAGACCGGCCAACAAAGGACAGGGCGCCCGGCGTCGTTTACAAAATACCGTGTGCCGACTGCCCCTCGTCATACATCGGCGAGACCAAAAACTTCCCCGAACGGATTAGGCAACACGTCAACGACGTCCGTAAACTCAACAAAGAACGCAGCGCCGTCGCCGAGCACGCAGAGACGTTTGACCACAGAATAGACTTCAACGGAACCGCCATCCTCGAAAGTGAAACCAAGTGGAGGAGGAGGTTACTACTGGAGTCGTGGCATATACAGAGGACCACTCAAAATATCAACCGTTCACTCGGAACTCTCCCCCCGGTGTATGCGCATGGGCTACGCTCTTCGGTAATGCGTGGGGTCGTTAACCGCTGCGAGAGTGCCTTAAAGAGGTCGCTGCCAAGCCGCCGCAGTCCCCCCTGAGGAAGGAACCGAGCTGGTTCCGAAACGTCGGGTTTTTACGTGTCTTCGTAACTTTGGTTGGAGAATAAATATCAGTTATCTCAGTTTACTTACCCAACCAGACAGACTTCTGTCTAATGTTTACCTTCAAAACATAGAGTTGTAACGGTATGGTCTAAAACGACTACAAGTTTACCGTAACGGGCCCCCTCACTTTTACAATATCACTACGCTGACGGGCCCGTCACTATAGTTGCATTGCTATTATGACAAGCCCCTTCACTGTTAGGATTTACACTACGATGACGAGCCCCCTCACTCTTACGATTATACTGCACTGACGGGCCCCGTCACCATAGTCAGTGCCTTATTAAAATTGAAACAAGGCATGTGCAAATGTCATTCTCTTTAGTTAACTGGGAAGTGGAAGCAACTTTGAATAGTAGCAGGATCTGACTTTCGGTAGAATGCAAGTGATAACCTATAAGATACGTTACGTTTTAAACTTTATTATAATTAGAGCCAACGCCTCCTCTAGAAAGATGCCTGCCGCGTGAGCCAAAAACCTCCTGCCCTATTCTTTCCCTCCTTCACCATTTTTAATGGGGGCAGTAGCTGGCAATCCTTGCGGTGGCCGCTTGCAACACACATTTGCGCATGCGCACATTACCCCCCTCGACGTCACACCACACCAGCCCCATTGAAAAGAATAGGCGAGAACGTGGCGCCATCTCTCGACAAGCGACCACAACTCAAGGCAGGACGGCTACCATGGGCTAGCCAGCGACTCCGCAGGCATCTTTCTAAAGGAGGCGTTGTTAGAGCATATAAGCTGGTATAACAAGCTTTTAAACTTAAAGATGGAATCGATGTGAGGGTAATATGTTCATTTAACCTTGAAGTTGGGCTTCGCTGCAATGCGGATTTCCACTGGATAGGCGTTTTCACGGCATAGCACTCCTGCACTGCAGTGAAACCACCTTTACAAGGGGTTACATGCAGTTTATATACAACCTTTGTCCGTAAAGTTTCGAGAATGATTTATTTTCTTCTCTAGAAACGATTCCCCAAAACAAATCTCGATGCACATGTGGAGCGCCATCTTTTTAGGCTCACCTGAGCTATTTCTGTTAATTGCTGTGGCAGCCGCTAGATGGCACTACATGGAGAAAAATACGGTGTCACTAGTCATCTGCGCATTCTGCTGTGAGTGAATGCGGAGAGATGGATATCCACCTCGAACAGCATGTAAACAAATTCTGTGTGAAGCTTGGCAAGACAGCCATACGGATGTATGAGCTCCTTCGTGACGCTTACAGCAATGAGACATTATTGCAAGTGCGAGTTTTCAAGTGGTTCGTTTTGGAGAGAACGTTGGCGGAAGACTACACAAGGCAGGGGCCCTGAAACCCTGTGGAATAAAAACAATGTGGCTCCGATCAGGGAGATCGTACAGCAAGACCGCACCATTACAGTCCTCATGCTATCGGATGCTCTCGACATTAATAAGACAGCATGCCACCAAATTTTGCGTGAGAACTTGGGGAAACAAAGCTGAATGCCAGACTTATGCCGCACTCCCTCATACAGGACCTGAAGGACACACGGGCATCAGTGAGCGCTAATTTGCTCTCCGAGGCAGAGAAGGATGCTGCATTCATCGACAGCATCATTGCTGAAAACAAAACATGGCGTTTTCAATACGATCCTCAGACAAAGAGGCAGAGCGCCGAATGGCGGTCCACAAGTGCTCCGCCGTCGAGAAAGGTGCGGCAACAGAAGACCAAAACAAGGACGGTGCTGATAGTTTTTTTCAATGCCGAATGTTTCATACACCACGAGCTCATCCCATAAGGGCAGACGGTGAATTAGGAGTTTTATATCAGTGTGCTCCAGCACATGCGTGATGCACTGCGACACCGTGGCCCCGACTTATGGGCATCTGGTCAGCGGAGCCTTCTGCACGATAACGCAAGGTCGCACGCTACTTTCAGCATGACAGGATTTCTCACCAAGCACAGCATTACTGTACTTCCCCACCCGCCATACTCGCCTGACCTCTCCCCATGCGATTTCTCTGTTTCCTCATGTGAAGAGAGTCCTAAAAGGTCGCTGGATGGGGAGCGCGAAGGCCATTCAAGACGCCACGACAAAGGAGCTGACAGCGCTGCCAAAAAAACGTTTTCCAACTGTTTCCAAGACTTCAAGAAGCGTTGGAAGCTGTGTATAGATTGCAAAGGAGACCATTTCGAAGGGGTGCTGCACAAATGATTTCAATGTTAAACACTTTTTAATGGACTCACTCTCGGAACTTTGCGGACAAAGGTTTTATGTTTATTTGTTCATTTCAAAATACTTCGAAATTTAGAATAATTTAAGTTCATTTCAAAGCGAATATTTGAACTGCTCGAATGTTTGCACAGGCTTACGCGTTAGGGTTTCTTACAATATTTACTAGAGGGAACTGTGGTAGTGCTATTGTTCAGCCACCATAGGAATGATGGGTAGTGCATGGATTTGCCTAGTATTTGTGCTTGTGGCTTCGACCGCACTTTTAGCTTTGTTTATTGTTGTATGCTTTGTTTATTGTTGTACATGCTTTTTCTTTGGTTAAAAGAATGGCTCTTTGGGATCCTCATGAGCTGATTTGAATTGGTCAGCTTAAAAGGGTCAAAGTGGTGAGGTGGGACTGCTGAAGTTTTGCTGAAAATCATCTTTTGTTAAAGGGGCTGCAGGCCATACAGAGCTGAAAGAATGAAGCTTAGGCAAATCTATGTGCTACCCACCATTCCCAAGCTGGCTGAAGCGCCATGCGTTGCAGCTCCCATAGACACTAGCACCAGATTTTCCTCTAGTGTACTATCATGAAACCCCTGAGGAACACAGTATGCACACTAAACAGTAGTATGTACTAAGCACCAAGTACAAATTGCATCTCCTGGCGTGTTGCGATGCCCCTAATGAATAAATAAATGCAATGCCTCGGTAAAGAGCGTCTACTGTACCCACTACAAAGCATTTTGTTTCTTTTTGCCAAAGCGCTGATTTCAGCTCTCGCACTCGACTGTACAGTAGGACGCGTTGGCAATGCAAAGAAGCATTTGAAAACTATGACAGGGTCTGAAACACACAGCGACTGGCATAGTGACAGAGCAGATGGAGATACATATTCGCTTTCCATGATACATGTGTGCATATATGTACCACAATTGGCTTCTTAGTAAAAACAGAATCGAAGTCACTTTCGCCTGCATACATCGGTGTCAAGGAAAAAAGCATACTAAGATTGGGAAGGGGCTACCATCTGTCACGAGTCTCAGCAGATTTTGATCCTTAGTTGCACACATGTGCACATGCTTTATATTGAGTACCACTATGATTGCCGACGTCTAAAAACTTTACTGACAGATATTCAGAGCTGTCTGTGACGTTGCTGCAGCCTTGAGAAACCAATAGCATGCCAGGTTTGTCACGTTCTCCCCCCACTCCCACTCTTTGCGAATCTCCCAAATTTCAAGGTCCCTATGTTTGCAGTTATGTATATGTGAAATTTCGTTACCACACAAGTTGGCACATTGTCCCAAGTCATATTTGTGTGAGCTTCTGATAATACAGGAGAGATCCTGGAGTCCCTTGGAGCTTGAAATAAAAAGGCTACTGTATTGTGATATGTTGGTTTGGTTTACTTTGTAACTCTCTCAGTTTAGGAAAATCTTTGCCTCAAAGAGCACATAAAATGCATGATATTTTAAAAACTTCATACTGTAGTAGAAAAATAATTGCATATTTGAAGTCTGTACTCAAATATAAACTCAGCAAATTTCATCAAAATCAATTGAGAACTTCGTCATGTGTCATGGCTTTATGTAAATACCACAACCATTCAAGCTGTGCACCTGGATGATAGATAACTGATGTAAAAGCTCATTTGATTCAAATTTTTTTTTAATTCAAACCAAATGTCATAGTCTGGCCAAGCTCCACAGAACTCGCTAATTTGCACACAAATTGAGTCCGCCGCGGCATGGGGTCACACTGCAATTGAACTATCTTTTTAAGGGAATTACATGTGGAAATGCAGTAGACCCTCGTTAAACAGTAATTGAAGGGACCAGGAAAATATGTTCAGTTTAACACGAGTTCCGTTTGCTGAAAGATGAACAAGGGTGCAGAATACAAGTATGAAACCAAATATATTAGATGCAGTTGTTTCATTTAACCCATTGAGGGTCGATATTTTTTCGCGAAATGCGTCTGAGAAATGTGTATCTTTTTTATTGCTGAATTAAATTATTCAGACGAATCTATTTAAGAAAAAAAATTGGTCTAAAATTCTTTTGGGTGACCGGGAAGTGACAAAAAATCTTTTGTGTTGTTACACGCACATAGTTTTCTCATGAATAACAGCAAGATAAATTATCTTTTAAAAACCTGTACGACTGTTAAAAAATTATGCATTGCAATAAACGTCTGTGTTCACAAGTGCACGAAGTGGCGTCAAGTGGAAACACAGAGGAAGATAAGCTTGTTTTTATAGAGTCAGCATCGTCTCACCGCGCACGCTTTTGAGATGTCGCTCACTCATCAACATCTGAATCTTAACTCGTAACGCCTCATATGACGGGATGACATTTACTGAATCAGATTATTATTTGCCAGTCGAGCGGTAATTCAGAGAAATCGCCGTTAGACTCACTTTTGCAGCTGAGAAACCGGCACACACTTCCATAGCGCAAGCAAACTGCACAGGTGAGCGCACTGAAGAAAATTGTGCAGTTGTGAGCACGTCCGGAAAGCAAAAACAAGTCCGAAACCTATAATAGTCATTCGTCTTACCGCCAACGAAACAGAAGCGATATTTGCGAGTCCTTGAAACAGGAAACGCAACCACAGCGGCATTGTTTGTGTCAGTCAGTGCCTGCACGGGAACAGGCGTAATCGCTTACCAGGGAGCAATAAACAAGATAGTAACAAATCCGTCACGTTTTGAAACATTCTAAGCCAGAAAGCCATGAGTTTTGCGCGCGCAATAAGCGGAAACCAGCCGAAGGGCAAAACCGAAACTAGCTGGCGCACCGCTGCAGTAGAGCATAAAAAAGAAACAGAGGCATCAGCGCTAGAAAAAATTTCCACATATTCCCCAAAGTGTGGGAGCACATGCCTAGCAAGAGAAATGATTGAAAAAGGTGCGCGTTTTAAATGTACATATACAGCATAAACCCTTTGGTGCCTATTAGGTGATGCCGTACATGTATGACATAAACTCTCAAAGGGTTAAGTAGCAATTCCATTTGAGATTGCCTTTACTGAGAGTCCACTGTGTATGTACAGTTGCCAACGAATTTTTTGGACTTGACGGATATCTCGGACTTTATAAGCATTGTCAAGGTTCCCACAGCACTAATGCATTTTTCCAATTTTTCGGACAAATTTATGCAATTATGCCCTAAAGTTATATTTTTAGGGCTAAATCGCTCTTTTTGAGCAACGCCACTTGATTTTGAAAGCCGCCAGTTGTGTTGCCTCCGAGATTGGGAGTGCACACAATATTCCAGTTTCAGAGGCCATCATCTGATCTTCCTTGGCTGGCAAAATGCTCTCGGGGATGCAGCTTTTCTTTTTGCAATCAAACGCCGATAGTTTCCACGCTCCGGTTTTCATTCGGCACATGTTCGTGTTTGTGGTGTGGCAAGTGTTTTTGAGCCGTCGTGCGCGTGAAATGTTCTCTGCCGTTGCAGTTGCTCAGTGGTTATGGTGCTTGGCTACTGACCTGAAATGCACAGGTTCGGTCGTGGCCGCAGCGGTTGCGTTTTGATAGAGGCAAAATGCTGGAGGCTCGTGTACTGTGCGATGTCAATGCAAGTTAAAGAACCCCAGACCGCGTTGTTAATCCCCACCAACCAGACGAGATGTTGCGTGCATCTTCTTGTGACCAGCATCAAATTTTGTTTGCTTGGTGCCATGGAGTCACCAACTGTGCCGCTCGCAACGGTCAGCGGCAGCAATTGCCAATGCGCTGACTACGTTACTGTAGCCCAAATACAACCAAATCTGCTTGTTCCCAAGCGTAGCATGAAGTGGGACATTATTGGAGATTTTTTAAGGCTGCTTTAACCCAGATAAACTTCACTGTCGGATTTTTGGGACTATTTTGCGGTCCCCGCCAGGTCCGGAAAATCAGTCGGCGACTGTATATTCATCCGTATTTAGTATTCTAAGAATTTCAAATACTAAAATTTGAGCCAATTTGTAAAGCGAATGTCGAATATCGTAAGTTTGACCAAATATAAAACATTGACTGATACACAAGCCCAGTATAGCCTTTTGTTTATCACTTTTATTAGTTTGAATTTCGTTTAGTTTGCACTCTGCAAGCATCTTCATAAAATTCAATTGCAACATGCTCTTACTGAATGACAGCTTAAACTAAAGAATTGACATTCACACATGCCGAGTCATGTTGCATCCACTTTCTGGGTACTGAAACTGATTCTTAAAAGGGAGTGCTCAAACATTAATATAACAAGCTTGGCTGCAACTAATTATAGAACATATTAAAGCATATGTTTGAAATCTCATCTACATATCATGTAACAAAAGCATTTGTTCAATGAGTGCCTGCTATAACAGAGGTATATTTGCGTCGAATGTGAGTTTGCTATACCATGTATTGTAGTTACTGTATTTTAGTAAGATAGGTATGGAAACGTGATACTGCCAAGTACCATCCTATACCAGTTCACAAAATATGACAATTCGAAGATGTTGAAGATGTCGCGACCTCTGTTAGTTTGACCCTCACAAGACCAACAATATCAATTGATTTATTCAGTGGGTCAAAATGAAGCATTAAAAGGGTCATGAACCACTTTTCCAAGTAATGATCTAATGACCTCAGTATCGGAGTTTACTGCCTCCCGAATCGATTGCCGCACAAATTTCTCGAATCTGTCAAGAATTAGCAGAGTTACGGGGGTTTGGCGCACACTCTCAGCGCTTTCTCTCTTTTCTCGTGCCGACAAGCGCACTGGAAGCTATATAGGGAGGGATGGCACGGGGGAAAGAAGTTACGTCAGCGTGCGTCATGAAACGCGATCGCTCTCCCGCTGTGATTCGCGTTCGCGAGTGCGGCTACCGTGTACTGAGGAGTGCGGCGCCGGCAAGTGGCGGCACCCCGTGGCAAGAAGCGCATCTGATCCGTACGTCGCTCTCGATTTACGTCGGCTATCGGCCAATGAGGATGCTGTGTCTTTTGCGACGCGTCGATGCAGATCGCGACGTCACCCGGCAGATGCCCCGCCCACCGCCGAGAATGAGAACCGGCCTCTGTTTGAAAAGAGGGCTCCTGAGAAAATAGCAACTTCGCGTTCCACTTGTAGCCTTTACGCGGCGCGCACGACTGCAATATTTGGCTGAGCAGTTCATAGCCATGTCAGCTTTCCCCAGGATGTGTTTTTTAACAAGCCCAAGGGGTGCTTCATGACCCCTTTAAGGATGCTAAAACATGCCACTGATTAAAGTCGTCTAAAGATCATACTTTTCCTGATTCTGACAAATCTCTAGCTCGAATGTGTACCCATTTGTTCAAAGCAAAATGCTGACATAAAAACGACATTTGAGCTCTTAATTTAAGTAGAAATCCAATGCACAGCTGATAGTGTAATGTGCTTCTGATTGTGGCAAAAAAAAATCTGGGGTATGTGAATATTCAAAACTTCGAATACAAATTGAAATTGCCCTTTTTCAAAGCACATTCGATTGAAAAATGCATGTTTAGATGATTGAGTTGAATTGGCAAATATTAAAACAAATAATGAATTACACGAGGGCCGTGCACTCTTATTTTTACATTAAAAATATCATTAACACGGTCGCTGGTGAAGCCAGCAAATCGACAGGCACACCTGCAGTGGCAACGTTTAAGAAGCTGGCGAACCGCCAGACAGCCTCATTTAATACTTTCTTAAGCAGTTGATGGGTGGCAGCACCTTCAGGCTTATTTGAAGATAGTTGCATATGTTATCGACTGATGACATTAGTTACCTGGGTTGCTTGAATGTACTTCTCTGTTTTTCTTTCTTTCCTTTTTTTTTTTTTTTTTTTTTTTTTTTTTTTTTTTTTTTTTTTTGCCGTGGCCGTCTCGAGCGGCAAACGGAATGGCGGTGCCCAGTGGATGCGCTTTGAAGCAACCGAATGGCCTGATTTTCTACGTCATATCCATCCCAACCATGTCGATGAGCACCCTCAGCGTAGTACCAAGTCATTAAGGCTAAAGAAATGATAAATCAAAATCATTACAAGAAGTGTGGTGCCATTCTGCACATGCCTGAGTGCTTCAAAGTTTATCACACTGAGAAATACCTGTGACTTCACAAATGCCCCAGAATAAAATCTAAGTGGTTTTCAAATGTGAATACTAAATGCATATTTATATATTTCCATTAAATACATTTCCTAGGCATCAAAGAAAAGCGTATGTCACGTGTGCGCGCTTTCGGTATAAAAGCACACAGTATGGATGGCCTGCACACTCACGCGGCGGGCGGCAGCAAATGGGTCAGTAAGTGGCTGTTTTAAACCTACTACAGTTAAAACAATAGAACTCCACAGAAAAACTCCTGTCTTGCACCTATAGGAGTGAATAGGCATGAGACAAGACTTCAAGTTTAAATGCATAAAAGAAGCCTGTGGGTGTGGTAACTAAAACTGATATTCAGAATGGAGATGAGATTTTCAGAAGTAGCCTGAAGCAACTTGTTGGTCTGAAGGTGAGTTATCTTCATTATATCTGTGGATCTGCCTTTCACAGAACCCGTCCGCAAGCGGAGCTCTCGTGCAAAACAGCGTGGCCCTTTTGACGGTATCCTGGTGTCTCAGTTGTTGGCACAGCGTGACCAGAATGCTCTACGAAAGCAGGCTGTCAGCAGTTCCACCCCTGCAAACACCAACACCCCAGTGCATTACACTAACTCCATTGCCGGTGCTGTGCCCTGGCAGGCTACTGGATACTACCAGCCCCCTCAGGACACTGTGACCATCCAGTGCAGCAATACAAATGTACAGGGAAATAGCAGCTTCCCTCCGGTGTCTGGTGGGATGAGGAGAATAGTGGCCCAGGCCATCTGTTCACCTGCTCCTTCGCAACTGCAAACAAGTACCGGTACAAATTACCAGTGTGCAAACTTCTCCTGCTGCCCGACCAAGCCCACTGCTACTCCTTCCCCTTCGGGTCGTTCAAGGGGGCAGAAGAAACTACCCCGTACGAGAATGCCGAAGCTGAGTGCCATCATATCGAGCCGGGCAGTGTGTCCGAACGTGGACGTTGGCCAGATGGTGGCAGCTGCTGGCCATTCTACAACCAACACTTGTCACGGGGTTCGTCAACACAACTGCTCTACCCACGATGCTTCTTCCCCTGCTTCCACGCCAAATGCAATGGCAGGGCCTGCGATTGGCCAGTGTAACACTGTGCATGTAGATAGTACTGGCCAGCTCACCACCTGTAGGACTGCATCGAAAGAAATTCCTATGCAGGTGCCACAGGTGGGAGGGCTGTCGGTCCTGAATGGAGCCCTGTCCATTCCTTCACAGTGCAGCACTGCCATGACAAGTGCACCTTTCGTCTTCACAAGCGCGCCCAGTAGCGGCGTCATGAATCAGGGAAGGAGCACCATCATGGTGCAGCAGGTCTACAGCCAGAAAGTGGCCAGCTACTCTCCAAACGAGGCTGCTAAGGGCAGCCAAGTGCTTCAACACGTGAGCAGTGTAGTTCTTCCGCCCGGTGCCGGTGGCCTCTCTGCACAACCTCTGATCATGGAACCGTCGCCAACGATAGTCTCCAGCGGGCCTTTCATCTCCCAGCTCGGCCAAGGGATCCTGGGCCAGACACATCCTACTCCCGGTCACTTTTCACCCCAGCAGCAGAGGTTTCCAGAAGTGCCTCGCAGTTGCACGGAATGCCCGGTGACCTCCGCAACCCTGTGCACATCTTCACTGTCTGCTCCCCAGGTTCTGCTGAGCAGCAACCCTAGCTCTAGCATCGTGCTCCCACCCTCAAACCCTCCCCTGTCTGTTCCCAGTGTATCAACGGTGACAACATCCGTGGCGCAGATGATGCCCACAGTGGTGCAGCTGATCAACCCGCTACCCCTGAACCCGGTGCAGAACGCACTGCTCATCCCGCAGCTTCCAACTCTGCGGCTTGACACCTTACCCACGTTCGGAGCTCCTGCCGGGCTCTTCAGTCCTGGTAGCACGTTCCTCTCGCCTTCGCCAATCCCAGTTCTTGGCTCACCGGTGGGTTCGGACACATCCCCCAGTTCGTCCCTGCTGGGTCATGCCACCCTGCAGCCGTCCACCTACGTCGATTCGGCGGGACAGGTGCGGTCACGCGACACGACGATGGCTGCGCCTCGGACGTTAATGACAGCCAGTTTCGCACCTGGCACTGTACACACCCTGTCAGCCACCCCGCAGCCGCCGCAACAACAATCCTTCTACACAACGGATGCGGTCGGTGGCATGATGCAGACCGGTGCAGTTCATCACAGTGGGGCTGCTGCTCTGTCTGGTGCTCCGTGCATGTCCTGTGGACCGGCTCCAGTGACTGAGTCTGTGTGCGACAGTGCCTCCTGTCGTCTGGGCCTGGCCAATGGGGTGAGTGCCATGGCCCTCTGGGGACCTGCTTGCTGAGGATGGAGAGCGGGGAGTGGTTGCTGCTGCTGCTAACCGCACGAGCTGACTTTTTTCTGGTTGTGGTGGTGCCGGGGAAATTGGATTTCGAGTGCTTGTCATGTGTGTGTGTGTGTGTGTATGCGGGTGTGCGGGTGTGCACGTGTGTGTGTGTGGATGGGATGAGAGCACACCTTTGAGAGCTTGTATAGACACGCATATCCTTTGCCAGTATTTTTGTGTGCTTTCCTTAGGGTACTTCCTTCTGCACCATTACCTACTTTTGATTTTCAAGCAGAATGCAGAGCATGGTTTCATTGTTGTTACATAAGCCACTGGTATCTGTTAAAGCTGTGTTCTGTTTAAAGGGCTTGTCTTATCTAAGTAATGCTAGTGTCCTGAGAGGACTTAGTGCATATCGAAGTGGAATGAAAGAAGCACATGTGCGCATGGAGCGCCATAGTTGTGCATGGCTCCACAGCACCACATGAAGTTAATTATGGATATCCAATGCCCCATTTGTCAATTTAAAAAAAAAAAATGAAAGCGAAGAGCACGATCTCTGCCATTGTGAGAGCTTACATGGTTTTGCAGTGTGGCAACACAAGCTGTCATCATGGTTCAGTAATTTGCCGCACTCATCAAGCACAGCTACATGCCTCATTCGAAGTAATGTTAAGTTCCGTGACTTTTTGACAGATGCTACATGTGGTTAGCTAAGGCACTGGGAATTGGCTGACATTCTCTAACCGATTTATTAATTAATTTATTTATTATTCTAGAAAGGCCATCTCTGGCATTTCATGAGGAAAACAGGCAAAAAGGGTTGTGTAGTTTTTGCCAAAGTCTTTGCCTCTTGGGCTATATGAAGAATAACTGCACCAATATATATTTACTTTTACGTTTGTGTCTATGACCAGTTTCTCATAATTGATTGCATTTGTCACCTATGAAATTCCAGTTCAAGGAATTGATTAAGGCTGCTCTCAGAGGTAGTCTTATCTTGTGGTTTTTACAAGTCACGTGTTGAGAGGTTATGCAAAAAATATTTATAATATATATTTATGCAAAATGAAACATAGCAATAAGATTCTGAGCACTGAATAGTACTTAGCTCAGCGGAACCACAAGTAGGACTGCGTTAATTAGAAGCTGGAAGCACTGTTTCTTTTTTGGGGTGGGGTGCTGATAAAAAGAGGTAAATGATGAACTTATCCATTTGGAAAATAAGTGGCCTTGATCATTTTTTAATCCACTGCATCCTGTCTTCAGCCTATATCTACAATTACAGCGGTGGCATAATTTTAGAATGTCATAGTTGATGGCCACCTAAGCATCAAAGTTGGGTGTTTGTAAACACTGGTGATTGCAAATATGACTCGTGCATAGTTTTAATTGTATCAATTCAAGTATTTGCTACTAGAATTTCTTTAAATAGTACTTGTTTGTTCTCTAATAATTATAAGGGATAGCAATTCTTGTAGAAGTCTAAAGGAAAAATACTGATGCATGTTATGACTTTTTCTCAACGGCCATGCTGCAGCAATGCTGCAATGGCTGTTCACAGCAATTTTCAGTCATTCAGTAAGGATGCTTAGTCTTTGGGCAGTCTGCATGTTCATTGTAGCAATTAAAGGAAAGAAACCACATGCAGAGTACCATGCCTGCTAGCAGCCCAATGGTAAAAATCTCTTACCTTTCAAGAGATTGTCTGTTTTTCACCACATCTCTTCAAAGGGTTCCGAACCACTTTTCCAAGCAATCATCGAATGACCTCAGTATCGGAGTTTACTGCCCCACAAATCAACTGCTGCAAAAATTTTTTGATTCATCAAGAATGAGATGAGTTACAGGGATTTGTCAACACCCACCTTGAGTGCTTTCTCTCTCCTTTCGTCCTGACGACGGCGCTGGAAGCTACAAAGGGTGGCGGGGTATGGCAATGGGCCATGAATCTACATCAGCACGCATCATGAAACGCATTCACTCACTCACGGTGTGATTCCAGGACGTGCCAGTGTTGCTACTGTGTAATTCTAGCACACTTTAGAGTGCGGCGCTGGCATTTGGTGGCACCCCAGGGCAAGAAACACATCTTCTGCAAATGCCGCTCTTTATTTATCTCACCTATCAGCCAGTAACAGAAATCTTCAATATTACGAAGTAGAGCACCTACCAGCAGCTGCAAAGAGAGTGAGGATTGGCATCTGTGTAAATAGAGGGCGCTTGAGAAAGCGGAAACTTTGCTCTCTGCTTGTAAACTCCATGTGCCACAAATGACCACAAAGCTTGGCTGAGCTGCTCATAGCAGTGTTTGCTGTTCGTAGAGTGTGTTTTTGCACCATGCTCGGGGGTGACTCAAGACCCCTTTAAGCTGGCATGCAGGGCTGTAGCATACGCCTAACCCCTTCGACGGAAACAATGCTCCGCATCATTTGGTGCTCTTCTCGCATTTTGTTACTGTCATTGTCATGGTGCACCAATTAGGACTAGCCAAGTGTGACCACTGCTTTACAAGCTGTTCAGTTCATTTGTTAAGTATTACATGTGTCACTCAGTGAATTAGCATATTTTTTTTACCAAGTGAACTTCATGCAACGATTTCTGCTGGGTAAGAAATTAAAAAATGTTCGGCCTTAAATTTCGTATTTTGGGTGGCTTTTTTCTCGTGTTCTTGAACCCAACCCAACCTCGCATTAAATTTTTCTGGGAGAAAGCTTTTGGTTACAGAATCCTTAATCGCAAGTCAAAATTAACTTTTCTTTATACATATCGTACCTCTTGGCTGTGAACAGCGGCCTTTAATTGACCGGTGAGCTTTTTTGATCTTTGGTTGCACAAAGCAATGCCTGCTGCTTCTAACTAGGCCCGGGTGTGCCATTTAAAGAAGGCGATCAGGTATGAGCCAGCAAGCTTGAAGAATAAGATGGAATGAGGGCTATGATGGGTCTTGTAGTGCATTTAACTACATCACTGTGCACTGTTCATTTATTTACTTCGGTTACCATTTTTACCAGAAGAATCGACGTTGGAATACTTTTGTTTCCTTTTTCTTAGTTATAAAAAGTGCTGTTCTTTGTACTTCTGTGTTAACAGTACTGAAAATTGCATGTACAGTTCGCATACGCAGACACATATGTTAATCAAGAGAGACTATGTATGCATTTTACATGATGCTTATTATTATTTCTTTCTCATTTAGTCAAGATTGCTCAGAACAGGCCATGAGTGTTTGTTGTGAGGAAATAGTAAGATTTAGTTATTTTACTCTGTTATCATGTATGAAACGACATGGTAGCATTACACAGTATGGAATACTCTCTGTTGTGAATTTAGCTTGTCTGATTTGCCTTGAAATACTTTTCAACTGGATTGTAGTTATTTCTTTCCGCCACATTTGGGTGGCAGCAAGAATGGCTCAGGAAGAATTTTCTGGTCAGCTGTGTAGAAGGTTTCGCAGTTACACTGCGTAGTAAATCGCTCTTAACTGGCTGAGTTGATGTCTTTGTCAGTTTCATTTCGCTTCACTTGCTTTCTTCGAACTGAAAAGGTGCTTTAAAACTAAGCGATTGTGCAGTAGTGGGCAGTGCACGTTTACAGCTTATCAGCGAAGGGTTTCAGTGTAGAAATTCTAACAGGTTAACCGGTGGTCAGCGTAGCTTAGGTTCGTTTAATTAGCATTCTTCACTGTTTATGCAAATTAAACACAACAGATGAGAAGGTAAAGGGCTCCTCACAGGTTCAAGCATTTCAGACAGACACGAGCTATGAGTTTACATGGTGACAAGTTTGTGCCTGCATGGTGTAGCAGTTTGAGTGTTATGCACACAGTGCGAGAACAGCTGAAGTTTTTAGCAGAAGCCTTTGTGCCATTATTTCTGTCGCATTTTCAGCCAGAAAGCAAAGTCTACATGTGCAAATGTTTCTGAGGTGCATTTCTTGCTATGTTACCAACCACAGTATGTGGCTTTAGCAAATTGTCTAATGCAGAATGCACAGTACCATCACTGGAAGTGCATCATGCATTTTCACTGATAGCACATAAGGAACCCCAGGAGGTCGAAATTTCCGGAGCCCTCCACTGCGGCATCCCTCATAATCATATCGTTTCGGGACGTTAAACCCCAGCAATTATTATTATTACTTTCAGTTATGGTACTGTGATGGTACTGAAAAGGAAAAATGGAGGGGCTCGCTCGTGACATGAACTTGACACAGTCCCACATCTACAGCATGGCAGAAGGCAGGGAAGGAATTTCACTCGCAGGCCATAGTTGCGGCAAAGGGAGAGAGTTTCCATGTTGACTTTAGCTTGCCTTCTGTATATGGCGCCTTAGAACTACCAAAACCTTAACTGCAACCTAGTGAGGGGCCCTTCTATGGGTTGCTACAATAGCAGCTTCATGAAGTGCCTGCCCATGACGTGTCAGCATGCAATAAGTATACACACGCACAGTTTAAAGCTAGAGGGAGCTAATATTTGGGGTGCAGCAAAGTAGCTTGAGAAAGTGGGAAATAAAGCTCCTTACAGCTGAGGATTCTATGTAAAAAAATTGCAGGAATATTTCGTGGTATGCCTGCGTTGCATTAACTTCGACGAGTAAAGCTCTTGTTACTGTTGCATTATGCAGCGTCTTTTTGTGAAGCTCAAGGCCATTTATTATTCAGCTTGATTAAGCACTGGCATATATGTGTACATTAATATATATATATACAGTAATAAGTATGCACCTATTGCACTTCTTTGGTCATGTACATTTTATTACCTTTATGGATCTGTGTTTGTTGTGGTTATTGTTGTATACTGTCTACCAGTCATATGTGTACTTTTTTTTTTCTTCTTTACTAACGGAAGAGGCTCAGTACAACATCAGATAAATGCCTGTTAGGTTGTGCTCTGCCTCATTTCCGAACTTGTTTTCCGTAGGCTTCTCAAGATGCCCAAATTCTGAAACGACACAAATTTCTTTTTCTTTTGTAAGTGATGTGTGTGGTTCTTGTGCACTGTGTATAATGTTTGTCCCCCATGTTTTAAGCATGCATCACCCGTGGCTCCCATGCTGTTCTCTTACTTCATGTCTTTTTTTTTTTTTAATTTTTGCTGCGCAGTAGCACTGTCATTTCCGCACATGCTTCATTTTCAGCAGTCATTGCTCGAAGTTGTCGTTTTTCAATTATTTCATACGAGTATCGTGAAGAAGGCTGCTCACGTGCATATTTCTTGGATTTAATGAAAAGCACATTGGAAACATTGAAGCCTTGCAGCGCATCCACACATATAGGATTGTTCAGAAGCAACGGAAAAAGACATTTAATCATTTAGAATATACAGACTGTTACAAGATTTTACTATTACACAAATGCAAGGAAGTTACATTCTATAATTAAAATTTACAGTTGGTCTAGTTACTCTAATTACCAACAGGGGGCACTGGCTGCAACCAGTGACTCCACAACTTCGCGACAAGTATAACCACTCAGGCCCTAAAAGTTTTGTTCAAAGTACTTGGAAAGGAGTTTCACGGCTTTCATAGCATTCTTGTCTTCTGGGTCATAGTGTATACTTGTTAGCGCCAGTTTTGTGCATTTCTACACAAATCAACACAGTGGCGAAGCCACATTTCTTTACAACTCTAATTGAGCATACTCTTTCTGGAACATCTCAAGGTCAGTTTGGGCAGAATCACATCCTGGTTCTCAGAACTAACTCATTTACATGCCATGGTCTTTAGCAAAAAGTTTGGTGCACATACAGCAAGCATGATTAGCTAGCTAGGGATGCTAATTGTCTTTGGTCAAATCGTGCCTAGAGATCATACGCCGAGTATGTGACACGCACAGCTAATGGATAATAACTTTCACAAAGCAGTGGGAATGCTCTCCTGCGATGCACACTGAAATAATAAAATAGGGATATTTGTGTGAAGTAGAAGCGCATCACAACTTTGTAATGTGAGAAATTAGTATGGTTCTGAAGAAAATATTTCAGCTTCATTTTAGCAGCATTCTAAGGAGTTGAGCATTAGACCTAGACTTCACATAATGTACTAGTACTGGCAACAGGCCCGTAGCCAGGGGGCCCCGCCCCCCTCCCCCCAAATTCTTATGATACATGGTGTTTTTCCGAAAATAAATAATGAAAATAGGCATTTTTCTCAAACAGTCAGGGCTTTCAGCAAGTGCCCCCCCCCCCCCGAAAAAAATTCCTGGCTACAGGCCTGACTGGCAATGAATTGCCTTGCTGACTCATCAGAGTTTCATCAGCGTATACTTATTTTAGAGTTTGTCGCTGACACCATACTTGATTCTTCAGTGTACTTCCCTTGCACCGCAATAATGGCATAATAAGAATTCATGAATGCTTAATTTTAACTTTTATTATTTTACACATTAGGGAAATACCTTGCATGCAAATTTATATCTCGGCAGTTCACTTATTTGTTAAACCACTCAAGTGCCAGCTTTTGCCAGTTCAATCTGCTGTACAGCCGCCCAAATCTTTAACTATCGTGCGCGATTGCCCAATTTTATGTGTGTCAGTGCCGTACGATGGAACCAAGTTACAAACAGGGCGAGAATAAGTGTGGAAAAAGAGCATTTGCGTCGCCAGATAACAAATGAACAATCTACATTTGTCAGGTTATCTCATGTGTGGGGCGTGTGATGTATCTGCAGATTTCATTTTCTCAGTTGCTTGCTCCTCTTCGGAATACTATAAGATACGAGCAAGACGCGCTGCCTGTTTGTCTGAAGTGAGTTAATGCAGGGTGACGTTCTCACGAAGGAACAGCCAAGCAGACAATGGGCCCAGCTGAGCACGCTTCGTGGGCATGCGCTTACTCTCGCCCTGTTTGCAACTTGGCTCCATCGTACGGCGCTGATGCACAAAAAAAGTCGGCGCTCGCACACGATAGTTAAAGGTTTGGGCAGCTGTACCTCTTGAACTTGGCATCAACTTAGTTGTACACCAACTTGTATGGGTATGTTTAGCAAACTCTTTTGCCACGAGCTGACGTTTACTTTTGAAAGTCAAACATGCATGGTCAAAGTTCAGTTTCTTAAGAAAGCCTACAAAGGCGTTTGCACAAAATTGTAGGTGCACTGTTAGGCTTCACTGTTTTGCCTGTACACCATATCTTTAATGGACTTTGCAGGCCTTTTATCAAACCTCTATATTTAGTGCAGTGGTTTGGTATTACTTCATCTTTTATGCTTGACAATGGAAAAAGTAAGGCATTTACACTCATCAAGATCAGGCAAAAACAAGGTAATGCACTGAGCACATTCTTCACGACTCTGTCATCTCTATACAGACACAGGGTGCATGTTCCAATTGCAGAAGGTTGTACATAATACTCTTCGCTACCTGTAAGCACACGCACAAGTTTTGAGGCATGTCTCTGTGATATGTTGCAATGCCCCAGGACTCGTTGAAGTCTCTCTTTACAACGAAAAATAGCCATTTGTTTACGAGAAATACCTTACTCCTTGGTATGCATGGCTGTCACTTGAAAGCTTGCCCTTCCTGCATCAGCACATTTTCATGAACATTTACTTTAGAAGATAGCATATATTTTGAATTTCAAAAAGGAAAAAGATAATTGAGGCCTTCTATTGTTAATTTTCTTGCTCTCGTGCTACCTTCATCATCTCATTAAAGCTGGAGTGGCACTTTTTATTAAATGCTTTACGTTATGCAGAGGTACAAAGTATTTTTAGTTTAAGTGTGGCCTCTTTTCTTTAACTAAGCATTTGACATCATGAAGGATAGTAACTTAACGTTTTAATAAGCCAAATTTTGCCAAGAGGCCCTAATAAAGCAATGGTAGCAAGGGATGTGCATTGGAACAGTACAGGATCTTGCATGGAACTCTTAGGCTCACCAACTTGGTACAAATAAAAGAAAAGGGTCACTGTATAAGTAACACTGAATAGTCACTCTTAGATTTCCCACTCTGTACTAATCTGATGTTGACACCGTCCCACTTTGAACACCTTGGTCTAAAATGCTCCCACAGGGATTGGGATTACACAGAACTCTGCTCCAAGTATAACTATTTCTATTATGATTTATATTGTAATGCTTTGCAATACAGTAAATGTGTGAGACCCCTTTTAACAAAACGCATCAAAGTTCTGGTTAAGATTTGTCTTTTGCGAAATAGTTTTTTTATGCTGTGCTGTAGTAACTGTAACTGTTCAAATGCATGTTGTTGGCTTTGTGAACAGCCAAACATTCTTAATTTGCAAAGTACCACCATTTATCACTTGCACGGCCTAATATTGAGCACTATATTTTAGATCTGTTAGTTCTGTAGTTTCACAGTGTAATTGCTAGATGGAAATCTGGTGCTAGTCACTGTGTGAAGTGCTGGTGACATGGCTAGTATGCAAATCTTTCTAGTTTGTGTGTCTGGAAGAGTGTTATTGTTAGGCTTGTGCTTGGGTTCATTCACTAACTGTAATTGCATGGCAAGTGAAATGAATTACCAGTCTGAGGAATGTAGTTAACAGCTCTATTCAAAGCTTTTGGGGCAGTCACATGGTGCACTTGAAAATCAATAAACAATTAATTTAAATAAGCCACAGTGTGTTTTGTCGGTAAACCCATTTTCATTTGTATAAAAATCCCATAGATCTGTTATGATTGATTTCCACATTGATTGAATTATTCAGCTTGAAATATTGTAGCACCAGGTTTCCCTCTAGTAATGTTAGCATGCAACTCTTTGTTTGAAAGTAGTGCTGAGAAATGCAAGTTAGGCAGGGTATCCTTGATGTCCTGCTGCCTGAATCAAACAAATCATGTCATCCATGCGAGAGAACATTTACAAGTTGCTGCTTTTTTGCTGCTCATGTTGTCCCAAGCTAAAATAAAATTGTCACCACTGCATTTTGTATTTTTTTCCCCCTCTGTCCCGATGCATGCTCAAGACATGGTGGACAATGTGTGTGCATGGTGTAGCATGCGTTGGCATGCTCATTTGTGTAGAAAAGCACATCATCATCATCATGTCACCAGTTATACAGGAAAGGAGATTAGTTTTAAGGGCTCATTTTTCTTTGTTAGACACAATATTAATGAGAACTAACAGACAGCAATGCCAAGGAAAGTATAGGGGGTGTTATTTGTAGTAATTAGAATATAAATGTGAAGAAAATAGAGTGGACGAAAAGATAACTTGCCGCCGGCAGGGACTGAACCTGCGATGGCGGCGAGTGTGGAACAGCCATGGCGAGTGAGTGCAGCCATGGCGGCGAGTGTGGAACACTCCTTTTTCTGCCTTTTTGGCGCCAAAAAGGCCAAAAAAGTGTTCCACACTCGCCGCCATGGCTGTGACTGGCGCTGACTGACATTCCTAAGTTTCAATCCACATATATACCCTATAAAGTGGACGGGGAGATGACCGCTGCCGTAGCTCAGTGGTAGAGCATCGGACGCGTTATTCGAAGGTCGCAGGTTCGGTCCCTGCCGGCAACAAGTTACCTTTTCGTCCACTTTACTTTCTTCACATTTATATTCTAATTACTACAAATAACAGCTCCTATACTTTCCTTGGCATTGCTGTCTGTTAGTTCTCATTATTACAGTTATACAGGCGGCATTCATGAAGTTTTGTGTTATGGAAAGGTATAAAAGTGAGTGTATTTCTCTTCAGTTTTGGTGGAACATAAAGAAAATTGTAACACAGAAAACCGCTTCATCATAGAAACAAAGATGGCAATGTCCCCCAGGAAATCTGGTTAAAGCACAAGCAGTGATGCAGTTATGGGTGCCAGGCACGTCAGCACCAGCTTGATATGAATCTCCTTGGCATTGGATCCCTTCAAATGCAGATAGCAATTTCCTGCTCATGTTTCAACCAACTTTCCCAATGGATGCTACCAGCATAGGTCGGCGAACTCGCTCATGAGTCGACTCACTCAGACTTGCTCAGACTCAGATCTAGCCGTGAGTCTGAGTCTGAGCGAGTCCGGGTGAGTAATATTTTGGTGAGTTTGAGTCCAAGTGAGTCCAGTTGTGATAAATTTCGGTGAGTCTGAGTCCGAGTGAGTCCGCTTGAGGAAAAGTTCAGTGAGTCTGAGTCAGAGTGAGCCCTAAGCGCGAAATATATTTGTTGAGTGAGTCTGAGTGAGCTCCACCCTTTTTTGCTGACCTATGGTTTTATCTAAACAACTTCAGCATTAATGTCAGCCTTATGTCGGCACACGTTTATTCTCCCGTCGACTCACACGTACTTCAACGTACTACAGGTGACACTCCCCGCAAGCTCTTTCACAGGTAGTTCTTGATAATAATATCTCGTGTGAGTTATGTCTTTCAATAAAAATGTCCTTACTGGATTGTCACCACTCATTACTTATATTTCAAGGTACGAGATTAAAAGGTGCCAAGTCGAGCACCATTTATGCGAGATATTGGCGTTGACACCATGGCTGAAAAAGGTAATTATGTGCTAACAGACTCGTGAGTCGACTCATTCAGACTCGGATAGAGCCATGAGTCTGAGTGAGCCCGAGTGAGTAATATTTTGATGAGTTTGAGTCCGAGTGAGTCCGGCTGAGAAAAATTTTAGTGAGTCTGAGTCCAAGTGAGTCCAGTTGAGGAAAAGTTCAGTGAGTCTTAGTCCGAGTGAGCTCTAAGGGCAAAATATATTTCATGAGTGAGTCTGAGGGAGCTCCACATTTTTTGCCGACCTATGGCTACCAGTAATGTTTTGTTAGCCATTTTCCACGGGACTTTTTAGAACGAATTTGTTGTTCCACAGAAACTATGGACATGCACTTATCTTGATGCCCATCATAGATGCCTTTTCCAAGCTTATGGTACAGATACATGAATGCCCTTATATGTAGCGTAAGCAAAAATTCTCTTTTCGCTGCTGCAGTTTAGTATTAAAACAGATGGTAGCTCAGTGGCATTCCTCAAACTAGTTAAAAGAATGAGTATGAGAACAAAGTACTGTTTTTTTTCTGTTAAAATTTGTAGCTTGCTTAGTTACACATTGGAAGTTGTACAGTTATTAGGCAGCTCTTTAATTATTTCACTGCTGTGGAATTTTGGGTAACAAGTATTACCATATTGGTTCTCGTACCCTATCTTAAATAATCTGTGAAGTTATTAGAACTTGCTTTTGGACTAGTTCGTAACTCATCATATTGAAGAAACTTGGCGCAACTTGGCATTCCCTCATTCATGCACACATTCACACACACGTGCACACAAGAACACTGTTTGTGGGTTGTGTTTTTGCGTGTGTGAATGTGTGAGTGAATGAGGGAATTCCAAGTTGCGCCAAGTTCTTTTCAATACTGTGGAGGTTGTTGCCGAAACACACTGTATAATGATGAGACGCATTTCAAAGAAGCTGTGCACAGTAGTGCAAAATGTCATCAATAGCAAATTCATGTTATGTTATAAATCTGTGTCTTGCTGCCTGGTTATGTTTAGCTGGACAAAACAGATTGCACTCCGCTATTCAGGAGAAGCACGCATTTGGAGAGTAAGTTACTTAGTTGTGGTAGTACAGCTGAGCGCTGGTTTCAAAGTACTGTACAGTGGTCATATGCAATACATGCTCTGGCAAAACATATTGCAGTGCTCAATTTCAGTGATAGTTTGGCACTGGCACTTCTGGGAGGAGCCTGGCTTTGTTAATTTCTTTTGCATAAATATTGCATAAATACTGTCGGCGTAGTGGACATTAGAAAGAGTTCGGTAACATTACGGTAAGCTAACATTGCCACACTTGAAGCTCCTCTTTAAGGGGTATTCAGACGGGGGAGAAATGCTCGGGGGAGACAGGGGGATTGCGGATCACGTGACCGCGACGTCACGGATTAGCGAGTGGGCGTGACCCCCCGCGCCTCCTCGGGGGAGACAGGGACCTTTTCCCCGAAAGGACAAACAATCCCCCGGCTGTGGGGGATATAGTGAAATTTCGGGCTCTTGTTTGGCCACATTGTTGCACTTGCTCCTGCAGAGAGCGGCAGCGGGTGTACGGTCTGCAGCTCGTCGTCAGCAGCTCGTCAAACGGGTGGTGCAAGCCACCAGAGTAGTCTAGTAACACTGGTCTCCCCCTCCGTTCGCCTCGTCCGTGTGAGTGGGGGCCATTTGTGGAGACTTCTCCTCGCGAGCTGACGTCACTAGGCTCCGCCTTTATCCCCCGAGCATTTCTCCCCCGTCTGAATACCCCTTTAGGTTACTACATTCATTACTGGTCAGTGTACTTTGCATTCAGAATGATTTTTGGGTGTACAAAAAAAGGCTGAGCATCGAAGAAATTTGAAAAACCAGTGGTTTATTTGATGCCTCAGAAAAATATGCACTCCGAGGCAAATATGATACCAAATCATAGTATAACAGCAGTTCAATAAGGTGCAGGTCTGTCGCAGAATCAGGTGTGTGCCCAAATTTTTGTGCCCAACAGTTCTGCATAGCCACTTTGCTGATTAACAAAATTCATTGTAAGGGCTTATGGCAAGGCTCCTGTAGTAAACCTTCTAACTGGTAAGCTTAAATGATCGAGAGCCTCTGCTCCCTTTCACTATCTTAATGCTTTTAAGTGACAAAAGCAGGTGAAATGCAGTACAGTGATGTATACTTATGACTAATTGTACTAGCAACTGCCTTCAGTTTGCCTGTTCCAAATAGCCGTACCAGCCACGATTCGCCACACAATCTTGCTCCTCCTTTTCACTGGACCCCACTACACAAGCTGATGGTAGGCTCAGTAGCATATGCACTGGCTTGGTATCTTCTAACACCATACTCTAGGTTGCAGGCTAATTCATGGCACACCTGAGTGCCATCTGTCTGGATGATGAACAATCTTGCGTAGCTTTTCAGGCTGTCTAATCTGCTTGTTCATTGTTGTGCAATACTAGTGATACATTATTACCAGTAATATAGTTAGAGGGAGGTCCTGCTTTTTGAAAAGTGTGATATAAGCAGTAACCAAAACTTCATTAATGGAGAGTTTTACTACAGTAAAACACGTGTTAGTGTTGGGGTGCTTCTCAGCGCTAAAGCTGACAGGGTGCACTGCATGGCACAAACTAATAATTTAGTATGGTGGACGGTAGAAATGCTTATGCCAACTTAGGTGCCATCTAGATGTTAAAATGCTAAAAAATGACAAGCCAAATCCACGTGACCTTGTATCACTTCGTTTCACCATGGAAAACATGGGACATCATGACTCAAATCTATAGCAGATACGAGCATTAGAGGTGAATAGATGAGCTTAACAGTGCTGGCTGATGACTGAATAGATCTGAAGTGGATGGCTCCCATTTTAACAGGCGCCACCATGTTGCCCAACATTTGACTCCTCTAGCGTGCGCTAGTGTTGAATTCTAAATATTGAAAACAGCCTACGTACATAAGAGCACAAACTGCTTTTGTTTATGTTCTGTGCATGCGCAATGTGGAGCACAATCCTAATGCTAAATCCTTGCGTTTGCTGCTTTCTGCTATACTAAAACTGTAGTATAGCTTCTTCATTTGTACAGGCAAGACAGAACTGAGCAGAAAGAGTGTCGGCACAATCAAGACAGAGCACCATGTATTCCCAAAACCAAACAGTTCCATGGCACCATTTACAGCATGGGCATGCAAGAAAGCTCTGCTGGCTACGTATGCTAGGCTAAAAACTGTTCGTGTCACGTTTTCAAACCTCGAGCTCAGTCTTATATCACAGCACCACATTAGAAAACACTGTTGTTTCTCATTATGACGCATTCACATTATTTGGCAAGATGACAGGTTTCCCATTTGTGCTAATATGTACCCTCTTATTGGCTGGTATATCAGAATTGTGCTACTTCAAGTTGTCTCTGTAACTATGTTTCCATTTCAGTGTAATGCATGCCTTGCCTCTTACTAGGCCCATTATAGTAGGTTCAGGTAAAACCAAGTTTTAGGCCTTCAGTAAAGACATGTCCTCCAATGGTATGGTTCAGACTAGATTCCATCAGTGCAGCAGACCATAAAATATATGAACCTAGAGAACAACCTTGCCACTCTATCCTCCTCCAGCCAGCTAATGCTTTAAGGTGATTGGTGCGTGGTACATGTGTCATAGCGATAATCCACATATAAAAAGCGTGCCAGTCTCCTCTATCCTTCCCACCTAACACTTAATACTTTGAGATGCAGTGTGTCATTCAACTACTTGCAATTGGCACGGCCCGATGCGCCACCTTTCTGATAACTCCAGTACGCAATGTTTCTTTGTTGGAATACGATAGATTGATCTTCATGGCATCGTCGTAACGCAGCCATCGTCACCGTCATGCTGTCATCATTCCCACATTGTTGTCGCCGATACCACCGTGCCATCATCGTCGACAAGGCATCCTCATTGCAGTTGTCTTGCTGCTGTTGTCACACATATGCCTGTGTTACATACACACACACACATTAGCTTGCGTTACACAGATATGTCGTGCCATATGGTAGCACTTTGCAGAACTGCAAAAGAGGGCAGCTACCTGCAAAAATGTTAATTCCTACAGTGCATGCGGCCTACGTATAGTACTTTATTTAATGTGCATTCAAGTGGGTTGACATAATAAACATAGTTGGCATAGTAAAAAGGAAAGGAGCACAAGTAAATGCAATATAGTAAGTAATTATGTAATGTTATTTGAGGAATTTGGAAGATAAGATACGCATTAATTGTGGCTAATTCTGCAGAGAATGAAACTTGCAGTGTCCCAAAGCAAATCTGTTAAAAGACCCAGGTGAGAGTACTGTGACAGGCTGGCACGTAACACAGCACTGTGAGTTCCTTGCTAAAGAGAATAAATGCTCATAAACTTAAAATTAGCGTCTATTGCTTGCACAGAATTGGAGTGGAAAGCATCTAGGTTGCAACTGATGCCATGAAATTGGAAAAGTAATCGTATTCACCGCTCCTAGGTTGCTAGAAAAACTTACATGACAACTTATTTGTCAGGAATGGCGAACTTGGAAATGCGCTGATGCCACTTTTGTTTGCATTTATTCTTATCGTCATCATCATCAGCCTGTCTACGCCCACTGCAGGGCAAAGGCCTCTCCCATGTTCCGCCAATCAACCCGGTCCTGTGCTTTCTGCTGCCACGTAATACCTGCAAACTTCTTAATCTCATCTACCCACCTAATTTTCTGTCTCCCCCTCACGCGTTTGCCATCTCTTGGAATCCAGTCAGTTACCCTTAATGACCACCGGTTATCCTGCCGACGTGCTACTTGCCCGGCCCATATCCATTTCTTCTTCTTGATTTCAACTATGATGTCCTTAACCCCCATTTGTTCCCTGACCCACTCTGCTCTCTTTCTGTCTCTTAAGGTTACACCTATCATTTTCCTTTCCATCGCTCGCTGCGTCGTCCTCAATTTAAGTTGAACCCTCTTTGTAAGTCTCCAGGTTTCTGCTCCGTAGGTAAGTACCGGTAAGATGCAGCTGTTATATACCTTCCTCTTGAGGGATAGTGGTAGATTACCATTCATGATTTGATAATGCTTGCCAAATGAGCCCCAACACATCCTTATTCTTCTAGTTATTTCACTCTCATGGTTCGGCTCCGCGGTTACTACCTGTCCTAAGTAGACGTACTCCTTTACAACTTCCAGTGTCTCGCCACCTATCGCAAAGCGCTGTTCTCTGCCAAGATTGTTCCACATTACTTTAGTTTTATGCATATTAATTTTCAGACCTACTCTTCTACTTTCCGTATCCAGTTCAGTAATCATGAGCTGCAATTCGTCTCCCGCGTTACTCATCAATGCAATGTCATCAGCGAATCGTAGGTTACTGAGATACTCTCCATTAACTCTTATCCCTAACTCTTCCCAATCTAGGGCCCTGAAAACCTCCTGTAAACACGCGGTGAATAACATTGGAGAGATCGTGTCTCCCTGCCGTACGCCCTTCTTTATTGGGATTCTGTCGCTTTCTTTATGGAGGACTATAGTGGCTGTGGATCCGCTGTAGATTTCTTCCATTATGTTTATATAGGCTTCGTCGATGCCTTGATTCCGCAGTGCTTGCATGACTGCTGATGTCTCCACCGAATCAAATGCCTTCTCGTGATCTATGAAGGCTATGTATAGGGGTTGGTTGTATTCCGCGCATTTCTCTATCACCTGATTGATAGTATGAATATGGTCTATTGTTGAGAATCCTGTACGAAATCCTGCCTGGTCCCTTGGTTGATTGAACTCTAATGTCGTATTAATTCTGTTAGCAATTACTTTTGTAAATAGCTTGTAGACAACGGACAGTAAGCTTATGGGCCTGTAATTTTTCAGGTCTTTGACATCCCCTTTCTTATGGATCAAGATGATGTTGGCATTCTTCCAAGGTTGTGGTATCCTCCCCGTCGAGAGGCACTTCGTATACAGGGTGGCCAGTTTCTCTAACATAATCTCTCCACCGTCTTTCAACAGGTCTGATGTTACCTGATCCTCACCAGCTGCTTTGCCTCTTTGCATTCCCTTTAGGGCTTTCTTTACTTCTCCTGTCAATACTGGTGGGATGTCAGATTCCTCTGCGCTATTACTCCTTCTTACGTTATCATCCTGAATGCCTCGGCTGCTGTACAGATCTCTGTAGAACTCTTCCGCTACCTCAAGTATTCTATCCATATTATTCTTATGTTACAAGGCTATGGATAGTTGTAATTTTTTGCATCTTTTTAGTTATTGCAGAAACCTGCTTAGTGTTGGTGTTTCAAAGTGATTTGTCAGACTAGTTCGAATCAAACTAACAATTTTTTGTATACTATATTATTTATTCTTTAATAAAAATTTATTGTTTCACTGTCAGTTATTCATTGCAAAGGTGGCAGTTCAGGAGCATTTCCAAGGGACTGCAGTTTTGCCTGCCAGAGCACCTATTTTGTTGCAAGAAATTCGGTCATGGAGTTACGTTTCGGGTTTGCACTTTGCTCTATCATCTTTCCACTTTATCCTGAAGAATGTTCTTGAAGAAGGAATCACATTTAGCGGCATGCTCATGGTTTCTCATAGAAGCGTTAAAATCCCTTGGAGTAAAGCTGGGTCCACGCAATACAGACTACAGTTAGTGATTAGTATGTAACCATTCATTTTGTTCTTGGTACTGAGTAACTTCTTAGCTAACTATGTGTGAGTAGCTTTGAAATGCCTAAAATTTCTCCATGTCACCAATTTCCCTCATAGCTTATTGGTGCTAAAAAAAATACAGGAGCACATTCACCATGAAACAAATTATTTGTATGATCAGCAGAAATTGACTGAATTCATATATTTTTATATGTTGTGCACCCTCGTCTGGACATGCTTTGCTGTTTGTCCCTGTTTTATAGTAGCTTGAAACTCTTAAAAGAAATCTTTAATCAAGCATGCTTCGTGAGCTTTCTTGATAAAGCTGGAATAGCACATTGTAATAGCGTGCACCAGTGGACTGGCTACACATGGGATTTATGTAATGTGATCAGGAAAAGTGTTTTTTTTTTATTCTAAAAGCTAGTGAAAGTTTATATTACATTTAAGGAAATGCTGTGAGTGTTCAAAAACCTACAAGCAACTTGGAGACTCAGTTCGATTTTTGCTAACATTTTACACTGCTGCAACATAGTCCTTGTAATTCATTTTTGATCTTGTGAGAACATAGCACATATAGATTGATGTGCAAGTTCCCTTGTTGTTCACGAAGAGGATGTATTAAATAGAGAGTAGTGTACGTATGGCTTGTATGTTATGTAAGGTGACTTCCAGACACTCGTGTATGTGTCACGATGGTTGTGTATATACAGTGCTTTCCTTTTCTTGAAAAGTTTTGTATGATTACTGTTTGCATGTTGCCTTGCTTTTGATGAAGTCAAAATTGTGAGTAACTCGCACCATGACTAGTGATTGTATGTGTCTTTTTCAGGATAATGGTACTTCCAAGGCCAAGTGTGGAGTGGCAGAAGTGGGCCGAGGGCCAGTGAACATGCTGAGCCTGACGGTTTCGAGTCTACAACAAGCAGGTCTGCCTACAGTGACAGTGTTCCCGGCTGGGCAAGCTCCCATGGTCCAGTCGGGGCCCCTGCTCAACTATGGAACCCTGCCCTCTGTGAACCCCCCACAGCTGGTCATGGGCATGATGCCATCCCTGGGTCTGCTGGGTATGCCTATGCACAATGTTGTCACTGCACAGCCGCAATCCATCACTGTGCTGCAGGAACCATGCCCAACCATACAACAACCACAGCAGCAGCTTCACTCACAGCCTCAACTACAAACACAGCCTCAACTGCAGCCACAACATCAGCTGCAACCTCAGCTACAGCTTCAGACTCAGCCACAGCCACAGCCTCAACTCCAGCCTCAGCGCCTTTTGCAGCCACGGCCACAGACACAGCCTAAGCTGCAACCACAGTCGCATCCACAAGTTGATTCGCAGTTAACACCACAGCCATCTCCACCGCTACCGTCGCCACAACAGATGGTGTCTGACCAGCACAAGCTCGTTACACCTGTGGCACCTATAGAACCTTTGCTAGAATCAGTGGTTATGCAGCATGGTGGCACAACAAATCCTGACGACAGCTCAGGGTTAGAGCTTTGTGCTCCAGCAATGTGTTTCGAGACTGAAAGAGAGCTGTCGGTCGAGGAGTGCAAGACGGGGTTCCTCAGTGACGAAGTGGCATTTACAGCAGCAACGACAGCAGCAGAGTCCAACCAATCGACCAGCGAAGAAGAGGCTGATGAGCAGTTGCCAAGGCCTGGCACTGTGGGCTTTCCAGCGCACATGAACGCTGTTCCAGCATATGAAAGTGAAGATGTTCCGGTGTCTTCAGAAAATGACTTTACACACGTGCACAGCGTTGGGGTGCAGAGCATCTCCGTGGAAGCGGGCGAAGGCAGCCCGTCAGTGTCGTCCACCGTTCCCATCCACACGGGATCGACCCATGAAGTGAGTCGGGCACACTTTGAGTGGACAGCTTATGGAACTGAACAGGAAGGCCACATATCGTCCAGCACAGGGACTGGCGACGACCCTGGCTGTGTTGCTTCTGTGGACTCGAGCCATACGCAGCTGAGGCAGCATGAGTGTGCCAGTGAGGAGACCCTGGTGGAAGAAGGACAGCCTTCCCTGGGAGGGACGAGCAGTAGTGGGGATTCAGGTGTAGATTCAAGTCATGAGTTGCAACGGACAAACGTGACCTGTGTGGAGTCGTTAGAGGGTGATGATATCAGTAGTGTTATGAAGCAAAAGGCCAAGAAGGACCCCAAGCGTAGAAGGCGGGAACTGCTTTTCCTTACCCAGGATGAGTTTAGAGATGACTCGGCTGGTAAGTTTACAAATGGTGTACGTGCACTTTTGTAATGCCTCTTTTAAGGGAAATTTCCCCTTGTGTGGCTAGACAGGTGTATTCTCCAGTTTTGCCTTTTTCAAAGCCTTGCGCCAGGAGATTGCAGAGGATTTTCTTCTGTTATATTAGTGATGTGTTTAAGTCACTCTGGCTCCTCAAGCTGTGTGGATGATGAAAAGTTATAAATGTACCATCAGATTTATCAACTGTGCAAAAAAGCTGAAACTGAAAGATATGAAGATAAGGATCTTACACCATATCTTTGCGAAGATTGATGGCAGAAAAGAAATGACGTGTTCCATTTAACATTGTCCCGGACTGTACAAAAAAACCATGCAGCCTTGCATGCTTCTTGCTTGCACCTTCGCTTGACGCTTCTGTCACTCGAAACTCTCGCTGGTTTCTCATTTCAAGCAGAAGATGAGCCAGAATCTCCTCCACTGCCTCCACAACCACGCACATTTGACATCGGGGACCTGGTGTGGGGTCAGAGCAAGGGCTTTCCCTCATGGCCGGGCAAGCTGGTGCGACCAGACCAAGTGCGTGGCCACCACATCATCTCTGAGGATGGCAAGGTTGGAACCTTGCATTTTGATTTCAGTGATCTCTGTCTGCCTTGCTTTTGAAGAGTTAGAGAAATGCCTTGAGGCAATGATGCAGTCAAAGTTGTTGCCTTCTGTGCTTCTCTGCACCATGCTTTCATTTCTTTCATTCGAGTGTGATGTACAGCAACCATTTATTTTAAGGACTTGTAACGAGACAGAGGTTCACAAGAATATCAAGACTTGCATGCAAAGCTCCATAGGGAACCATTTTAAGTTGAATGAATTTTAGGCTGTCTGTATTCATGTTAAAAAGGGCTTTGCTGCTTAGTTTTAGTGCTTGAAATCAAATAGAAAGTTTGTTGGAAATGTGTTGGTTGGGAGGGGACAGTGCAAGTATATAGTTTAAAGTTGGGCACCAGCTAGAGAAATTTAAAAATAAAAGGACATTTCAGCTTGAATATGTGATAGCCTTGTTCATGATGATGATGAGCGATAAAGAATTCCAGCATTTATTGAAAAATGTCTTCAGCACACTGCCTTAATTGTCATAGTTGTGAGCTGTCTTTGAGTTTTGTCTTCATGTTAACGTAGAATACTGTTGGGCTAGTTAGTGCATATCAACTCGCTTGTCAGGCATAACATTACCCAGGGATTGTAGACAGAAAAGCAATATTCTTGCTTTCTTTGTCTTTCCTCTGTCAGATAAAGCCAGCCAGAGCAGTCTTAAATGTGTGGCAGAATATTTCCATCTGCTCAATGATATGTTCTCTTTCTCTCGTTCTCTCTCTCTCTCTCTAACATGCACATGTGGACAGCTCTGGGTGCAGTGGTTTGGTGACCACACCTTCACCCAAGTGGAGCCGGACAAGCTGAAGACCTTGTCTGAGGGGCTTGAGGCCCACCACAGAGCTCGCAAGAAGCACCGAAGGTGTGTGTACATGGAACACCTCACTGTTTTTTCTTAATTATACAGCTTCAAGCAGCTAACCATTCTCAATTAATATTTGGTCCAAAACAGTATCAACAGCGTAATAAATTAACCGTTATGCACACATGTCTATGTTGTATACACACCACCATAAACTTAGGGCCCCTGACAGCAAAATTTTGTTGGTGACTTTTTTACTGTAATTTGTAGCTTTGTGCCTGGTAATCCCTAAGTTAAATCGTAAATGCTCTAGCGTATCGTATAACTAATTCTAGCGTAGTTAATTGTGACCATTTTAGCGTCACTTCAAAACGCCCGCCTAAAAACCACAAGAAACTAGCACCCCATGCGGGGGAGCGTCAGAGACCACGTGCACTCAAGCTGTGGTGACGTTGAAAGCGCGGTTTTCAAATCGGGGCCCCGCGCGCGGTAGAGATTGAAAGTATGTGGGTGCCTCGGTATGGGTTAAACCTGTTAAGCATGTGTCCCTTCACGAAAACTACCTCGAGAGCAGCCCGATAACAAAGCGAGAGGGGTGCGGAACAATAGGCCTCGCCGGGTGCCAGTCGCCAGTCAGTCGTCGTATTGTGCACGTGCACCCCACAAACCTTCCATGACGTCCACAATACTTGCCTCACTCGTGGAACGTCACACGGGGCCTCTATCTACGTCACACCAGGATGTCGCGAGGTGCAGCCAACCCAAATGAGCACTCACGCTTACTTTTAAAACCAAATTAAGATATCTTAAAGGCAACGTTCGTCACTAATAATCAGTCAGATGTGTCCCCGTATACAGGAAAGTCAAACAATAAAAACATCTCGAGGTTTCAATTTTGGTGTCAGGGGTCCTTTAAGACGTGAGCGCATGGTGGTTATTCGTGTCTGTGGCCATCTGGACAACCTACATTTGCCCTAGGAAGTCAAAAAGTGTGAACTATGACTTAAAAAGCATTAAGAATATAAAGAGGGAGCAGTGAGCATTTTTTGGATCACCCTCAAGTTTTCGCAAGGTGATGACAGCGCCAATGAGAAGGAAATGTTATTTCATAGTGTTTTTTGCAGCAACTTTTCACAGTCATGAAGATTATTTCGACATGAAAAGGCTTCTGGAAAAGAGGCTTGCCTTCATATAGAAAACTGTCAGTAGCTGGGAAGGAGAACAGGCTGCCTGTATTGTTTTAAAGGGGTACTGACGCGAAAATTCTCAGTTGCCGTTTTTCTGCGTCAAATGAAGGGCCAAGCCTTCAAGAGCCTAGAAAATGTACTGCTAACCATGAGTGAACTCTAGAAAAGTAATTACAGTGTGTTTTTAAAAGCTAGTTTCGGTTCCTACTGTACCCTGACATCACAACACGGTCGGAGCTCCTCGTCACGTGCTCATGCAAGATGCTGTGACGTTTCCGCAGCAGTTCCGCACCGTTGGTGACAGAGAAGCGGCCATGTTGAATGTTTTTGTGACACACGAGCGGCCATTTTGGAAGTTTTGGTACCTGATGTCATCACAACTAACCACACATGCGTGAAGTCACCAGAATTAGTACTGTAGCCTGACGTCAAGCTAGTGCCGATGTCGGTAGGTGCGCCATGGGAAAAATGGCATTAATATCAAAATAAAATATCCTATCAGCGTTTACTGAGCTTCACACTTGCTCAGATCTGTCTCAACATACAGTAGATTTGTATGGCAGAGTAAACTCACCTCCAAAAAATGGTGTCAGTACCCCTTTAATGCCAACCGACTTTCACATGAATATCAGAATGCAATAACTTTGGCTTCCTGTGAATGAGATTTATGCCGAATGTTACCTTGAGTTCTTATTTGTAATGTTTGCTCTTCTTCGTATTGAAAACCTGCAAATCGTAATTCGCAATGTGAGCGCAAGTGATTATATGTTTACAACAATTTTGTTAATCAACTAACGTAAAAATTTAGATTGAAAGTTGCTTTGCCTTGTCCCTCATAAGGCAGTGAAACATGCAAGAGAGCCGAATTGCCTTGTGTAATTTTGAAACATTGTGTTTAGTTGGCAACCATAGTTCATTACACACCGCAAGGTAATGCTTCTGAAGATTACTTTATATATCATTGCTGTAAACAGGTTGCCCAGTTTTGCAGAAACAGAATGAGTGGCTCATAAGTTGACTACATTAGGTTGTGCCTTTCTTCAATTATGAAAAGGCAAAAAAAGAATATTATTCTCTACTGTCCAATCCTATGTGACCACTGCATTTTGCCATTGCGGTTGTGGTACTCACTCACTAACCTGCTGGGTCTTTCTTCTTTTCTCACAATTCTTGATTTACGATAAAAACAGCATTTTCGCCACCTTCTGCCCAGGGGTCGCAAGCTGAATGGCAACCTGGAAAATGCCATTCAGGAGGCCATGATGGAGCTGGACCGACAGACTGGCACCGTTCTTCCTTGACCATCGCTCCGCCACTTTTTATTGCTACTGTCATCACCTTTTATCTACTCAAAATGAGCTAGAATGCCCAAGCACAAGCTAGGGCATGTTCAGGGTTATACAGTGGCACCAATTAACATGGTTCCTGACGACTTGTACATGTTCTTTCCTTGCTTGAATGAGACTTAAGAGCCACATTTGTACTTCTCCGTTGACATGCCTGGTGCTCACAACGCACCTAAAGATGTCAAAAGGACGTTTGTGGTTGAATGAATGCCTATCCTCTCTGGCTGTAAATGCTAGCTATGCAACAGCAAACAGTCTTGTAACTTCTTCGTGCTGCCTGCAACTTGAATAACCTCAAGATGTAGCCACAATGGAATGGGGGCATAACTTCGCAGTGCATTCTGAAAACTGCACCAACAGAACAGAGGTGTAGCAGTATTAGTATAAAGATTAGAGATGTAAAACTCGATAAGATATTCAAATCAAGAAAGGGAACGATTAGGACAGCGAGAAAAATGGACTTGAGAAGTGATCAAAAGAAAGTTGAAACTCGTGCTGTTCTCGCTGTAGCATTTGCATGCGACGTGCTGATTGGTGCCACTGTTTAATCGGGAGGCATGTTCTCTGGCCTCGGCTTGCAGCATTTTGGAGCTCATGTCGAGTGTGATGGTTCACGCACATACCAGTGCAGCTTCATTTCCTGCACATGTCATCGCTTCTTGTTTTAGATGCTTAGCTCCGAGCCATTCATTGTTTTTCTCCAACCAGTTTAACCCTTGGCAACTGTATTTGTTGTTTGCCTCGAGGAGTATTCGTTAATGTCTTGGGAGAGGAATTGCAATTCTTTGAGGCTGATTGATTTATTTTCAACCCTTTGTTGTTTCTCCATGTGCAGAGTTGCGCAGCATTAATGAAGCGCGGGTAGGTGCTCACTGTTTGTGACATTAAGTTATGGCAAAATGAATTGAGATGCTGTCAGTCACGTTAATTTTATCGTGCGACATCCGTGATAAATTTGATTTTTGGACGTCATGGTGATTTGGAAATTATTATAATGAGAGGGAGAGAAAACAATATCTTGGAAGTAAGAGTCGTTTTTTTTTTTCCAGGTCAACAGTGTGGAAAAGTGGCTTACATAAATTTGCTCGATTCTGTGCATTGTCCAAATACTAATAGGAAACTTAGATTTCCTTTGTAGTCAGTGACTGAAATTGCATTTTGGTGCCTTAATGACGCAGAGCAAGGACAAACTGAAAGCACATGGATGCTTCATTTCTATTGTAGCTTCTTTCTCTAAACGAATGGATGGAAAATCTTTCGCTTTTATGTAGGTGCAAGAACAAGCACAATGTCTTTTTGATGTTGAAGTATTGTACCGTGACGTCCTGGTGATGGCTTATGAGCGCATATACCAGACCATCACACATTGTTTCAGTACCCTTACTAAGCATAGAAGTATGTCTTGATTTTTCCGAGTGTCCCTGCAAGGAACACAGCAGTGTTTTTCTATTTATTTTTATTAAGTAAGGCTGTGGAGTAGTAGTGAGATTAGGCATTGTGACATGCCAGCCCTGCTTAGTAATGTCTTAATTTATTCGATTTATCGCCATTCTTTTTCTTTTTTATCGTTTTTCTTTTTCATTTTAGTCATTGTTGCAAGCTGCTTCGTTTCAGCTGTATATTTGAATTTTGTTGTAGAAAGAAAAACTCCAGGCTCTCCTCCCCCAAGACATTATTGAAGACTTGGCACCCCCCACTCTCCATCCCATTCCCTGTTGCTTTCAACGTGTAGACTGTAAAGAAGAGTTTGAGCTTGCTACACATGTGTACAGTAGAGATTTGCAGAGAAGTTGATGAATATAGCGGAGGAGTACGAGAAAAAAAAACTATGAAGAGTGGAGATCTTTTTATACAGATGCTATATAAATATAAATATATATATGTATACATATAAATATATAAATATTATAAATATTATATATATATTATATATGACAGCGTTGCTGTTGACGTTTGCTGTTCGTCGTTTGTTCGGTCATTTTTTTCTTTGCGTTTGTTTTTTTCTTTGCAGGATACCCGATTCCCCTGTTTCCATTACCTCCTCCCCCGCGTAACCTCCTGCCTGTTGAGGACAGTTGGTCCTAAAAAGTTGTTTTTTACATTTCACATTTTTTCCTGCTGTGAGATTGAATGGTGCGTCGAAGGTGGTCGGACTGACGCTGAGTTATGAATTTTGCCTGTTTTTTGGGTTCGGATTTCTTTTGCGTAGAAGTACTAATCTGTAGGCGTTTGATTAGCCCACCCCTGTTTGGTTGTTGCTGAGGCAGGCTGAAGCGAGTGACAGAGGAAGGCAGCCAGAAGTTGTACTACAGCTTGACCCAGAGCCAATATACGGCTCTGGCTTGACCATTATGCAGATTATTGAGATGCAATTTTTGCAGCATTTTTAAATTGCTCTCTGCATTTGTCCTGGATCGTAGCAAATATCCTCAATAATGACACCACTGGCCATAAAGGTCCTTTCATTTACTGCTTCAAAGAAATGTAGCTGTTGAGAATTAATGAGCAGTTATTTCGGGCTCAGTGTTTCCTAATAACAGCCATAAGCAATGTGGGAGAAAACCTTAAAATTGTGCACAGTCAGTAATCGCTCATAATATAGGCATTCGAACCTGATGTTTCCGAATAGCTTTTGCATTTGAACATTTTGCATGATAGAGCACTTGTATGCTTGGCATAGATGTTAAATTCCTGTGACCTGTGAGACAAAAATTCAGCTGTTTCTTACCAGATATATTATTCATTATGTCCAATATCTGAAGTAAAAGGATTGCAGTATGTTGGAAGAAGCTAGATTGTCTGAGTGAAGCATTTTTTGCCGAGGATACACACCATCAACATTCGTTACTCGGTGTTCAGCAGATGAAATGCAGATCCAATTTAACGTTTCTGCATCCCTAGTGTGTGAAATTCTCCTCTTTAATATTAGTTGAAACCTTTGCCATCATATTCGGAGAGTTTTTGAGATTTCATTTTTAGGCTTTTTTTGTCATTGCATTGCAAGTGTTCACTTAATTATGCCTGGCTCCGAGGCAATAATGCTGAAAAGCTTATCATTTTTCCATGTTGTGGTACTTAAAGAAAGAAGGAATTGTCTTTTCTTCTTTAAGTTTATTTTAAAATGAGAATCGTTTGTGAATGATTTGTGTCAGAAGTAGTCTTCTTAGTATATACCAGTGGTACAATTAAGTTTTGACAGAATGCTGCTGTGGCAATATAATCCACATAGTATGCTGCACAGGGATTAGGCCTAGCACAACACCACTGCAAGCAAAAGCTTAAGTCTCGCTGCTTCTTGCAGATGTGTCGAAGGCTAAAGTCACTTTACGGTCAGTATTTGCTACGTTACTTGGATGCACGTCGCGGAGCACATGTTTTGCTGACATTACATGTTGGTACACATGAGTGGCAGCCCCACTGAACATGTTAAATTTCCAACACATTTTCATCATTGTGTTGCCCAGTATTGGTGCTTCCATTTTACATTATATGGTGAACATGCTGTAATTTCTTCTGAAATGTGTTGAATGCTGTTACCGGTGAAAGATATGCTCCATAGTACATGTTACAGTTTGAAAATAGCACTGTTTTCACAGCATAAAATGGACATACTCATACTCGGACTGCAACACAGAAAAAGCGCTGGAAAGGCTTTCTTTGGGGTTGCCGCTTAATAAGAACTTGAATCTCATTCTCACAAAGCTTCTGTATCACTTAAGCTTTGTTGAAAATTACTTTGTGGTGCTTTGAATATATCAGTGATACTACATTTTCACGTCATATCTTCTTTACCTTCTTTTGTCATTAAAGTCACCATTATTAATCAGAGCAGCAAATATCATATGTAGTGGTGTGCCTGAAATGCCTTGAGTCCTAAGATTTTGGCATTGATTCATGGTGGCACAGAGCAAAAACTGTACCATTTCTTGTAGGGCGAAGATAATATCAGTTAACAGCAGACTGCACTACCCGATCACCTCCACATGGGGTCATGCTAGGTCATATTATTCCTCACCTTGAAATAATTATACAACTGGGATGTTATCAGCAGGCTCTTCAGTTGAACCAGCTAATTCCACAACCTTAGGAAAGAATTGTGAAAATGATCCTTAAAATGTGCTAATATCTCAGTGCCTCTTCTCTGAGCTGAGATCATACAAGTTTTCAGAAAGTTCGAGTGCAGCTGGTAGGTGATATGCTGATGATATTTTTTTTCAGAGGTGCATGTCTGCAGTATTTTTTAAACAGGTTCTATCGAGTGATGATCATAGGCGCTGCGAGAGTCAGAAATGCGAAAAGTTGCTGTCATCTTGCGTTATTTTTTTGTCATAATTTTCTTTCCCCATGTCTGCTTTACCAGTGCTGTCCCGAGTGCCATGATTTGTCTATTGTAATCAAGTCCCGACAGTGCTGTGTTTTTAGTCAATCTGTTCTTCACCAAAGCAGGTGGCCACCTTCTGTGCTGCTTTCTTCACTGGCTTTTAAAAACTCGACGTCAGAACTGATGCAGAACCTGTGAGATAGCATGCATGCTGATGGAAGATGCTGCACAAGTAGTCGTGTATTTTACTTTTCTGTGTCTTTCTTTTAACCGAGGGATGGGTTGGCTGGAAGATGGTTGTTGAGCCTTCTGGCATGTCGTTTTGTGTTCGTAGCCGTTTGTAACTGCTGTTTTTTCATATGTGGATCCCACACAAGGACTGCGACTGAACTGCACAATAGGGCTTCCCAGCTCTGCACATGCCGCTGTGTGCGCACACCGTGCACACGTTTTAAAAAAGGATTTTGTTCCTTTAATTTACTGTCTTTTTTTTCTATTCTGTTCTTTCTCTAGCAGGAATGTTGGAAGTGAGATGCTATTTTGTTTTACACAGTACAACAATAAAAAGAGACGGAAAGCGAACATTCTTGTCTTCATTGACAATGGACTGGCTTGTGCCAAGTGTGGGTTACACAGTTTCAGCAAGATGGCGAATTGGGCAAGTTGGTAGATGTTCAAGGGACGCTAAAGAGAAACACTGAGACGGTTTAGATCGATAAATTGTGCGCTGAGAACTGTAATGTCGTTAATTCTGCCATCATAGGTTTATTGATTCAGGAGAAAATTGAGTTCATAGTTTCATTTTTAAATTTCGCGTCGAAATCTCCCCGCGTGATGTCGCGGATTTCAAAGTGTATTTATCGTATTTTGGTGCCATTGGCTCAACCAAATTACTCCAAACTTGGTATGTTAAGTCTATGGCCCCCTCTAAGGACAATGTACTTCATTTTTACCGATTAGGAACTACGTAGTCCGTAGTAGGCGCCGTCAAAACATGTGACATCACGGCGAATGCTGCAGAAACTTCAAGGTGGCGTCGCCACCCACATTTTGTATTTGCGCGTTTTCTCGCTTACTAAGCATGTTCTCGCAGCAAGCGTGGTGTTTTTGGTATCGTGAAAGAGTACTTTACCAATGCGAGAAAAATTGTTTTGCTCTTCAGTGCCCCTTTCATGTTTGAAAGTTAGTTGCACAGTTTAGCCATGTCATTGGCATCTGAGCTACAGTGTGCAGCAGGCTGCAGTATATGAAAGCAAGCACCGAACATTCTGCGGTCACTACAATTAAAAATGAGACCTTGCTTGCCAATGTGAGTGCATGGCAACATGAATTGTGCATTGTGGCAATTTCTGACAGTTTTGAAGCGCCTTGCACACCGCATCGTGTACACCCATTCCTGCGTTGAGCGTTGATGTGCCTCAGCGTAACCGAGCAAACAAGCACAGTGAAAGATAAAAGGGTGAGGAGGAATACCTCGCGTGTGCATTCACCAATCAACGAGTTCAGAACACGGTTACGTGGCATGGCATTCTGGCTTTTTCCGGTGCCACCAGATATATCTGCCATTCGCGCATTTCGGTGGAACTTTTTCACTCCTTGTCAACCGAATGTAAATTCTGCATCTCGGCAGAACTTTTTCTCTCCTTTACAGCCGAATGTAAATTCTGCAGAAATGAAGCTGATTTATGGTAGCTGATATAGGGTATGAGCCTGACAGGCCAATAGTGCCTTTGATACTAAAGAGACACTAAAGATAGCTTGACCCTCGAGGACCAGCAAGCCCGCATAGAAAGGTCCGAAGCAGCGGCCTTAGCCAATGGAAACCCGGTGTAAGGATCCAACCAACCTTCTTCTAATTTCTTTTCACTTTTTTCTCCCAATAAAACACTTTCATCATCGTCATCGACACAGCCTGCCCACACATTGAAACCTTTTCATGAAAAAACATTACTGGTGCTAATGTACGTTGGCGCGTCATATCCAGCTTTTCCTCCTCGCTGTCACTGCATAGTGTTCAAAATGGATAACGCAACATTCAACGGTTACAAGACAATCATTATAGTGTTGGGTTATTTAAGAGCATAAACGCACACCATTTGTGCCATTAGGATTCATGTTATCAGCGACCCAGAAGACACTTGTAGAGCTGCACTCAAGTTTCGCATTTGGGAGTATTGTTAGTGTACTAGAATTCGTAATCGTTGCTAATATTTCTTTCTTAGTGGTAGTTCCTGAGAACATGTATAAATATTTCAGGTAGATGCGCATTGTGGTAATTTATTGATTAGCTTTTTCTCTGTAATTTTGTTTACCATTCATATAAACAAGTCTTAGGTGGATGTAACTGAGATACTGCATTGTTTAGTTGTAGTCATGCGATTGGCATATCACCGTGACCTTTCACTTTTATAGATTAGTCACTTATACATTAATTTTTTTATTAGTCTGTATGTAGCCTCTGCAAAAATGTTTGAACCACAAAAACAGAAATACTAACAATCTTTTATTCTGAGTTATTGTTACATCATTAAAACAAAATGTGTCTCGTAGACGTTTCTGCAAATATCTGAGCGACAAAATTAATGCATGTCAGTGCAGTCACAGAGGGAGAGCTGTCCGTCATGCTTGTAAGCTAAAATGAATGCTAGATTGTTATGAATGGGGACAATGGTTGGTTGCTTGCAGGGGCGTAGCCAGGGGTGAGTTCAAGCCCCCTGCAAAATTTTTCAATTTTGCGTGTGTATGCATACACGCATATGTACAAACGCACATACAACACCCCCCCCCCCCCGAAAAAAGTTCTGGCTATTACTGGTTGCTTGCTCATATGTACAGTGGCGTCTAAAGGGGAGGGCTGACCAGGGTCCATCCACCCCGCCTTCCACCCCCCACCCTTGAAATTTGTTCGTGCTGTCATGCACCACTCACCAAAACAACGCTCTCTACGCCGGAAATCATCCTTGTTTTTCTATGGAAGAGATGAAAAATCTTTGAACAGGGGGTGTTGCTGGAGTTAACGTTTCGACAAGCCGTCTTTGTTTCAAGGTATCATCTGCCTACCTTAGCGCGTGTATGTGTATGCTTCGTACACTCTCCCACAACTACAAAGGAGGAGGAGGAGAGGGCACGTGCGAAAATGGGGGCATTGAGGAGAGCTGGCAAGCCGCATTAGTTGAGCAAACCGGAAACGCATTGATAAAAGGAAGAAAACAAAGGGAGATGAGGGGGGGGGGACAATTGTGTCTGTGTTTCTTTTTTTTTCCCGCGTCAAGAGTTTAGGAGCTAGGTTAGGGGCATTCTGCATATTCATGAATTCCACGAGTGAGCAGTCATGAATCGTGAATGTCAAGAATTAATTTCACGCGGTTATCAGAACGGTTAGAAAATAAATCTCACTCATTTGTTATTCTTAGCGTAACTTTTTTTTTTCTGCCTAATACGTTTGTTTACTTCCAGCAACTTTTCATCTCATGAAATTTTAATTGTCCCTTTATTTTCAACTGCAGAATTACCATTTTGTTTACTTGGAAAAAATGAGCAGGAACGAGACTACTACGCATTCATTACAGTTTTTCCACTCATCACCATATGAGCATTTATTGCTGGCTGTGGAAACTCATTTTTACGGTATATTCTTCAGGATCACTTCACCAGAAAGCGAAGTGAGGCTCTAAAAGCGTCGTTTTTTTTTTTTTTTTTCGTGCAGCTGTGGCGATATTTGTATAAAATGAACCTCAGATGAAACAAGGGGAGAAATTGGCCTTCTTGATAAGAAATTAGGAAAAATTCAGTGCAAGATGAGTGGACGTGTTGTGTCTGGAGTCCCTTCTCGTCCTTGTGTCATTTTGCGCTGAATTTTTTGGATGGAACACTGCGCATCTGTTTATTGCTGTAGTTGTGTGTTCCATAAGCCTGCATCTGTATTTCTCCATGTACTGGAGTGATTCATAAGATTGCAAAAAGCGTGGCGCTCTGCTGTTCGCGTTTCGGGGAGTTTGCACCCGAAGGCGCCTTATCTTACAGCTTACATATCCATCAACCCTTCAACATTCAGTACGTAGGCCCCGGCAAGTTCTCCAACCCTGGGTAAGCGAAGCTTCTATGTGTTACAGATTTTGGTGGCGGCAGCATAATTTGCGCACTAGGCCGTTTGCACCTAGTTCGTGGGTGTACCCAAATAGGCCTCCGAAGGTGAGCCGGTCACGTGCGTTATATGCGCCGTTTCACAATAATCAATAGCATGCTTGTCGGTGATCGGCCGTTTCGCATACGGAAATCTGATCTTCTGTCGAGGTTATCCAGGTGACTTTTCATTTCACGTTGCCACATTTCATCCTTGCCTGGCTATGATCGCATGACCGTTGTTGTTGCATGTACACTGTAAAGCACTTTACACCCACCCTTGCACCCTAGGAAAAAGGTGTTTCTACGAACCAAAACACTCGTACCATCATGGGTTACCAATCCTCTAAACACCCTTATTTCTGAAAAACAGAAGATTCAAGGAAAATCTAATTGCATTAGCATCGCACATACACACACAACCGTGCACACAAATATACATAAGCACCGAATGGGCAGAGCTCTCGGGCTACACAACCATACAACCATGTGGTATATGTATAGCGTATCTTGAGCCACCGTTCGGTGCCGGTGGGGATATTCCTGTTTCGCATAATTAAACAATAAACATTCACAGAATATGGTTAAATTTATGGTGGAGCGCTAAAACAGACAGATCTGTTATTCAAACCCGCCTAATATTCAACGCCTTTTAAATTAGCCAGTTCTGATTATCAGCTGGTACACCTGTCGTGTGGGCCACAGGTGTTTTCATAACCCATAACACCTTACCTCCTAAAGGGCATTTTTGGCAAAGCATTAACCCTTACACAAACGAAAGGGCTGTTTGGGCAAAACACCCTTGCACCACCATTTTTGAAAGAGTGTTGCGCTGCAGTGCAGCAGTGGATGACGGTCCAATTCCCGGCATGGGGGAAGTAAACAGTTGCGAGGGGGCATTGCGCAATGAGATAGATAGATAGATAGATAGATAGATAGATAGATAGATAGATAGATAGATAGATAGATAGATAGATAGATAGATAGATAGATAGATAGATAGATAGATAGATAGATAGATAGATAGATAGATAGATAAAGTAGTACGTCAGGCATGCACACGCCAAGCTTCGCTTGCCCGTTCCCCATTTTCCCGATAGGGCAAGGGCGCCTGAATTTTGTAGCGTTAGCTACACAGGCCGAGCCGGAGCGGTTTCGCGTGCGCGTACAATAGCCGTGCTGTGCATGTGAGAGAAGCAGTGATGTCACACAGCTAGCGCACCGGAGCCGCCGCCGCCGCCGCGCGCGCCTCGCTGGTCTGCCCATGCGTAGGCATTCGTCCCTTCTTCACGAAGAGACGCAGACGCAGTGCAGTCTGGGTAACGTCGCCGGCGCAGAATGCAGCATATCACTAAAGCCCCCAGATTTAGAACTTTACATGTCACATCTCGCCCCGGCTGCAGCCGGCGCGAGATGTGACATGCTGCATTCCGCGCCGCGCCGACGCCGGCGGCCCAGCCGGCGCCGCGCTGCGCGTTTGCATAGCGTCGCTGTGCCGAGCCTGCGCGCGCGTCGAGGGACAGTCTACCGTTCTTCATCGCTTTTCTGTTTTGTACCGCAGTAGAAAGCGTATCGTCTGAAGTGCCCAACCCTGCAGCGATTTTTCTGGAAAGTGAGTAGAAACTTTTAAAACAGAATTCTTCGATCTGCGTTCGGTCTTCTTCCATTGGCGTGAGACATGCCCACAACACTGGTTGGTGGACGCGATGACGATTGTAGTGCCGATAAAAATTAAAACCGAAAGCACGTGTTATTTCTGTAGGATTACTTTATTTTCGCTGAACACTATTGTAATGAATGTAACAGTCGTTTTCAGCGCGCTAGCGGGTAAATGAATACTTATTATACGATTACAGAACACTTGTTTTGCTGTAAGCGCAGTCTATGCGTTTATTTTAGCACTGCTGTCGCAATCCAAGCCAAGTTGATTCATCAAAAAGAGACGATAAATGCACGCCTTCACTGGGCGCCTTTTTGGATGCGTGAGAAAAAAAAAAGCAAAAAATTACTCTCTGACGCAACCGAAAGCTGCGTCAAGTGCGTAAAATGCAATTTCAAGTTATACTTGTTTGTTTTTAAGCAAAATGAGTCTACCTGCGAGGATTTCTTGTCCTGCCAGTAGAATGACCACATTGCTGTTGAGTGACGCTAGCGGTCATTATTTCACAGTTTTCAACATCAAATTAAAAATATGATTCCTTCTTTATGGGAAAAAGCGTGCTCGTTGCCGTCCATGTGACGAACGATCTTCTCATTTTCACCACAATCAGAAAAATTTTCCCGAGCGGTAGACAGTCCCTTTCATTTTGCGCGCATACACAGACGTACATATAGCGGGGAGGAGGAGGAAAAGAAAAATGGAAGGACGGGGAGGTTAGCCGGTGGCATCACATAATGGTCCCATATCTCCATTTTGCCGACGTTGGCGTTTGTCTCAGCGGCGCGATTTGAAAAGTTTGCCACGTCGGATACCTTTGCCAAATCGGCTTTGGCAACATCTGAGTTTCCCCACCTTAAAGGAGTACTGACATGAATTTTAAATTTTTTCGGGTTGTTGTTTTAAATGAAAGCACGGGTGTCGAGAACCCTAAAAAAAGTGTCGTGGTGCCTGGGGATGCATTGCATATATTTTTAATACCGCTTCTTTCAACCAGCAATTTCGGTTTCGGTTTCGAGAGGGCGGCTTCATAGTGACGTGTCAAGTCTGCCTGTGACGTCACTGGCAGACTGCAACCCACGAAATGTGCACCTGCTGTCTTTGCTGTCAGTGGAATGTGGTTCGTGATGAGTGAACTGTCGTCCAGTGCCTCCGACAGCAATTTCTGTTATTTAGGCTGCATGCAGAACCCAGATTTCGCAAACCAAGTGAGCTGACTTGAAACGTCATATGGCTCTCCATGCGGTGAAGCTGCCTTGCAGATGCTGGGAGATGAAAACTTTAAAATCAAACTTAAATATTTATACGTGTTTCCCGGATGCGGTGTGGGGAGAGCGTTAACACTACATGCCAAGGAAACCAAAAACGTCCGTTTTGCTGCACTTCAAAATCGTATCAGTACTCCTTTAAGTATCCATGGAAAAATCGTTGGTGCTGCACTAGAAGGGCAGAAATCACCAATTACCAGGATAGGATGCCGAGTTCCCCCTCTGAACTTTTACCTACACAGGTCGGGTCTGGTACAGTCACCCTTATGCCTCCACTGCAACGAGAGTGAATCTCTGCATCATTTCTTTTTAACATGCAGATTGTTCACAAATCAAAGAAAACGATTGCTAGAACAACCTCTCCGAAGAATGGGCTTAAGTTTATCCCTTCCGGTGGTTCTTTCCTTTGGTGCAACTGAAATGGGCTTTAGCCACAGGAACGTTTGCGAAGCCGTGTGTGACGTTTTACGGGAAACAAAAAGAATAGAATGTTAAGTTTATGTACAATTTCACTGTTTCAACCTATTGGTTTATTTTTTATTTATTTTTTTTTGAAGATCTGGATTGTCCCAGTGAACTTATTTTAATACCATCCACTCCTAAACATATTCGGATTTTAAAACAATTTTATTTCTAAAATAACGTACCACCCGTCCGTTTCATGACCTATCCCCCACGGTGTGTTGTGCCAAGCTGAGGATCAACCAACGAACCATTTGTCAGACTGGCTGGCTGGCGTTTGCCAGCGTGGTATAGCTACTAGTACAGCCATGGAGAAGGAGAGTGCAAATGCTGCTTAGCTGCGCAGAAAAGCGGAGAAGCTTGACAACCAAGAAAGCTGCTGAACCTTAGCTAACGCTACGTTCAACAATACGAGAAACAGCGCGACACACAGGACAGTGAAAGAGACGGACCAAGCGCTGTTTCTGTGTGTCGCGCTGTTTCTCGTATCGTTGAACATGTACCAACCGGCCCAAATACGCACCTTAAGTAACGCTACGTATATCCTAGCATAGCCGAGCTAAGCCACCAGGGGCGTAGCCAAGGGGGGGGGGGGGGGGGTTGGGGGGGTTCAAACCCCCCCCCGAAATTTTTCAATTTTGCTTGCGTATATATACGCGCACGCATACAAACGCACGCACGAACATACATGAAGTATGGTTGAACCCCCCCCCCCCCGAAACAAATTTCTGGCTACGCCCCAGTAAGCCACTGCAAATTTTTTTTTCGTCGTGTTGTTACCTTCGCGGTAATACGAAGACGCTGGAGTTGTGCTTGATTGATTAGAGACGACTGTAGTGTCTTTTTCAGCCAAGTTACAAAGCGCTTGAAAATAAATGCTAACAGAGGAGCGCATACATGTGCGCGCTTTTTGCATGTTTTTTATCGCGCCATTGCGCATACATGCGTAGGCGAGTAATAACTGCAGCTCTTCTTGCCTTGTTCGCAAGAGAACAATGATATGCTTCAATCGAGGTTGTAAAAGCTCACGCGATACGTGGAGTATGCGTTGTTCCACAGAATGGCGTAGCCAGAATTTTTTTTTTTTTTGAGGGGGGGTTCAACTGCCTTTCATGCACGTTGGTGCGTGCGTGCGTTTATGTGCGCATATATATATATATATATATATATATATATATATATATATATATATATATATATATATATATATATATATATATATATATATATATATATATATATATATATATATATATATACGCTCATTTGAAGAATATTGACGACGGGGGCGCCAGTAATATTATATAAAATCCGCATCGCGCGGCCGTCGCTTCAGCCGCGTTGGACCAAATATGGCGGCTGGTCGACGGTCGTGGTACTTTTCTGGTACGAGTGATTTTATCGAAACTTGTACATTGGCTGCCACTTCGGCGTTCTTTTCATGGTGCGAAGTAAAAAACAGAAAAGAAACGTTAATTCGCCCGACAGAAGCTTCGCGTCAAAATGAAAACAGTTTTTTATCACAAACAATGAAGGGTGCATACGAGGTGGGACCCTTCCCGCGTAACGTCCATCCGCAGTACAATGTTGGCCGGCGAAGGGCACGGGCCAAGTCTGCTTGACTTCGTAGCTAAATCCTCGGGAAAGGTGGCTTTCGTCGATACGGCGCAGTGTCTATGGTGGCTAGTATGGCCGCTCCGACAGCTTTCCGGCCGTGATTGTTGATCATCGCGGACACTTACTCAACTGACCTTCCGTTAGGATGAGTGGCGCAGCCAGAAATTTTTTTCGGGGGCCGGGGGGGGGGGGGGTTGGCATGTCAACACACACACACACACACACACACACACACACACACACACACACACACACACACACACACACACGCATATATATATATATATATATATATATATATATATATATATATATATATATATATATATATATATATATATATATATATATATATATATATATATATATATATATATATATATATATATAGAGAGAGAGAGAGAGAGAGAGAGAAGTGTGTGTGTGTGTGTTAGCGCTCGAATCGCAATTCGCTAACAGTTCCAAAACCATGTGCTTAACAGTGGCTAACTATAACAGAAGTTCGAAAGTTAACAAAAGCTAGCGTGCGACGAGCCAAGGAGTCGAACAGCTTGCAAGAGGGCTCTTCTTGCGTCGGATGGGATTGCTGAGCAGTTTTCCGCCACTATGCAGGTGGCGAAATGAGCGGAGATCGACCAGTGTCGCATACGTCCTTGTAAACGTCCAGTAGGGTGTCCGCGGCTGTTGTTGCAAGCCGATGGTTTAAGACGAATGAACCACGATTCTAGTAGTTATCCTTTGCCCCACTTTCGTTCACGAGCCAACGTCGTCGCATCGTTTAAGTCGAAGCTATGTCCTGTGCAGGGGTGGGCATGGGTGCATATATGGCGAAACGTCTATGTCATTTCGTTAATAATTGTTTATTTAAATTGGAGTAAACCTTCTACAATCATGAATTAACCCGACTTTTAGAACATATACAACATTTTTGCATCCAAAGAGATGTGTTCATCCTGCACCTGCGATTTTCTCGTGGAAACTACGGAGCGCTTTCTTCGTTTGCAGCCCGCGCGGCACACGGCCATTTCATCGTTTTATAGCCCTGACACAAGGGCACTCTACAGTCCTTTAAGCGATGGGACATCTTTCTGAAAGGCGTTAATGTGCAGTGACACTATTACAAGTTGCCACTCTAGCGTCACCAGCGCGAAGTCGGCGACGGGAATGGCAGCAGATTAGGTGGTTCCGTACGCAAGCAAACACAGCGAAGAGATCAGAGACGTGTTTAGAAAACAAAACAACTTTAATCTAGCAGTATCGCAGCTCAAGGAATCTCAGCAGTACAACACTCAAAGCAAACTAACATGCGTATTTTTTAGCCATAAAACCAACATAACTAACTAACACGTATAAAATCGATCGATCAGCTTACGAGAGGCAAGTATCACAACAGAAAGGAATCTGGGAAGGTGGCTCTTGCTCGAGTCGTGGCACATTCAAAACACACCAGCAAATGTGAACCGGTCCCTAGGAACAATGCCCTCGGTTTACGTTCACGGCCTCCGAAACGTGAGGGAAAGGGAAATCCGGAGCCGCGGGGAAACAAGTAGGGGAGAAGCTTCCATGAGCAAACCAGTCACCCCCTGAGGAAGGGGCCGAATCGGTCCCGAAACGTCGGGCTCTCTTATGGCGAATTCCACTAGTCGAGCCCGAGCAAGTTTTCTTGCTCCGCGTTCGAGAATCTGCGTTCCACTGGTCGATTCGGAGCAAGTTCGCGTTTTCCACTGGCAGATTCGAAGCAACCCACTCTGCGACTGCGACGCAGCGTTCCGAGTTGCTCCGTCTTGCAGAGGTGGATTTCGCCGGAACTCCGGCAACGCGGTGACGTCATTTCCGGTAGAGTCGGGCAACTCGGTTGTCTTCAGCGTGTTTAAGGCGGGGTCTGATCACCCTGTGCACTTGTTTACATTCCTAAAATGGCGTTGTTTGATTCTGCTGGGCGAGCTTCTGGTTTGCTTTTTGCTCTGAGCGACAGCGAGAGCACGAGTTCTGACGGTAGTAGCACCAGCGATGACGACGAACCGTACGTGCTCTACGAAATGATGCTTAAAGAAATGTTCCCTGACCCGCTGTGAGCACGCCCGAAGATCATCGGCTACATCGAAGAAGAGATTTCCATGTGCTCGTCCATATTTTTCAGCGCAACACAAGAAAATGGCACGCGTGCTTTAGCCACCGCGGGGCCGAAATGCGCGCTTTGCAGCGGCGGCCCATAGAAACGCACAGAGCGGAAGCAGAAATAGTTCCCGGAGCCAATTTACGTGACGTATGCATAAACAACTTCCGGAGCGACCTCAGGCGGAGCATTCACGTGTTCCACTGACAGATTTGGCTTGGTACAATCCGAGTGCTCGCTCCAGGATTTCGGCGGCCGCTCCGGATCTCCCAGTGGAATTCGCCATTAAACTTGGCTGGAGCCATAGTAACCTCCTAAATATTCCACCCAGCCACACAGATTTCTGTCAAAATGTTTACTTTTAAATTAACAAACAGTAGTAGATATTATCACAGGCTGTACATCTAGGGTAATAGCGGACGTTAATCGAGTTAACAGTAGCTAAATATGTGAAAGTTCGAAAGTATAAACAGATGAAGGCATACGTGCAATGACCGGAAGCGTTGAGTCCCCGACGATCGGATGAGAGAAGTCACAGAGAGGTCTGGCACGACTGCGATGTCGGCGTAGTTTCAACGTTGCGCTTTTCGGGGGCTAGTGCTTGAAGGCGATCTCAATCATGTTGAGATTGAAGTTCCGATGCCTACGCTGCAGATATTAATTACGCATCTCAACTAGACGAACCACTAAGTTTAGGTGGCCAGCCGATACAGAGCCACACTTAAAACTTTCAGGGGGGATATTTACTGATCTGCTTCTACACCATGCTAGACAAGCAACTAGACTGATTAGCAGCTTAGCAGGGCGATATCCCTTCGTGTCCCCACTTCTCTTCCTGGGGGAAAAAGGACCTCCACATGGGTCCAATCATGCGCGTTTCATTGTTGCCAACTCGACCCTAAAATATATTGACCACGCCCCTTTTTAATTATGGGAGGGTACTCAACTGAGCGAGAGTGACAACCTGTTAAGGCGATCGCATGTGGTTTGCCCACCTGCAGTTTTCACCGTGAGAATGGTCCATTTCCTTGGCTCTCAGGCGGTACATCGCGGCCTTCAACGACCCTGCCGTCGCCGCCGCTACAGGTACAAAGGATCAAACGTCAGCGACGAACGGTCGAAGAAGAATGCCCCTTTGGTTCTAAAGACAACCCTCTCATGGTCAAGTGGTCCCGCCGGTCAGCGGGGGAGCGCGGCATCCGTTAATCGGCGTGGCGCCGGGTCGCAAAAATGGCAATCCGTGACATGCACACGACAAAGGAGTATCTCGCTCCCGGCAATGTTCCTTTTCGGGAAAGCAGATTCCGCATCGACTTTTCGAACGTAAAGGGTGCTCTCGCACACAAAGTGCACAACTCAACAATACAGCCTTTCAGCGAAGGCTTCGTGGCTGCCGCCTAATCCTCTCTGTGATGTTGTGAATATGCGTGATCCTCCGAAAATGCACTGCCGAGGCAGTGACGTCACCCTTACGCCCTCATCAAGTCGCTAGCACCGGATTGTACTTCCGGCAGTGTCATTTGCTTTGTAAATAAGTGTGGTGCATCGTAGTCTGCACAGTGGGCGCCGTCAACAAAAGCCGCAACTAAAACAGCGTGTTTTTAAAGATGTTTTCTCTCCTGCTGATCTAATGAGCAGAGCCTCTTTTTTTCTTTTCTGTCACTCGCTTTTTTTTGTGGCGCTCATCTGAGAAACCGCAGCTAATCGCGGGGGCCACGAACCACCTAGGGAACTTTGTGCGGTGCCGCGTGTTAATGGCGCAACTTTTCTGCAAAGGGTCCTTCAGAGCAACTAAATGGGCTTACTGTGAAGTACTGTACTTTTCGCCCGCGTTTGAGGGGCAGCATAGGTAAAAAGACGAAGACTGTCTGAAACGACTACCCGCTCTCCATGCCGGGGCAAGAGAACGAAACGTCCCTGGAAAGCTGTCAAAGATGACCACCCCCTTTTTGGGCCCTCCGCTAGCACAATATGATCCTTTCATATCAAGACGTCCCCGCCGCAACGGTGTATTCACAATACCTTCTCTATAGCTTAATCCCGAGTGTCCGGCTCGTCAACAATAGTTACCCATTCGCGGTAGCACGGCGTGGGAGCGGAGCCCATTAATCAGCGTGTCGCTGCGTCACAAAATGGCAATCCATGGCACTGCGCCTCTGTTTGCAGGTTATTAGAGAGTTTTAGCAAGTTACGGAAATACGGTACGCAAATACGCTACCGTGTGACGGTACCGCTCCTCCTTTCCAGGTCGTCGACCTTTTGCCGGTGAAGGCACCCATACACCACAAAAGCTTTTTCAAAAATTACTGTGGGGTTGTCACGCCTCATTGTTGCCCGTCAGCCTACGCATTGTTAACGAGACACCTGTCGCTTGGGGTACGCATTGTCACTGGAACGGGGAGCGGCAAAAGCACAACCAGTTGGAAAGGAGGAACGCTACTGTACTGCCTTACCGTATTTGCGTACCGTATTTCCGTAACTTGCTAAAACTCTCTATTTCTGACGGTCATGCACAGCGCAGCCACCATGGCAGCCAGTTACAGGGCTGCCATGGGCGTAGCGAGGACAGCCAGCCCAAATCAGCGATGTTCGCACCGAAGTGTCTTTTAGACTGTGGAAAGGAATTCTAGAAAAGAATCCAGATAATTTCCGGCTCAGGTGGCTGTTTTTGTCGGCGGTACATGACAGTACGAAAAAATTTCGGAGGGGGGGGGGGAGTGCTGTAGCCCGGTCAGCACCTCCCCCCCCCCTCCCCCCGGTTACACCACTGATTAGGAAGGTGTCCGCCTCCGTAGCATAGCAGTTAGCGATAGCTCTAGTGATGAAGGACCCTTCGCGTCCTGAGATATTCACTGACTCCAGGGCTGTCGTCCGGGCCTTCGCTTCGGGGGTGGTCTCAAGAGAGGCTGCTGCTATTCTCAGTTCGAGGGGTGTAGTCCCGGCCCACATGGGCTCAGGGGTTCATCCAACAGTTCCCAACGTCTACGAACTTGCCCATAACTGTGCGCGAGAAATCACGTGTCGCGGCGGTCTGGGCGGGTCCGGAGGCGGGTTCACGGAGAGCTTCAGGAATACACTTGGCACCTTCCACGAACTTACGTCTCACTATGAAGTGTCAAGGCTGGGATACCCCCTCCCGCATTCCAAGCTTACTAGGCCGCAGTCGTCGGCTCTCCGGATGCTGCAGGCAGGTCCTTCCCGTCTCGTAGCACGTTTAGTCACTTTGCTAAAGGCATAAATCCAGGATGCCCTAGCTGTGGAACGGATAATTGCACACTCGCTCACATGCTCTGGCAGTTCCCGGCGTTACTTAGCGCAAAGTTCGGCACAGAACAGGACTGGGAGAGGGCTCTTAAAAGCTGCGAGCTCTCAGTCCAGCTGTCGGCATTCCAGGAGGCCTGCGAACGGGCGGAGGGCCACGGTCTTCCAGTACCGGCGTGGGCACGGCGCCCCCTTCGGGGGTTGTCTGGTCGGGGTTCTCCAGGGCCAAATAAAGTTAATTTCACCTTCACCAAACAAGCAAAAAGTAACAATAATACAAAAGTGCTATAGCACCCTTGTATAATTGTTAATGCAACTTAGCGGGGCGCTAAATTAGTTCTTGCTTCCCACGGCTAATGACACTCGTGGAAGTTGTGTCTTACGTCGTGTGCGAGGACCTTCAAAATGCGTAGCGCGATAAATCTGTAGTGAACAGAACGTGTCTTTCTTCCTTTCTTTCTTTCTTTCTTTCTTTCTTTCTTTCTTTCTTTCTTTCTTTCTTTCTTTCTTTCTTTCTTTCTTTCTTTCTTTCTTTCTTTCTTTCTTTCTTTCTTTCTTCTTTCTTTCTTTCTTTCTTTCTTTCTTTCTTTCCTTCTTTCTTTCTTTCTTTCTTTCTTTCTTTCTTTCTTTCTTTCTTTCTTTCTTTTCGAGCTAAGAGGCTAAGAGCGCTGTGATGACCCTGCACCCCCCTCCCCCTGAAGGGGAACCCTGCGCACGCCTACGTCCTCGCATAAATAAAGATTTCTCTCTCTCTCTCTCTCGGAACACGCATTTTATTTGTCCTGTATACGTATACGCAAGGTTCTCCAGCAAGTATCACTGCAGCCCCCCCCCCCCCCTCGCGTTCTTCGAGTTCGAAAGAAAACGTGCTCCGCAATGGATGGAAAAATGAAAATGAAGCGATGACGTGCTTTTCAAAACGGCCTGCCATTGGTCCTCGGCTTTCCGGGATAAAAGTGTGAAGGCATGAAAAAATCACAGCATATCCACGGAGTGAATGATGATGAGTGGGCGAAGCTGCGGAGGTTCATCGGTAAACCGTGAATCTTCCGTGAATTCTGCCCAGTACATCATCACCGACGTGAGATCGGGCGCGTTTATACTAAAGGTTCGACGAGTTATGACGACTTGCAGCTCACTTTAATTTTACATGTACGCTGTGAATTTTCATTGTTTAGAAAACCATTGCTTTAGAAAACACCTTGCGTCTTTCGTTAAGCAGCTGGCGTCTTTTTCGTTTTGCTTTAGAAACATCTGGCGTTCTTTCGTTTTGTTTTTACAAAACATCTGGCGTCTTTCGTTGGTTTATTTCATCAATCAACGGCGTTTTGAACAAAATTTTTATTGTTTAATCACGCACAGGAGAAATCTCACCAGGCACTACCTTGGAGGTAAACGATGGCTGCTAATGGGAATGAGAGACAGAAGAAGTCGGCTTTTAGCTAACACTTACACTTCTACAGAGACAGAAGAATTCGGCTTTTAGTTAACGCGCACGCTGCGAATTTTTTATTGTTCAACAACGCACAGGAGAAATCTCCCACCGGCACCACCTTGGAGGTCAAAGGGTAAGACTTGTTACTCACTACTACGAGCACGACGAGGGACGAACGGGTGCCGCCTTAAGGAGCTTCGCCCCTAAAAATGAAGTGGAAGGCCCAGCTGAGTGAAGGTGTAGGTCAGAATTGGCACCCCCTTTTGATGATCGGAGGGGGGGGGGCATCTTTCTGACCCCCCCCCCCCCCCGTACGCACGCCTATATGCCTATATAGCAGAGGACTGACACTGGCGCTCGAGCCTCCTTCGAGTTTTCGGCACGCGAGACACCTTGCGTGTTTTATTGTTGCGGCTGTAATTGTGATTGCTCACGTGCCGCAGGACTGCAAGTAACAAGAAAGAAAGAAGCCTCCATGACATCGCATCCGCTTCATGGCAGAATTGCCCAGTAGCCGTTGTAAACCTAATAAAGAGGCCGCGATAAGGGAATTGTGTGACGGGCGTTTCTTGTCGAGAATGAGACGTTGCACCTCTCGGACGTGTGCACGAGTCAAGGCGACACTGGCTCAGAGCGCAGTGGAATCAGCAGAACGTGAGTCTACTTTACAGGTGATTGTGTGTTTCTCTGTGCTGTACAGTCGCGAACAATATGAAAGGGAACACCGAGTTAGTGTATAAGCAGCGATTTCTGGTGATGTGCGGTTGCGAATGCGACGTACCGATTTGCATGGGATGCTATTTCGGTTGAAGATTTGGTGTCCTGAATCCTTTATGCGCTTGACAACCGTGTTTAGCCACTGTGGCATCTTCAGAGTAATTTAAGTGTTCCCTTTCACATTGTTCACGACTGCGCATTATGCTGTCTTCTTGTGGACAGAAAACAAGCATTCCTATTGCATTCAGGACAGCCGCGTACGTTGAACGAGCAAAACACGCTTTTTTTTTAGTTGGGTGCAGCATAAGCAATGCACAAGCACCTTGCACTTTGTTAGCTTTGGAAGACTTGCTGTTGGGCGAGTTCGTGGCAATCCATATAAGACATCATGTGGACTATAATGGGCTATACGTTTCAAACTGATTTTAAACCTTTTTCCTCCCACTGTAATGCCTTCTGGCGCTGTGGGTACTGAATAAATGATAAATAAACAAATAAATAAATAACCAATAGAAGGAAACAAAAGAACTAAGGGAGAGGAGGAAACAGGGCACAAGGTGAGCGTTATAGTGGGCGAAATAAACACTCACTGTTCTGTTCTTTTCTTTTTAGGTTTTCAGACTGACACATACACAGTTGGCCTAGGGGGGTGCAACGTGAACGGTTATTTTCCTTCAAGCCAAGTTCCGCATTGGCGGTCCGGCTGAATCCACGAGATCGGCAATTTTTCTCACGTAAAGCGAGCGTGAATGCGCAGTCAATTAAGTCGTGATAAAAAAGGGCCACCTTGATCACCAAAGCTATATCGGACATTAAAGGCTCGCATTTTTTGAAGGAGCCGTTTCAATTCCTTGTTGAATGCGCAAATTAAGAGTCGTTTTTTATTAATTTTTTTCTGCGATGTATCATCACTTGAATTCATTTTTGTTCGCTCTATCAGCTACTAATGTTTCTTTTTAAATATATTTCTTTTGACTCTTCATCGTTCTCCGACGATTAAGAACACATTAAAAAACTTAAAACTGCAATTAAGGTCGCGGCACCGCCATCGCCTTTGGTACGCGCAGTTTAGCCTTCGGAATACGCGGCACATGTATACCTTAGAAATATGCGCTGACGTAGGCGGCCTTGATAACAAAAACAAAGTCGCAGTGAGACTGCTACGATACTGTACTATTGTCCTGCAGTCTTAGTGCGTGAAACTCTTTATGATAAAGACATTGAAAAAGAGGGAGAGACAGGGGAACCATTGAAATGACAGGTTCAATCAACAATGTTTAGGGCGGCGGAAAGGGGGACAAGGCAGACTGAAGTGAACACCGCCCTCTGATACCATTTCACTGCGGCCTACACCTGAAGAAACTCATGGGCATTCGGGGAGCTCGGATTTAAACACCCGTTTACAGTTGAAAGGAATTAAACAGCGCGAGAGACGGGACGTGACGTGAGGTGAGATTGAAGCCACAGTGCATTTTTGTTGTCTTCTTATATTGCACAGATGCACATCGGAACGATAGGTGTCTTGTAGGTCACGGCTATTAATTACAGGAGCGTAGCCAGAACATTTTTTCGGGGGGGTGGGGGGGGGGGGGGGGGGGAGAGTGTTCAACCACCTTTCATGTACGTTGGTTCGTATTTTTGTGTGGGTGCCTGTATATGTATATACTTGCGCAAAATTTAAAAATTTGGGTGGAGGGGGGGGGGGGAGTCCGAACCCCTTCCCTCCCCCTCCAACTCTGGCTATAAGCCAATGGTCAATTAAATGCCTACAGGGTGGACTCGCCGTGGTTGAAGAAAGAAAATGTAAAAAAAAAAAGCGCTCTTTGGTTTGTTTGGTTTGGTTTGGTTGGTTTGGTTTGTGCGCAGTGTGTCGCCCATTTATCCGCGATTGTGGCTTTTGCCGAATCTTGCGATACCAGCTCGAACTGGGGAGGAGAACGCGTCATGAGGCCGCGGATCATATGGGGTCTTGGACTGAGCTGCTCATCCATGATAAAGGCCTCTGTTCTCCGGTGTGAGTTAGAACACCAATGCAGTTTCACTCGATCGTCCTGTTATATGTATACTGACTGACATTAATTGCAGCGAATACCTATAAGCATTAGTACAAATTTCACCTTTAAGCGTTTCTATGCAACATGAGTACGAATCAGTTTCTGTCAGCAGAAAAAAAAATAATTTACCCAAAATGTAAACAGAAGACTCTAGCTGTCATTTTTTCTTTTTCTTTTGGGTGCAGGGAGGCTGGGTTGTGGCAAACACAATGGCTTTCTTTTTTTTTTTTAGAGCATCATGTATTTGTCCTCTTTCCAATCAATTGGTTGAATTGTAATTGGTTAAGGGTCCGTATGGGCCAATAAATGATGATGGTCAATTATGATAAAAAGACGAATTTTAGGGGAACGATCGTAACGCGCTTACAATAAGGACGCGGGTGCTAACGCAACTTTAAGCTGTTACGGCTTTAAGCTACCTCAGCTTGAAGTTCAATATGCTCATCCTTGAGCGCATTAGCTCTCTAAGCTTCCTCTCAGTGACCTCCCGATCCAGCTCAACGCGTCTTTCCTAATGAACAAACGCCCTAATTTGCGAAAACTCGGTTTTCTTTTCCGTGAGCAATTAACCTTAGAGGACTCTCTTTCACTTTCCCAGAAGCGGCGAGAAAGGCGCGACGCCAATTCTTCCACGTGAAATCAGCGACAACGGTGGAAAGGTGCTTTGGAAGGAAGCTAATAGCATGTTGCTGGAGGAGGCGTTGCGAGAAGTGGGCGACTTCGGCCGCTTCCAGTGGCTGCTGATCGTGTACCTGTGCGTGTTCGTGGCTCCGCTGCGAGTGCTGCCGCTGTTCGGGCACATCTTCAGCCTACTCGTGCCGCCGCACCGGTGTCGCCTGGACCCGTGGCTCCAGGAGGCCCTCGGGGGTCTGCGCAACGCGACCGCAGACGATGCGGACCTGTTGCTGGACCTGGCGCTGCCGCGGGAGGCCGACGGCACGTTCAGCCAGTGTCACATGTACGACGCCAACTCCACGCTGGCGCTCTGGTTCGACGTCACCGCGGGATCGACGAGAGTCGGGAACGCGTCGGCTGTCACCGCCGGAGTCCGCGCCGTCGTGCCATGTCAGTTTGGATGGGAGTACGATTTTTCGTACTTCTACCCGAGCGTGATTTCAGAGGTGAGAATGCTTCCTTGTGCAGCTTATACAAAGACAGCCTATTGTCCTGCCACACGATGATCAAAGCCCTTCGGAGAGCATTAGGTCATTGAGATGGCAGACCCTTAACAGAAGAGATTTTGATGGCCTCGTGAATCTTCGATGTAGAAGTAGGAAGTTCAGAAGAAGGCGCAGACTTGAAGAGGCGAATATTTTTTAACACCACGGTAACATTGTGTTCTAAAGGCTACGTTTCGACAAGCGGCCTTGTCTTCTTGAAGTGCCGACTTGAATAAGACAAGACCCGAAACGTTGGCCCCATGGTGACACCCCATGTTCTAGAACATTCATCTCTTCGATGTACAAGGCTGTCAAAAAAGCACTGCTGCGCTTCTTGAGACGCGCCAGCACGAACAGTTGTGACGGACATGGCGCTGAACGCTTCTTTGCGTGCGTGTGGGAATTATAACGATGCGGTTCGGGAGAGAAGGACATGAGCCCGGCACTAACTTGTGCGTTAATTGATACGAAGCACGAAATTCTTTCCTTCTGATCCTTTAGTCGTCTTTCCATTTCTCTAGTGTGGGTAGCCAACCGGACCCTGCCTGGCTAGTCTTCATGCCTTTCCTAATCTCTCTCTCTCTCTCTCTCGTTTTCTCCTCCGATTCTGAATACTGCCTTGCAGCTTTAGGAATTCTGCCAGGGAATTCTAGTTTGATATTAAGAAAGTTTGGAGTTCGAGTCGAATGACTCTTGGTGATCTACGCTCATGGTGTGCGTGTGCCTTGTGAGTTTTTGAAAACAGTGTCTTCATAGGCCTGTTCCGCTCACGTTCGAAGGTTGTGGGTTCGGAGGATCCCACCGACGGAAACTGTGTTTCTTCGTCCCTTTAATTCATTTCAATTTACTTCCTAATTACTACACCACAGTTAAGGGCAACAATTAATGTCCGCTATGCTTTTCTTGGCCTAACTGCCGGTTTTATTCATTTGGTTGTGTCTAACAAAGAAAACGGCACCCTAAAAAAATTCCCATTCTTTCGTTCACTTTCTGTAAAGGGGTATGAAACTGTAAGACGATGATGTCCGATAGTTTCTGACTTTTCTCGACTAGAGGCCACTTCAAGCAGTGTATATGTTAAATTATAGCTGATATCGATAATGTGGGCTATCCGCTGTTGCCTTCACGTAATCTCAATGCAATGATTCAGTTGTGGGCCAATACGTTTTCTGGCTTATTTGTCTTCATATTGGCGCTAAAACGTACAAAGCAAGAAAACCTTGAAGACCAACCAGTGTACAGATGCAGGTTAAAACGTACGGCTTTTTTTTTTTCCGAACTCACCGTTTCTCATTAAACATTAACGCAGATGAACTGGGTATGCCATAACGCATGGAAGGCATACGTGTCCAACACAGCATTCTGGGTTGCGACAGCCATCGGCGTGCTCGTTTGCGGTGACGTCAGTGACAGGTAAGCGACCGAAGACATGAAGGTAGATGTAAATGTATTGTGCATATGTAGGGGGGGGGGGGGGGGGGCACACGTGCCCGGTGTGCCACCCCCTGGCTACGCCACTATCGTGTGATGACTGTGGTATATACAATGCTAACGTATATACACACAAATATTGCATACAGCTTGGTGAGCTTTGCGCATGCGCTGTTCGTGATTACTGCAGGATCGGCCGGGTCCCTGTGATGATCGGCGTGAACGTGATGTGCGGCGCTGCGGGCCTGTACACGTACTTCACGGCAGGATTCGTGCACTTCGTGCTGAGCCGCGTGTTCGTCGGTCTGTTCGTCCTCGCCGTGAGCATCATGCCCTTCGTGCTCGGTGAGCGTTGGTCGCCTCGATCCTTTTGCATTAGCAAAATCTAGCATTTGGCTCGTTCGTTAAATACGATCAACTTTCTTCGTAGATTCCTTCGTGCAGCCAAGTAGTAAATGGTTGCAAAAAAAGAACGAGGTAGGAGATGATTCTCAGAGACCGCTAAGGTTATCGTTATAGGTTATTTTTTATTGTGGTGGAAGATAGGGATGGTAAAATCGATGAACGATTAATCGATTAATCGATTAAATGTCCACAATTAATCGATTAATTGTCATCGATTTCCGGCTTTCGATTAATCGAATTAATCGATTAAAACTATTCGATTAATCGATTACGGCTCCCCCCACTCCCGCCCCCAACCTCGCCGCTTGGCCGGAGCGCATGACTGCGAGGCTCGTTATCCTGAGGCGCAGATGCCGTGTACATTACAGCGCATATTTCTGCGCTAGCAGAACGAGCCCGGAGCTGGCGGTGGCCATACCCCATAGATAGGGCTCCGTGTTTTCGGTGTTTATTTTTCTTCGAAATCGGCGGGTGTTTATAGGAGTTTATATTTTTGGAGGAAATTCGGCGTTTATTGGAGTTTATTTCTCGTAAAGCCCCAAATCTTCGAAATTCTGAGTTCTCCATTATTCTCTAAACCCCAAAACCTTAGATCAATTTATATCTGAATACTAAAACATCAAAACACATGAAGCACATTTTATTTCTAGAGGTTTGAATGCATAAAAACATACGCACAAGCGAAACACTTGAACACATAACACCTGTATTTGTATGTATAAGAACCTCATGCTTAAAACTTAAAGCTTATTGTAAAACACGCAAGCATACTTTGCGAGGTTGCTGTCAGTGATCGAAGGGCGCTCCTTTCGATTGACGACTCTCAGCTTTGAAAATGCCCTTTCAACGTTAGCGCTAGAAACAGGAAGCGCCAGAAGACGCAGCGCGCCGCGAGAAAGCGCTGGCCACTGGACATTGTGTAGTCTCTAAACGACAGGGGTTCAACAATGTTACCTATTTCGTAGCACTGATAGTTCGCAAAATCACTAAGGAGCTGGCTCGTGTCGTCAGTTTCAAGAAGCACTAATTGAAAAATTGGCGCATAGGTTTAGAACACGCAGGGCAGCTGCTTCACATTTGGATTCACAATTTGAACACAGTACCAAAACGATTCTTTGCTGTACTAGAGTTGATCGCACAGGTTCCTCTCAGATGTCTGTCTCCACTTTTCGGTGACAGCAGCGTATAGTATCGTGAATGTCACTCTCGTCAAGGAGGTCGAACAGACTTGTGATATCTGATGCGAAGACCTCGGTTGGATCACCCAATTGACTGATGAGTGCGTGCAAACGAACCCCCAGTATGGGATAAACTTGGTGTACCAGGGTACTCTCTGCCTCAAGTTCCTTAATGATTGAGAGCACGGCACACGAATTGGTCTTCAGAAACCTCATCTTAACGAGCAAGTCGTGTACAGCTTCAGGCGATGAAATAAGACTCTAGAGCTCCTCACATTTCGTTCCCTTGGCTTCTCCAGAAAGACAAAATGGCGCGCCAGTAGTCCAAAACATCTTCTAGAGCTTCATAAAAAGAGAACCACCTCGACGACATACGGTTTTCAGCATTTTGATGGACATGCCCATGGCTATCAAACAAGACCAAACTAACGGCGCAGCTCCCGCGACGACTTCAACAGGGCAGGAAAGTGCACAACAAAATCGTGAACTACGTTAAACGAGCTTGTCCTGATTCCATCCTCCAGAGCGTTGTTGAGTAGGTGGCTCGGATCTTTGAAGTGAAGTGCCTTGAATTCGGGGTTGGGGAGTTGCAAGTCCTTGTGAACCTTTGTATGTAAGAACCTGAGCCGGAGCACAATACAGCTACGTCGCCTAATACAGCTACGCGCGGTGAACTTTAAATCGGTCAAACCAGAAGATGTATCAATGAGCGCTTAGAACTTGACCTTTCGATAAAGAACGGGACCAAGTCTATTGGCCCTTAAAATCGGAGTTTATCGGATAAATCCGAATTGTCAAAAATTTTACCGGCGAATGTTTATCGGATTTTTTCGGATAAAACGGAAAACACGGAGCCCTACACATAGAGAAAGATATGAATTCGCCCTGATCTCCGTCGCGTACGGCGTCCAACTCCGAGTACTACCCAATGCTTCAAGCCCGGGCAGGAGGCGGCTCCTCCCCATCGAGGCAGAAATGAACTTGCCCACTTCTCTGCGGCTCACAATCTACTGCTGCTACTGCCTCATGCGTGCCAGCGCATCGTCTTGTTGCTTTTTTCGTGTTCGTTTTTTGCCGCGCTGTTTCATCGTGTTGTCGCATAAACACATCTCTCCTTACATTTGATAAACGAGTAGTTTTTGTCGCCTGTAGTGTCAATCGCAAGTTTCTTTGTTTTTTATTAAACCCTCAGATTTTACTCGTTTCTTGTGTAAGTGCGGCATTGTAATATGCGCTGCTTATTTCCTGACTGGTTCTTAGTGCCGTTCTGTTTTACTCTTTAGCAAATAAAATAGTCTTTACCAATGAAAGAGAGAGAGAGAAAATGTATTATACGGCAGAGAGGGTGACCTGAGCTAGTACGCCCCTGCCTGCTGCTCTGCACCGGAGAAAACGCAACGGGGGAAAAGTGTGATGAAGTACGATGATGGGGAGAGGATTAGGTAATCCGTATATACACACGTATATACAAACGTATATAGACACGTTTGCTAGCGTAAAGAGGACAAGGACGCTGGCAACCATCGTTTATTATGCTGTATACCAACTAGCCCAACTGTCCGTCTTATTGGGCATATACCATTTTCATAATTGTTCAGCTAGCTTTCCTGCAATGCAGTTAGCCCAATTAATGACAGCTAGTCACTTCTTCAAACAGTGTTCAAGCGCGGTTTGCTTGCGCTGGGGCGCGGAACATATATACTCTGCTCTCTTGACACGAACACGCATAACAGACAGCACGTGCAACTACGACCTCGTCTCCACTGGAAACACGAAAGTTGCTGCCATTAGTTGAGAGAAAATGTAGCGCAGGAATGCGCACTTGCGAATTGTCAAGAGTCTTATTGACCCTTTATGTAATCCGCAACTTTACGCGTCGGCTTACCGAACGTATAGCATCCAGTGCATTACTATTGAAGAAGTGACCTTGTAGCATTTAGTAATTCTGTGTATGGTCGCATATTTAGGGAGAAATACAGCTCTCAGCTAGAGGCCCCCGTCTTCTGCTGTGGCAAGAAAGAAGGACAGTCGTGAAATTTATGTTGTAATGTCTGATACACTAGATAGCTCACAGTTCAGGCTGTACTCACGAGTGAAAACGTTCGAGTGGCGCCGTGTTAAGGCAACGATCGGATGAAACCTGTGGAGTATACTGGCGCTGCTGCTGTTTGTTCTAGCCGGGAGGCAGAAACTCATGTCAATCTATTTCCCGCAGTTGCCTGTACCGATGGTCTGTTTGAGGCCAGTATGTTTCTGTGTAATCTCTGCATGGGTGACTTCAAGGAAAAGATCGCGTCAGTCCACAATTATAGTATTATGTAGGGCTTCCACAATATCTAACCGACAAACTGAAAAACGATGCCGTGCTTACGAGAGCGAGCGTCTTAATTAATTCCTCATCCTCCTCGTCTCTCTTTTACCTTTCTCGGGATTTCTTCACCCTCCGCCACACTGCATGTTTCAGCTGCGACTTTCCAACCAGATGTGGTCACCGAACGCGCCTCCGGTTTCGATGAGCTCGGGTAGGCAGGCTTCGAGAAAATACGACCTGCTGCCGAATAGTCCAGGGATGATGGCCACAGATGCTTGAATCCACGACATCAACCAACGACGAGCCCCTTGTGTCCAGTGTGCGAAAGTGGGAATTTTCGCACACTGGACACAACGGGCCCGTCGTCGACACTTTCGAAAGTGGGACTTTTCGATCTTCAGCGCGTCCGATAAAAAGATTTGGGTCCATATCAAACACGAACGATGCCTCTCAAACAAAGACATATGTTTTAAAGCACCCACAAAAAAATGTCGATTAATCGATTAAAACATTCCACCGAAAGCAATTAATCGATTAAAGGCTAAACCGATTAACGATTAACGATTAATCGATTAAGATTTTTAATCGACCATCCCTAGTGGAAGACTGCAGTGGAAAACAGTTGTTGGGGGCAGTGACCAAGATGAAGTGATATGTCGGAGTTTTGGCGTGCGCTTTGCGAACGCTCAAGGAAAGTGCGAAAGCCACGTCTAATAAAATAGAGTGCTTTCTTTATTTATAGAAATTACACGTACTGTACGTACACGCGAGGGGGATTGGCTGGAGAGTTTCTGCACTGCTGGCATGATATATATCACTGTTTCTGCGTTTCAGTTCCCTATCTCTCTCTTTAGTTCAGTAACAGGAAAAATTTTGTCAATTAAAATTGCATTCAAAACGGCATTTACAAAGCTTCAGTTACGTAAGAACATTTTCTTGTTGGTCATGCAGCTTTCACGCATCCGTCGCTCATGATAATTATTGGCATGATAACAGGAATATATCAGTGGAGATTACCAATATCAAACGGCACTTATACAACGAGAACTTCGTGAATGTATGGATCAATCTTTTTTTTTTCTCGAATGATCGCGCTAGGTAATATTTTGGTAAAAAAGTGTTGTTCGACCATCCCCATGGTCAGTACTCTCTAGGCCGCGCGCGCTCTGACGTCTGCATAACAAGCCCCTTCGATTGCAATCCTTAAACACACCACGGTGGTCTAGTGGCTGTGGTGTTCACCGAGTCATTGACAGATTGTATAGCCCCGCCGTGCGTCCTTGCTTCCAGTGGTTGAGTACGTGGCTCCAGAGCGTCGCATGATGGTGCTAAGCGCGTTCCAGTTCTCGTACCCTCTTGTGGGCGCCGCCTTTCCCTGGATGGCGTACGCCCTGGCCGATTGGAGGACCCTCACCTTGGTCTGCGCCGTGCCCCCTCTGGCGGCCCCATTCTTCTCCTGGTAAGTGCACGGCTTCACCCCAAGTACGAGTCAGTCATCATGATCATCTGCCTGACTACGCCCACTGCAGGGCGAAGGCCTCTCCCATGTGTCGCCAATCAACCCGGTCCTGTGCTTGTCGCGGCAACTTTATCCCCGCAAAGGCTTCTTGTTCTCATCTGCCCACCTAACTTTCTGCCATTGAGCATGCTGCCATATGGGCATGCTGTTAAGCATGCTCATATTTACATATGAGAATGCTTTTATGTTCCTTCCCCATTAAAATGTGTAAATTATTTTCCTGTTTGAAGGCCATATAGTTAATTCTGCATCCCTGATTCAGCAAACCATTGCTTTGTATGTAGCCTAAATTCGTCTTTCTTGCTTACTTGTTATGTTTGGGCTAGCCTGCAGCTCAGCTATACATTCAGGGCGATTCACGAGATTAGCTAAAATATGTGTTTTCAAAGATGACTTTAAGAGTACAGACTGTATAAATGAGTGTTTGTCTTTTGTGTCCCAACAATGAGTCACTCGTACGACGATTCCGCAGCATTAGTCATGCAATATTTCTACTTATAACTTTCTACTACTATAACTATAGTAATAGCAGCTAAAAAGGCATATTTTGAAATGACTGGGGTGGCTTGCACCTGTACCGTGCGCTATTTGTCTCAATGTTCGCAGGTTTGTGCCGGAGTCGCTTCGGTGGCTGGTGTCCAGGGGCAAGGAGCAGCGTTCCAAGAAGATCCTGTTCACCATCGCAAAGATAAACGGGAAGAAATTGTCCGAAGACTTCATGCAGAAATGCCAGGTATACGCGAAAACCTACTGTAGAAAAATTTTAGCGCTGCAAAGTTGAGGACGAAAAAACATGGACAACACAGACGAACCTAAACCTAAACGTGGTCTTTCCGTGTTTCACATTAAGAATTTACAAAAAGAGAGAGAGAAAGGGGGAGGGAGAGAGACAGAGAACAACTTTATGGAAATGCCTGCAGAGACGACTAGGCTCCCTCCACGCCAGGGAGGACGAGCTCAGTTAATCACCGAATCAGCGAGTGAATAAATTGCGATTGCCCATTCAACTGGAGTAGGATCGCATGACGCGTGAAACGCTGTTGTTCTTGCGACACTCGGTCACTGTGTTATTGCGATAGCAATTATATGCACACGCCAGGCACATTCTTGCCGTCGGCTTTGCCGTGAGTCAAAGATAACATCGCCTCGCGCGTCGTATGTTTTACATGAGAGGGAAAGCGTGCGTGGGCAACCGATGACCACGGAAGCAGCTGCCTACTTTTATCGGCCAGTCGCGGTCGCGCGAGCACTGTCTTGACAGGAATGGGCCGACGGCTCGCACCTTTGTCGCGTGCTGCGTTCTCGCCTCTGTGTGCGTTGAAGCGATAGACAGCACGGAGGTCGCTTAGCTCGCGGCAGCGGCCACATTTCCTTATGCCATCATTTTATTGAGTTACGCCAGATCGGATGCTAAGTGAGTTAATTAGTGGGCCTACTTCGTATAACATTCCAATTTGTTGCTATCGCATTCATTGCTTTGCCCTTGCGACAACACTGTGCGGGGCTTTCCTTTTGGCGGGCTGTCGTCATAGCAATCGTCAGCCCCGTCATCCGCTCTCCGTATGTTTGAGTAGTTTTGAGGAGCAAGGAAGGCGCGAGGTGGCAAAAGCGCATGTATATTGTCGGATATTCCAAAGAGAGTTTAGGATAATTTGAATGAAGTGCTGCTTCGGCAATGACCTTTCGAGATAATAAATTAGTGATCAATAATTTAAGACAAATTTGGGGTAGCTATGCACTAGTGGTGCGAAGACTGAAGAAACAGCGGAGCTGGTTGCGTTCCCTTCCTCCTCACCCTCACTTTTCTTTCCCATCCCTTGCTATACTATACTATACACGTCTGTGCTATGCTTCACCCTTTCCCCTCCTCGCTTCACTTCCTTTTCCCACCCCTTTAGATGCTATACTATACATAACTATGCTATGCTTCACCCTTTCCCCTCCTCACTTGACTTCCCTTTCCCACCCCTTTAGATGCTATACTATACATAACTATGCTATGCTTCACCCTTTCCCCTCCTCACTTGACTTCCTTTTCCCACCCATTCAGATGCTATACTATACATAACTATGCTATGCTTCACCCTTACCCCTCCTCACTTGACTTCCTTTTCCCACCCCTTCAGATGCTATACTATACATAACTATGCTATGCTTCACCCTTTCCCCTCCTCGCTTCACTTCCTTTTCCCACCCCTTCAGATGCTATACTATACAAAACTATGCTATGCTTCACCCTTTCCCCTCCTCGCTTCACTTCCTTTTCCCACCCCTTCAGATACTATACTATACATAACTATGCTATGCTTCACCCTTTCCCCTCCTCCTAGCTCTCCCTAATCCTCACCCTCACTTCCCCATCCCACCTTATCGTTGTGCTATACTATACTTGGCTATGGTATGCTTTCTTTTTTTCTATCTCTTTCTTTGATTCTCTGTCTTTCTGTCTTGCTCTCAGCTTTTCCATCTCCTTTTTTTGTCTGTTTCTTTCTCTGTCTTTCATATCTTCATTTCTCACTTTCTATATCTTTCTATCTTTTTTTTTCTCTCTCTCTGTACTCATTATCTCGCCTGTCAGAGTTATTGCATCCCACGCCGGACAAATCGGCGCACATGTTCTGGGAGCGAAGCAGAAGATGTAGAAGAGGACGAAGAGAACGCGTACCAGCCGAGCAACTGCGTTTATGATGATGATAGCCTCTGTTCACGACTAGCGGAGTTTCTCCGAGCATAAACAGCTGCGCCATTAATACATTTTCTCGAGCTACGGTTCGTGCAGGATCCACGATGCCTCGCACACACATTGTGGGACCAAGTGTGACTCTAATTTGTCGCCGCCAGCAGGTGTGTCAGTAATCTTAGAAACAGCGTGAATGCGGGAAGTATAGTGTAGTTAATAAGAGCACCGGTGTGATAGTTTACTCACACAGGTTTCGGGAAGTTCACCGTCCTGCTGATCATACTATCTCACTTCTTGCAGTTTCCTCCTCCAAACGAGTTTCACAAGACAAAGGCATCACCCATAGACATGCTGAAGACTCCAAACCTTCGGAAAAACTTTGTGCTGTCACTCATCGTGTGGTAAGAAAGAGATCAACCCTTGTTTAGATTCCTGCTTTCTTTCTGCTTCCCCAAATGTGGTTTTTTTTTTTTTTTGCGAGCACCAAGTTCTTTTGTCTTATGGTCAAATTCGCCTGCTGTCTGAAAACACACGTACAGTGGTCACCGTTTAGCAAATTCATATGCCACTCGTATACATTTTTCACGTCATAAAACGCAAATAGTGGCACGGAATACCAGGCATCAAGTTGTTAGCTTATAGTTTCGTGTGCGCTAGGTATGAAATTAACAGTAAAACTTTCATCGTGAAGTGCCTGGAAGATAATATAGCTTGTTTAGAAGAAAGGAAGTTGTGTTGTTGATAATGTACATGATAAGCGCTGGCATTTCTCGCTATCGGGTCTTTTGCTTAATATGTACAGTACGTATTTTAGAGATAAATATGATAAATTAGAATGATCGTGTGGTGGGGGCAGGGGCGGGGGGTTACGTCCCAACACCACGATGCGATTCCCTCTTCAAGTTTGTTCTTGTGTAAGACACGTAGTTTGCATCCGTCTGCAGGACCCTAGCTTGTCTGGTGTACACGGCCGGACAGCTGTACGCGGCGAACGCGAGCCACAATCCATTCGTGATGACCACGGCGGTCAACTTGGTGGACATCGTGGCCACGGGTACGGCGCTTCCTCTGGCTGACCGCTGGGGGCGTAGGCCAACAATGATGACTGCCTACGCAGCCGCTGCCGTGGCCTACGTGTGTTCCGTGGGAGTACCGACAGGTAGTACAGAAAAAGTCCCTGCGTTTTGTGCATCTACTGAACCACTACTGTTGGAGGGCGTCGTATTTTGCGCAGATCTACGGAATTTTCCTATCATCTTTGTGTCTCGCCGAGTGAACGACCCTGGCGATAACGGCGGCTTCTGGGACAATGAATAATGACGATAAGAGTGGAAAATGAACTAAATCGTTACAAAAAAGTTCGCAAGGGCTTTTCTTTGTAGTAGCAACATACTCTTCTTTCTTTGTAGGATAATCTCATCAAGGTTATCAAAGTTTATAGGGGCAGCCAACATGGAAACAATGGGGTGGCGTAATTTAATCTTTATTTATCTACATAAAAAGTTGTCGCCAACTGTCCTGTGCCTTGGCAGCGGATCGCGCAGGTACAGTCTCAACGGAAAAATATCGGCACAAATGACCGGTCGCCGGAGTGGCAAGAATGCGAGACGCGGCGCTGTTTTTCCCGAGCACGCCGATATCGAGAGTGCCAGGCACATTCCATTTTCCAAAGCAGGGGAGGCCGGTGGAAAGTACTCCAACAAACAACTTTTTCGGGGCAACTGCGATAAAGATACGGTTGCTTGCAACTCCAGCGAAAAAAGAAACAAAAAGTCATGTGCCTAGCCACATCTGCCGATAAGCAATGAACAAGCGTTTTTTTTTAAGATATGGGCTTTCGGATGGGCCAACAGCAAAATGGGCTGCTTTCCGCCGGCCATCCCTGATTTGGAAAATGGAATGTGCCTGGCAATCTCGCTATCGGCGTGCTCGTGAGCAACAGCGCCGCGTGTCGCGATCTTGCGGCTCCGGCCACCGGTCACTTGTGCTAATCTTTTTCCGTTGAGAATGTACCTCTAAGGTACAATAGCAACGTGGAGCATGTGATATATCTGTTAACAAATTGCTAACATCAGTCGTAACTTAATTTCAAGGTAAATAACACATATTAACTTGAAACCAGCAGAATATGATTAATACGTATAAAAAAGCAGAAAGAGGAGATATAAACCGTACAAGCAATCAAGTTAACGTGCATAAATTGCATGAATAAGCGAGAAAAAAATGAAAGCTGGTGTTATTGGCCTCTCATGAAGCGTTTTCAAGAATCAGCTATTTTAAGACGAAATTTGCCTGCCTCATCAAACGCGAAAAGTGACCGTCGGCGACAACAAGAGTGATGCAAAAAATAATCATAATGTGATGACGTCATATGTTTCTAAATATGTGTCGTCACCATGACGTCACATGATGACGTCATCACGTCACATCATCGCACGGTCAAAGGTGGACCGATCCTGGAGGCACCGCAAAACCACGTGAGGGCCAGCAAGTTCCAACGCCTCAGAAAGCTTTATGGAAGGAGGGGGGGGGGTCAATAGGATCGAATGAGATGAAAAAGATAGTTTTCGCCTTCGAGTCGTCGTAGCCAAATGCATAAGGGATCGGGTGACCTTTTTCTTAAGTTTTCGACGTGAAATATGCCAGGAGATATGATAAATCATCATTCACGTTTGTTTTTATACAATGCGTGTTTCATTGCAGAAAGCCTGGCGTTAGGCACCGCGGTGTTCATGCTGGCGCGGGTTGCCTTGACCATGGCGTACAACGTGGGCTACCTGTACGCAGCTGAGGTTTACCCGACAGCAGCCCGGTCGCAGGCACTGTCCCTGCGCCAGGCCTTTGGCTCCGTCGGAAAATTTCTCAGCTCTCAGGTCACGCAGCTGGTAAGTACCAGGCAACGTAACTGCCCTGTGTCGCGTGGCCACTACTTCCGTTCTTCGCTCTTGGAAGAAAATAAAAATAAAACGCGGCTCTTTTTGCTGTTCTTAATATCGCTTTCCAAGGCTTGAATATTGCCTGTGCTTCTTTTAAAACTTAAAGGGGTCATGAACCACTTTTCCAAGTAATGATCTAATGACCTCAGTATCGGAGTTTACTGCCTCTCGAATCGATTGCCGCAAAAATTTCTCGAATCCGTCAAGAATGAGCGGAGTTACGGGGGTTTGGCGCACTCTCTCAGTGCTTTCTCTCTTTTCTCGTGCCGACGAGCGCACTGGAAGCTACATAGGGAGGGATGGCACGGGGGAAAGAAGTTACGTCAGCGCGCGTCATGAAACGCGATCGCTCTCCCGCTGTGATTCGCGTGCGCGAGTGCGGCTATAGCATGTGCTGAGGAGTGCGGCGCCGGCAAGTGGCGGCACCCCGTGGCAAGAAGCGCATCTGATCCGAACGCCGCTCTCGATTTATGTCGGCTATCGGCCAATAAGCATGCTATGTCTCTTGCGACGTAAACTGGCAGATCCGCGACGTCAACGTGCAGACGCCCCGCCCACCGACGAGAGTGAGAACCGGCCTCTGTTTGAAAAGAGGGTGCCTGGGGAAACGGCAACTTCACACTCCGCTTGTGGCCTTTACGCGGCGCGCACGACTGTAATATTTGGCAGAGCAGTTCATAGCCGTGTCAGCTTTCCACAGGATGTGTTTTTTCAAGAAGCCCAAGGGGTGCTTCATGACCCCTTTAAGGCCCATGTAATCCCGCCTCAAGGTTCGAATATGCGGGAATCTCCGAATTTGAGGCATTCGTGCATGTAAATAACATTTGCCAAAATATCGAAACTACCGCTCCATTGACCGAGGGTGTACGAGGGACAAAATTAAAGACATTATTCAGTGCATTGACCGCCCGGCTACCATATGCTGGGTCAAGGGGTGCGTGACCAGAGCTCAGAGCTGTCGTGCCTAGCAGGACAAACCTCTGTGGAGATTCACGTTTTTACAGGGCTTTGAATATTTAAAAGAGAGTCGTCCTCGCCTTGTAAATCTACGAAGACAATGACAAGATCAGTATCTAGTCCGCGAAAGTGCGATGAATAACCACGCATTGCCAACTTTCACCACGATCAAGCACAACAATAAAACAAAAACGAAACAGCAGCAGCTGTGGGACGAACGTCATGGCGTCGAGCTTTTCATTACGCCCCAGGTTCGAAAAGGGCGTACGTGGCTTTAACACATGCCATCTTCGACTTTCCCCGCAGGCCATGTACGGCCGTCCAATCCCGCTGCTGCTGATGGGTGCTATGTCGTTCCTGCTAGCGCTGCTGACGTTCCCGATGCCAGAGACGCTCGACCAGCGGCTTCCCGAGACACTCGAAGACGGCGAGGCGTTCGTGTATGGTCAGAACACGTGCTGCAGTTGCGTACGGCTGAAAAAACAGCAGGAAACCTCATCGCAACGGCCGTCCGCCGGAAGGGCGCGCTCGCTGTCTGTCATCTCGGCTGCGTCGGCAGTCAGTGTCAGTCCCGACTGAACGGTGTTCTCTGACTGAACGACGTCTGCTACAGCTTCGTTCGAACGAAGCCATCATCCTTTGTGGCGACTGTGCTGCATACATCTGGGAATGACAGTGACGTCACTCGTAAATAACAGTGGCCGCAAAAGCGCTGCGTGTCCGCAAGTGATCGCACACAGGTTATTTGTCTTGCCTCGACGCCATATGAGTCCAACTCCAATGGACTTCGGAGTGAACGCTTGCAGCGCTTGATGCCTGCTCTTTTGTCAAAATGGCCATCTCATCTTGACGATTGACGACGATACGCGTCACGCTTTTTTACCCATGCGCACGAGTCTAACACGAATGTTTTTCGGTGTCTCATGTGTTCATGCCCCCAAGGCAGCCCCCTTCACAGCACTGCAATTGGGACGTTCTCTACTACATTAGAAACTTTCTCTCCAGTGGTCTTGCTATACTGACGCGACTTTAAATGTATGACATGGAAGCACGGGTGGAACCAGACAAGGTGTTCTTACCGCCCCCCCCCCCCTTTCCTTTTATTTTTTTTAATTTTTTGCTTTGAAGTGTATGTGTGCAGCGCCAGCGCGCGGCCCATCTTTCTTTCCCAGATGTTGCTGTCCTCTTTGTCCGTAGAGACAAGAACGTTTTATGATTATCGAAGAGAGTCATATTGAGAACTGGTCTTTCGTTATCGGAGCGTACGCAGCCGACCTGCATATGTTACCGCCAATATATATATATATATATATATATGTGTGTGTGTGTGTGTGTGTGTGTAAACACGCTTGAATGCCAGTGCTTCTTTTTTAAACGAAAGATGTGTCGTTAGAACGGTGACTTAGACATGAATAAATATTTTAATTGTTACTGCTGTTATTAATAGTAAGTATCCGTGAATGCATCTTCATCAGAATTACGGGGGTTGCTTAGCACTGAATAAGAATGTGAAGGCGACAATCCAGTTGGGCCCACAGCGATGTGGAATGAAGCTCTGAGCCCACGCGGCGACGTGTAGGGCACCGTGCAATGCAGTTTTCGAAATATGACAGCCGAGCAAGAAACTACAGCCTAGCGAGCAGAAGCAGCCAAATTAGGCCCGGCCCCTAGTAGAAGCGAACGCGACTCGCGCGTCTCCCACCGTCGTGCAGGCTTGGCTGGGCCATCGCCGCAACACCGGTGTGGAGCACGCGTCTCACCCATCTTCAAGCCCCAACTGCTATGCTGTTCTCTCGATACAGAAAAGACGAAGTGGACGAAGTAGACGCGCAGCTCTCGAGCTTGCTTGCTTTCACAGCGAAGCTGCATATGGCTAGGCAGGCCCGTAGCGGGGGGAGGGGGGGAAGCTAGCTCCCCCCCCCCGAAATTTTAATGAAGTAGGTGTTTTTACCAAAAATAAGTAATAAAAATAGGTATTTTTCTCAAATAGTCAAGGTTTTCAGCAAGTGCTTACCACCCCCCCCCCCCCCCGAAAAAAATTCCTGGCTACGGGCCTGTGGCTAGGTTCCGGCGGATTGCGTTCGCGGACAAAACGACGCGTGGAACAATAATCAGCTTTTTCACGATGCCATGGCGCATGCGCCCTTCCCCTAGCGGAAAAGTCGTGAAACGTCTGTTCATCTCGGAGGCTTTCATTCTGGCAATACCGATTGCCCCGGCTCCTACCATTACCTTACCAAAACGTCATGAGGGTGCAAAGGAAAATGTAGAAGGCGAATTTTCGGCGGCAGATATATATCGGCTTATGTATAATGTGGCTTAGCGCAGTTGCCTTAGTAAAGCGCCTTAGCACGTCGCGATGCTTGGCGGCAACACTTCTCACCAATCGTAGTGCCCTTTTTCTCGCCACGTGAGAGATCGCGCTATTATTGCCCCCGTGGAATCGCTATGGGACGGACGCGTGTCGTTCAGTCGGAGGAAAAACAGCGGCAACTGAAGGTGCGCCAACGCGCACAGAAGCGCGAAGCAATAGGTCTCGTCATCAACTACGTCATCACGTCGATTGACTGGGCACGTTTAGCGGGTTTATTACAGGAGTGTTTTGGAAGTGGTTTGCCTTCACAACAGCGGTTTGCTCGAAAATTAAGTCTCGGAATGTATACCTCTTATCGACATGTCCAATCTTAATTACCGTAAATGCCTCGCTGACATGCTTTCTCTTTTATCTTCAAATACGTGTTTGATCATAAGTTACATTAATAAGGCGTTAATCCAATCTTTGTGTCTACTTTGATAATAATAGGGCATGATTACTAGCGTAAAGGGGACAGGGACGAGAAGGAACACGTACGGGACCACTCTTCTCGTCTGTATCCTTACCACTAACAATCGGGCCCTATGATGCGCGATACCTATATACTAGCCGACCTTTCCGCCTTTACTAGCTTGATAAATATGTAATCAACCTATTTTTGCTGATTGTCAGGCAATATACTCTACAAGGCCTCTCCAGCTTTGGAAGGCCTATATGAAGTAGTTTTTCAGGACAATAAATGTTGGTAGTAGTAGAACAATAGTATTTAATAATTATCGGTAAATGCAGCCCAGTTTTTCTCTACGCCTTCAATTTCCCGTTTTCTTGTGCTTGGTAGCGTGCTGTACTACGTTACACACGAAACTGTAATATCTGATTATATGAAGTGCAACCACAGGCACCTACAATTAACGGTCGCACCTTAATTTTTGTTCTGGACATGCAGCATACAGCACGCAAGCCGGCAGCTTGGGAGGCATTCAGCAAATGACACACACATGATACAGTCCTGCTTACGTTCACTCTGTCAGCGCTTTCAAAGCGCTCCAAGTCACTAGATATGACGACGTACTGAACGACGTACTACGGTACTACCTATTCCTTTGGCGTGTCAACTTTCCTGTACAGAGCCATTGCCGCCAAATCTTTCAAGGCTAAAGAGAGGCGGAGGAGGTGAGGTTGAAGGAAAAGGCGCTATTTCTGCAGCCCTAGTCGGGTGCACTGTCGAGGCCAATGTCAAGGACACCCTCCACCTCATTCAGTTGCGACAGACGAGTAGCCACTAAGTGGCTGAAGATCGTTTTATCGGCGCCACTTCTTCGTAACTGAGAGACGCAGCGTATTCGTCTGCGCTGATAAGGTGTAATCAGCGCAGGCGACCTTTCCACCGAAGCCAAAGGTAGGAATCGACACACCAGTGTGTTAACGCGACGGTGATTCGTGCGAACTCGTTACGGCGATGTCTCTTAGCGGTCGCCTAGCCCTAGTGACTGGAGCTGCCAGCGGCATCGGCGAAGCCGTCTGCCGGGTGCTGGCCGAAGAAGGTACCGCTGTGGTAGTCGCCGACAAGCAGCTCGAGGCTGCAAGGCAAGTCGTCGCCTCTCTTCCAGGTCAGTCACATAGTCCTACCGATTTAGTAGAACATACAATTGGACGAGTTGGTTAGTATTCGCCTTAAAAACAGCGTAGCAACACAAGGATGAAGGAAGTGTTGGTCCTTGTGTTGCTATGCTGTTTTTAAGATGAGTCCTATCGAAGCGGTTGCGGAAACATATCTTACAACAAAACCATGAATTAAAGTTTGGCTATAGCCGGTCCTGTTCCCTTTGCTGCGACGTAATTTTCTAGCTCAGACATAACATAAACTGGAAAATAGAGATGGGCAAGGACAGAACCAGGCCCGTAGACAGGAATTTTTTCCGGGGGGGAGGCACTTGCTGAAGGCCCCCCCCCCACCCTTGACTATTTGAGGAAAGCACCTATTTTTCAGTAATTATTTTCTGTAAAAATCGCAGTATGTAAATTCTGTGACATTTAAGATACTACTTTATTAATAGTTGTTTATTTGTAGTTTTGAGATTAATCTTCCTAATAACAGAATATTTTTATACGGACGATTTGGTGGAGGGGAAAGCGGAACCCTGCCCCCCCCCCCCCTCTTCCTACTTTCCGACTACGGGCCTGGACAGAACGCTAGCAAGAATTCGTAATGAAACTTGCGGTACGTTACGTGCAGAGAAATAACGTGCAATTGACGTAGAACTCGCATCGATTCTGAAAGAACCCTATAGACAGTGCAAGTAAAATTTGCGCTATTTTTGAAATGCTATACAGAACTTTTCAGGAGGGATAGTATTTTCGTTCCACGATGTAGGGACAGATCGGTCAATATATTGTTTTTTATAAATATTTTAATATTTTTATTTTTTGTCTTATGATATCAGCTGACAACAGGCCAACCAAAACGAGAGCACAAAAAACATGCGCCGCGCGACGTGTGCTGACTGTTAACTCTTATAACGATAGCGTTACTTGTATGCGGAAGCCATTTAGCTGGTTAGTCTTTGTAAAAAGTGAGCTGTACTTCCATCTTTGGGAAGACCAGTTTTTCGAAGAAAGCACGAACGAGATATAATTAGGATAGCGTTCGAAATCGACCCTTACTTCATTCTTTGTCTGCTATAAAGCATCACTATTAGGTTCAACTCCTGAGCTGTACGCGCTCGCTCTATCGTATGGTTGTTACTACACGACTATCGTAGACCGTCGTACTTGCTTTATCGGAAGTACTGGATTCCCGATAGTAGAAGTGGCTCTTTTTAGTCTGCTGGCGCTAAATGTTCTTGTGAACCCGGGAAGTAACAGAGTCTTTAAGCAAGTTACGGAAATACGGTATGCAAATACGGTAAGGCCGTACGGTAGCGCTCCTCCTTTCCCGCTCGTTGTGGTTTTGCCGGTGAAGGCTCTCCCACGTCCGAATCGCGGTCAACGAGGCGGCGGACGAACTCGCGAAGCGAGCACACTCCAGGGGTGCTATCGCGGAACGATTCTATTTTTTATTCCAATGCTTTTTCGTGCTTTTCGCGCTTGGCCATTGGTCAGAACGACGGTCCGTCCGCGTTATCAACGCGATCAGCCAGCCGCGAGTGGTGGATGATAAGAATAGCATACAATATGGCATTGGAATCGGGAATAGCATCGTTCCGCGATTGCACCCCCAGCGCGACTTCGCTCACAGACTACGCAACATCTTTCGACTCGGCGCGCATCAACTTTCGCCGTGAGTCAACGTTTTTAGGAACGTTGCCGTGAGTTGATGCGAGAGAATCCCGACGCGCGGATCGCCGCTGGACACGCCCCCCCCCCCCCCCCCCTTTCCTGCAACTCGCTTCTCCCGCCACGATAGCGCGCTCCTCCTCATCCTGAGAACCGGTTCGGTGTGGCCCGCAGAACGTAAACATCGTCTCCGCGGCGTGGCTGCACCGAACTGCGTCGATTGCGGTGCGGTAGAAACAGTTGCACATCCCCTCTGTGAGTGCCCAGCCCTTGTCGACGCTCGGAAGCGGCTCACAACTGAGTACCGTCGCCACGGCCTGCCCTGTGTGACCCTACAGGACTTCCTGTTCCCCACCGGCTACGAAAATCGCCGCCGTGCCATTCTTGCGGCCCTGGCCTCCTTCCCTCGACATGCGAACCTGATCGAGCTGCTTTTCTAAGCCGCTCGACACGGTAAAAACCAGACGCTTCTCTACTGCCTTCGCTGCAATCGCTACCTCATCCTCTTCCTACCTCCTTCATTCCCCACCCCCCACGAGTTAAAGGCCGATACAGACGGTACGATTTTCCATCGGATGCGACGTCCGACGCGGTGGTGCGGAAGCCGGAATGGTGGCGGTCCGAGGCTATGAAAGGTCACCATTCCGGCTTCCGCACCGCCGCGTCGGACGTCGCATCAAATGGAAAATCGTACCGTCTGTCTGTCCCTTAAATAACTCTCGCCCCACTTTTCCTCCTATTCATCTGTCTTCCCCCTATACTAAGAATAAGAATTACTAACACCAACCACGGCCGGTCTGGATGCGTGCGCCTCTAGACCGGCCGTGCCCCAACACCACAAGAGCTTTTTCAAAAATTACGCTGGGGTTGTCACGCCTCATTCTTGCTTGTCAGACTACACTGGAACTGGGAGCGGGTCAAGCACAACGAGTGGGAAAGGAGGAACGTTACCGTACCGCCTTACCGTATTTGCGTACCGTATCTCCGTAGGTTGCTGAAAGACTGATTTACGTATTGTGACTGCGAGGAGTGTGACTTTGTGTGTGTGTGCTCCCCCTCTCTCTTCTCCTCTACCTCTAACCTTCAAACTCCTCTTTCCCTTTTGCAGGGTAGCATACCGGCTATTTCAACTGGTTAACATCTCTGCCTTTCCCATCTTCCCTGTTATTTCCTTACGTATTGACAGCGATGGTCAGGACTTAGATACAGGTAAAGCCCCTCCATCGCGTCTACTGCCGCTTTTTTTAAGTACCGCCATCTATTGTTCAACGACGACGCCCACTTCCGGTTGCGGAGCTTCCGGAAGGAATTTCTTGAGCCACTTCCTTCCGCTTTTTCCTTCCATCTTGTTTCTGCGCACGCATGTGCACACACGAGAAAGCACATATTTGCTTCTCCGTTTCGCAAGTGTTGTTGTTTTGAGGTTCGTCGTAAACTGCCTGCCGCCGAGCGAGTATTCGCTCGGTGTTTCTGCGTCGCGAGGGCATGGGATGGGGCGGGCATGTGGCAGGTGCATCAACCGGAAAAGCAGCAGAAACATCATGGCGGCACTTCGGCTTCCGCTAGACGGGGAACCGGTGTAAAGGGAGAGGGGGCGGACGAGTTGTTGGCGCCTACTTAACCTAGCCGGCGGAAAACGCATGGAGGGGCTTTAGGTACAGGCAGCTCCGATGTGGTTTCGGATTCGGCTCTACAGCGCGTCGGCCGCTAATGCTGGCAGAACAAAATATAACAAGACGTGTCAAACTTCAAGAGCAAATGGGGACATGCGTTGCATTCCAGCTATTGGCGGGCTGATCTAAAAAGAAGCAGCTGACAATGCTGTTTGTTTTCTGTGAATACAAGTATACTCATCCGCGCCTTGCTTGGGCGCAGTTATTCATATATGTTGCCTAAAGCATGACGGTTTACTAATATATGTCTGATACCGAACAGGTGACGCAAAGCATCAGGCCGTGTACGTGGATGTCGGTGATTCGGCTTCTGTGAAGCACCTGTTTGACAACATCAAAGACACATACGCAGCACTGCCTCTAAGCACCGTCGTCAACTGCGCTGGAATTGGCGGTTTAGTGCCTATTCTGGACTGTAGCGATGAAATTTTCGACGACTTCATCAGAGTCAACCTCAAGGCGAGTATCGATCGCTCGGTGCTTTGCTGAAGGGTATTGCGCGCGACAGTACCACAGTTATGAAAAGAATAGGAGACACTACACTGGAAATTAGCACTTAGTTTTGTTTACGACAGTAGTACCTGCACTTCTGATTAGCTTCATGGATTTACATCTTTTTTCTTTGGTTATCTTAGGTTTCTCAAAAATTAAATCCCGAGGTCTCCTATTGAAACGTTCCATCTTTATTCCTTCATTACCCTTACCGTAAATACCACGTTCTCTTTATTCTTTCTCTTACGTGCTCTTCAAATATGCATTGGATCATAGGTGACCATATATGTGGTCATAGGTTGTCGAAATTTCCGGAGCCCTCCATTACGGCGTCCCTCATAATAATAACCTAGTTTTGGGACTGTAAACCCCTATTATTATTATTATTATTATTATTATTATTATTATTATTATTATTATTATTATTATTATTATTATTATTATTATTATTATTATTAGGTGACGTTATTCATGTGTTAAGCCAATCTTTGTGTCTACATCGATAAATATGTGACCAAGTTGATTGCCAGGCATACAGGGTGTTTCAGATAGAAAGCACCAAGTATTAAAAGATTAAACATATGCGCTACGCGTCTCCAATTAGCGCTCTATTGTTCCGAGCCATATAGAGCACGTCAGAATATTTTTTTCCAATCCGCAAAGCTCATGATTAAACAATAAAAATTTTGTTCAAAACGCCGTTGATTGATGAAATAAACCAACGAAAGACGCCAGATGTTTTGTAAAAGCAAAACGAAAGAACGCCAGATGTTTCTAAAGCAAAACGAAAAGACGCCAGCTGCTTAACAAAAGACGCCAGATGTTTTCTAAAGCAATGGTTTTCTAAACAATGAAAATTCACAGCGTACATGTAAAATTAAAGTGAGCTGCAAGTCGTCATAACTCATCGAACCTTTAGTATAAACGCGCCCGATCTCACGTCGCTGATGATGTACTGGGCAAGAATTCACGGAAGATTCACGGTTACCGATGAACCTCCGCAGCTTCGCCCACTCATCATCATTCACTCCGTGGATATGCTGTGATTTTTTTTTTATGATAATAAATATTGATAATATATGCTTATTAGTAGTGTGGTAGCACAAATATTTAATAATTATCAGTAAATGCAGCACTCTTTTTCCTCTAGACCTTTAATTTCCCGTTTTCCTATGCTTATGGCTTGTCAGATATACACGTAACCGTATCTCGTCGTATTAAACAGACGTCTGCTGTTCTGCCTCAACGGCACGTTCTGCCACATGCGTTGTCTTTATCTGGTAGTCGCATGTATCTGCGCAGGGCACTTTCCTGGTGACGCGGGAAGCAAGCCGCTACATGCTTCGCTCGGGTCAGCCGATGCCCGAAGGAGGCGCAGCCATCGTAAACGTCGCGAGCATCTTTGGCAAGAGTGGCCAAGAAAATGCAGCTGCGTACTCCGCTTCCAAGGGCGGCGTCGTAGCAATGACCAAATCGGCAGCGCAGGAACTGGCACCACACGGCATTCGTTGCAACGCCGTGCTTCCGGGCTGGACTGAGACCCCGATGACCGCCCTTGTACCTAAAGACATGAGAGCCGAGGCGATTGCTTCGACGCCGCTTAAGAGAACTGCTCAACCGCGAGAGATCGCGGAAGCCATCAAATTTCTGTGCTCGCCAACCTCGAGCTCGTTCGTCACGGGTGCCGCGCTCGAAGTTACAGGAGGATGGCGTATGTGATATCTCGAGGTGATTCTTATGAGAGAAAAAAAAAAGAAAGGAAGAGAAAAGTGCAAAGGCTGTAACTGACTCTCAATATGAGGTCACCTTAACGGCCCTGCACGGGGGGAAGGAAAGGGGATGAAATAGAGTGGTAGGAGAGAGGAGAGGTGAAAACGAACATACAAGAATAAGTTGGCTGCGCTCTGCAAGTGGCATCTCGTCTGGTCCTTCTGTGTTTATCACGCGGTTCCAGTCACCGGGATCGTTGTCTGTACCTAAATGGATTTGCAATGATAATAAAATATCAGTAACAGATATATAACCTGGTGTGTACCAAAGGTCGACTTTTCTATTAAGCTATTTTTTAGTATCTCCCTTGCGATAAATAGTTAGTTTCGAGGAACCCATTGATGAAAATTGGATAAGTGTTGGGCTAGCGGCAGAGCAAGCATAATTTGTACTTCTGATGAAAACGATGGTGAATGATACGATTTGCAAAGGCTAACAGACAAGCGCACATGCAAGAAACGCGCTAAAAGACACGCATACAGAATTGATTAAAGCATCTTGTTAAACACACAATCGTGAAGTGCGGAACACACAGGAAGCACTAGACCATAATCGAAACGCATCTCGTGAGTATATAGGTCTAGACATAAACCTTGAAATAAATTAAGAGTGGTCTTTCGAAATGTGAACATGCTGCAAAAGCAGATTAAATGACCTGTGCCCTTGGGTACGTTAGACAGATGGGGACAGTGTTAATCGCATCTGCTTAGTTTTGTTCAAGAGTTGTTTTGTACCGGGAAAGTAGGTAATGACGAATACGGCACAGAAGTGTACGATCTCGACTAGAGGTGTGCGCCGCCACCGCCGCCTGTTTTTGGTCACGCCGCTCGCGCCGCCGCCGAAGTCCCAAGAGAGATCACGCCGCCGCCGCGCAATAATTGCGGCGCGTCGCCGTTAGTCTTTTCTTTTAATTCGAATGGGGAAACTGGAAATAAAATACAGCACTTCGCCGAAGGAGTTCTTCTCGATGTGTCCATGTAATGAACTGTCCATTTCAGCGGCCGCTGAATAGCTGGAGCTCGGCGAGAAGCCCCCCCCCCCCCCCCCCTTTTTCAAGTTCTTGTTCTGCAGCGCCATCATGACATCACGAAGCTTTCAAACACTCTCGACACAAATCATAGGGACGGAATGCGCTTCAATGCAACGAACGCAGCCCTCAGAGGTCCGATTTTCGGTGCACATGTCTTTTGATCATGTTAGCCACCGATTTAGATTTAATGCGGCCGCTTGTCTAACGCAGCTGTAAGGTCGGTACGCATTCCGTGCATCGTTCTCAAACATTTGTGACATATTCATATGCAAATTCAGACCTGAAAAGTTCCTGTTTCTGTGCATTTCGTCCATTCTCTTCTTACGCTAGGATTGTGCTGGCGGGTTCGGTGCCGCGACGTGGTCAAGAGCGAGGTGGCATCACGGCCCATCGCTTTTTCGAATCACTGAATGCGCCCTGCCGAAACGGACTGTGGACATCTCCTTGGAATGAACGCACTGAGAATAGCTCCCCAGAAGTTGTATCTTTTTCTTCTGCAGAAATATCACGAGTATTGCCTGACCTTAACGCTGCCGCGTCCTCCAGCCTTAAAGGGTGACGACCCAACTCGCTGGATAGCATATTCTTGGAGTCTTGCACCTAGCACACTGTGCATAAATAAATAAAATAGATAAGTAATATGTATATTTCGGTGCGTTAGTACACTTTTTCCTCTCACTCTTACTCGAGTAAATCGATAAATAAATACAGAAGTAAAGAGAATGGCAAACTTAGAATATACATCTGAGCTAGTTGGTAGGTATTTATGTTAAGAAGACATGACGTGGAAACACGGACATAAGAGAAAAGTCGAGAGAGTGAACAGCTATCTCTCACATAGACCACTAATCGCACTTGATTGATAGGTATGGCCTATTACGTGGGAATACTCAGATAAATATTTGTGTCTACCTTCGTTTCCGCCGCTGTGTGATTTTTCAGATGTTAGCGGCGTTTCTGGTGTCTTGACTCTCCTGTGTCCGTGTTTGCACTCCCTGTTTTTATAAAGGGGCCCTCACAGCCTCCGAAAATACAACAAAAAACAAAAACAACACGCGCGTTATTCTCTCTCGGCGTTTCTTGTCTTTTCGCGCACTTCGTGATGCCAGAGCAGTGATTCGATCACGTGACATGATCAGGGTACATACTCTCGACTGGTCCATATACGAGAAATAACAGTTGTGAATTGTCTCCCATACATACTGCTTTGCTATGCAGCCACCCACCCGCTCTTTCTTCTCTCCCAAGACTAACGTGCGCGATTAACTGATTTCGTTCCATTTTGTGCATTTGCGACCGCGCATGCAGAGATAACAGACTGTAGCCGACAAGCGCGAATTCATGATAGGTTCAACGAATAGTGCTGACATTGTACGCGTGCTTTATGAAAAAATAAGTGGCGAGGAGATGTCCCCTGCAAGAAGGGTATTGAAGGCGAGAACGAAACCAATCGAAAAGGCGCCGGATTATATGATTCTTCCAACGAACGCACTCTTTACAGCGGAGACGATGCAGCTTTCCAGGAAAGAGGCGAGCCCGTTTCGACGGGTTTTTGTATATTTTTTATTGCGTTAGCAATTGCATGGACACTAAGGACAGGTTTTCACCGTCGCCGTCATGTTCCGTATAAACTCTAAATCGATAACATCGCTCCGCTTGTATGTTCCACCCGCGAGTAGCTCGCGAGCGTTGCAAACCTACGTGCGCGGCCTGCCGTCGATTGCTCCTCAAGCAGAAGAAAACGCCCCGCCCGTCATTTGCTGGGCGAAGGAGCAGGAAGGGATGTCTGGGGAGAGGGACTGCGTAACTCGAGCAGCAACTGTGAACTTTTATTATAAGGGCGCGGTCTAGAACGCTGGCACGCGCGCTATTTCGTCAGACATGCCCCAGCGAACGGCTCGTATACCTTCTACGCGCTGTGAGCGCTGTGATCTCACTGTTTCGCGCTCGGACCAATGATACGACAAACTGACCGAAAACCGCTTCTTTCCTAGGAGCGACCGTATTGCCATGCGCGAGCGTTTTGTAGAGTTAAGTGATATCGGAGCAAAAAGAGTTAGCTGCTAGCCCTCGTTCATGTGACATTACGGCGTGTACTTATCGCACTCACTACTTCGCCCTCCCTCCCCCTCCCCCGCGCCGCTGCCAGTCCGATGAACCCCGCGCCGTTCACGCGCCGCCGCCGGAGGTGGAAACCCCGGCGTGCCGCCGCCGGGTCCGGCGCACATGTCTAATAGACGTCAGACTCTGCCCAGGCGGCGCTGCGAAAAACACCGCCACCAGAGCCCTCATCGTAGCCCTGGCACTAACTGGGTAGTGCAAAGAGAGCCGTCCGCAAGCGAATGTGCATAGGCCACAATATATCCCTCCTCTTTCGTTGGTGTCGAGGCACCGTTTCTTGAAGATCAAGGACCTGGAAAGCTTCTTCCGCCAATCCACGCTTCAGAAATAAAGGAAACTGATCAAATCGAACTGCGAGTACAATGCAAAATAAGTTTTAGTTATTCCCGCGCGCTGCAACTCGCAAGTACAAGCGAGCATCACACGACATCGAATTCGAGGCAAGCCCTCCGACATCCGTTCTATAGCGCCTAAATGCGTTAAAATCGGGTATATACGTAATGCCACAACGATAAAGTACATACACGATCAATTTACTTAGCTATGCATCTTACGATCAGTGGTACAGAACTCCCTTCATCAGGGACGAATGGGCCCGGCGATTTTCGCCTTTGCAGTTGCATTCTCCGTTAATTCATCTCTCGCTTCCTGTGCATTGGACTGTTTTTTACGCATACTCAAATGGTCTCTTGATGGTCGTCTTCCGTTTGTGTGTACTGCAAATGGGGATACGTGCGTCCACTTTCGCGGGGTACAACCAAAGGCAAAACCGTGGCCTACGGCAACCGCGGAGGACACGGGCGAAACAAACCTGAAGGTGGTCACGACCAACATTCTGCGATTTACTTGTATGGCGCACGTGTTAGCTAGTTAGAACCAGAACTCTGAGCCTTCAAAACGTACGTCCGCGATGATGTGTTGCGACGACCAACTCGTCGCGGTGTGTGTTTCGCGTGTCTTCAGACTGCCTCTAGCTGCTCACTTCGTGTTACACGACAAGCACTGCGGTCAGAGCCTCTGCTGAGCTTCAGGTTACCACGGTTCTCCATCAGGGCTACGCAAAACAACAGCAGAGCAACATTATCACACTTTCTCATGCGACCGGCTGTGGAGAACGCGGGTACCGAACACTCTCGCAACATCCCATATCCAGCGCTCTCGCCTTTCTTCTTCGTACGACAACTATGGAAATCGGTAAAACTGTACGTTGTTATTCAGTCTTTTACGTCCGTGGCACTTCACAACGCAACAGTGCGTCTTTTGCGGCGTTTCTTCGTAGCGTGCGGAGGGGTCTCGTCTGCTGCGGTTTTCGCCGTCGTTCTGGCGAGTGATCCAGCAAGCACTTCACGACGGTACGGTGGCGCGTCCGACTAGCGGAGAGCAATTCACAGCTTTCGTTCTGTGTGTTAAATGCGCATACACACGTGATATTAAGCTCAATCGTTGTTTCGCACTCGCTAGTTGCACCTGGTCCCATACCAAACTGTGCGAGGGTGTCGGTAGAGTGTACTAGTGTCGGTCTATGCACTACTCAATACTTCTCCGACAGGTGGCGCCACACGTCTTGGAAACTCCAGAGTCTGACGTCTATTTCGACAACATGTCCACGCCACAGAATTCGGAACTCACACTTTGGGTCGTAATTACAGATGCAATTAGGAGCTGCTCCGAATCAATAGATAGCACCCCGAGCGTCAAAAAAAAAAAAAGATCAGATGTCCTTAGCTGTTCTTAAGGGGCGCAATGTCACCAGCTGTGTTAAATGAAGGCAACTGTGTGGGGAATGTGCGGTTTCGGTAAACTTTAAGGAGCCTTTATGTAAACGTATGGGCTATGTGAACGCGCACAGTCTGCTAGGAGCTGGTTGTTGACCGTAGTCCAGCTCCACTGCACGCGAACGAAGTGAGCGCACGACAGTGCAAGCGCGCAGGATCCGCCCAGACGACTGCTGACGTGTCCGAACGCGTCGGCGCGAGCGAGCCCCGAACGAGAGGAGATGTAACAGGAATGCACGATGCGAGCGCCGTCATGAGAGCACAGCGAGAAGCGCATGCTATCCGCCTGACGCACGTGTGGCGTAAGTGCAGGGGAGCGTACGCACACGCAGCCGCCGCCAGCACGCGCGCGCGATGCGAGCACCGCCACGAGAGTGGAGGGAGCGACGCATGCTACGTGCAGGCGCAGCGAGTGACGTCATCCTTTTCCTTACCCTCAACTATGGTCCCTTGCTACCTCAACTGAGACGAAGGTTAGAGTACACTAGTGCAACGTTACTAGAACAAACTCAGTTTAAAAGCTCCGCCGGAGAGGCGGTCCGCGTGGCGGTCGTGAGAACTAGTGGCGCTGCAGTCACGTCTAGCTAAGAGTTACTGTATATGCTACCTTTATACAGTAACTCTAGTCTAGCTTAAAGCCCCTGTACCTTCGGAAAAGTACAGCTTTCTCTTGATCTACGCCGCTTCCTCCTCTCCACGCCTCTGATAGGGCGGCTGCGGTCACGTGGTAGCCGCGCGCCCTCTTTCTCGGTATTTTGTTTCCTTCGCCTCTCTGCGCCATGTTGAACGCTCCAACGTGCCATGTGCTGTGTGTTCGCCCCATGTGAAGTGCACGAAGTGTGAAGTGCACGTGTGCGTCTCGCTCGTTTTGTCGCGATGCCGGTTTGCTATGCGTTTGGCTGCCATAACCGTGGCAACCAAGGGAAAAAGTTTTTTGCCATTCCGCGAGGAATAAAGAATGCAGGTCGTCGCAAAGTCTGGCTCCCTAGAATAGGTCGAGCAAACTTCGAGCAGAGATCGGCGCGGTTTTGTGAGGTAAGTGCTCGTGCGTTTTTACTCTTGACAGGCGTCTTACTTTGCCGTGTGACATATGTGATGTATTACTTACTCAATGTCACGCGAAATTTTGTGTAATTTGTCATGCACCAAGGCAGTCACATTCTCGAGCAAGTGACCGTCTTGAACACCAGATGGTCGAAATTTCCGGAGCCCTCCACTACGGCGTGCCTCATAATCATATCGCGGTTTTGGCACGTAAAACCCCACATATTATTAACACTGAAAGAACGAGTGTCATGCACTGCAACACTATGTTGTGTTCCACACATTCTATTAACCTTTCACTGTGATGTGCGGACGGAAGGGCGAAGACGGAGCGAGCGTCGGAATGAAAGTGCGATAGCAAAAAAAAAAAGAAAAAAAGAACCTAGCGCGCAGAATTTATCGAATGCCGTGCATTTACGTGCAGCTCCTCCATCATATTGTCTAATTTGGCGAACCACTTTTGGGTGACAGTAGGAACTTTCTGCAAATTCGGAACATGAGCGGGGCTTTAGTTCAGCGGACCGCGGCTCATCGGCCGGCGTGTCATCCTAAATTATCGCGTCGCACTTAGCGCACAAGTTTCGAAACGCTGCGGTAGTTGTAGCAGATGCCTCTTTGACGCGCAGTAGTAGTAGTAGTATCTGGGGTTTAACGTCCAAAAACCAAGATATGTTTATGAGAGACGCCGTAGTGGAGGACTCCGGAAATTTCGACCACCAGGGGTTCTTTAACGTGCACCTAAATCTAAGTACACGGGCCTCAAACATTTTCGCTCGTCATTTTTGCGACTGTTCTTGACCAGGCTTAGCGTCTTGTACGAAGACACGTGGATGATGTACGAAGCGTAACGAGGGCGAACAGATTCACGGTGCGGTATGCCGACTTGCTTTGCGCCGGGCTGCGAGAGCAGCTACCGCAACGATGACTCCGCTTCACGACACTTCTTCGGACCTCCAAAAGACCCTACGCCATTCAAGCTTTGCATCGCAAAGATAGGAAGGTTACAGCGAAATACAAGGTCTGTGGCGTTCATTTTGAGAGTGACGACATTGTAAAGCACTATCGCCGTGTCGTTGCGGGACAAGAAGTTTTGATCCCACGTGGAAAGTGGGAACTCGCGCCCGGTGCCGTGCCGCGCTTGTTCCCAGCACTTCCACCCCACATTTCAAAGCCAAAATATTCGGCGTTTAGGAGCAAATCCCCCCAAACCGCACGGCGTCCCGAGAAAGCCCAGTGCCCAGTTTGGAGGAGTCGCCAGAAATAGAACAGCAAAACGAAAGGCAGGCGATTACCTATATACGCTACCGAGACTGAGAGTTTCATCACACTGACATTCGATCAGTTGTCAGCTGTCGCTATGCCTTCAAAGCAGTGGATTTTCCATAGATTTTACGACGAGGTATCGAACAAGACGTGTTGAATATTTCACACTCGCCGGCTCGGGAATTGGCTGCTCAGCGCATAAATTTGGCACGGTACACATAGAAAGGATGAGGACCAGCGCACGTCCTCGTCTTTTCTATGTGTACCGTGTCAAATTTTTTGCACTGAGCAGTTTAATAATGGAATACCAACTAGCCTAATCCCACACTTTGCTTCGGGAACGGAGACTTACTTGTGCAAAAGATAATTGTAGTTGACGAGCAGTTTAACTGCGTAGTGAACGGCTACTACAGCACGAAACGCAAACGGCTGTCGTACAGTGTAAGAAGTGCTGCGGGCATGGAACATCTGCTCGGTGAAGTTAAAAAACTGAAGTTGAATACTGACGACTCTTCTAGCGACAGAGTACACGCGAATAACTGCTCGGTGCTCACATCACGGCCGATCTGTTCGAATTGTTTAAGGCACCGTATAAGGATGCGACGTAGAAAGATGAGACACCGAAAATACAACTATCCGCTGAAAAAACTGCTCAGAGACGACATCTATTCGATGTAATCGCACACTGAGATTTCATTTACCGAGTTCTCGTAAAATTTTCCGATTTTGGGTCAGTATTCCTTTAACCGTCGCGAAAACGTGTCTTGTAAACATTGCAAAGCAAGTGGTGATGTTTTCCGAGAAAGTTTTTTTCAATAAAGTGTAAACAACATGAGTACAGTTTTTCTAGAACGTTTTTGTATCTCGAGTAAGTACGCTTCTTTGTACACTATAAAGGCTTTTACAAACGTGTTCGGTTGTTCTTGGTCTAGATAAGACGGCAGCGGCTAAAATTGTAGTGGTAGTTATAAAAATTACGCTGAAAACCCTCATTCGCTTAGAAACTCCTATGCTTGGAAGTTAAGCGCAATGTAGACAGCTCAGATATTGTCACAGGGTCGTGACATCGACGAAGGCAGCAGTCAGCAGGTTCGAGATGAAACTGTTTATTTGGCCGAACTTGTGGCCGGGAAACTGAAAGTCAAACTACAGCAATACACTGATAGCGGTGAACAAGCGTCGACCGTCGATCAACTGACAAGCGGTCTAGCGCGTCGGCTTTTATACAGGCGCTATCGAACTTTCCAGCGATATCGCTGGTGGCGGCGTTATCTCTCGACAAAGCTGGAACACTCGCGTTTGGCGCGCAATCTTACCAAAATGATTTACTACAATCGCGAAGCTTCTCGAACACTGCTTCGCGGACAGCGTCGAGCGTTGATAACCGTCCTTGCTGGTCAAACCCGAATACATCAAAATAAAACAAGCAGTGGGCGTGGCAATATAGACCGAGCGTCGATTCTTAGCCAATCAATGAAGAACGCACGCGGGCCAATGCATACAGACGACCTTATGCATATCCACCTAAGTATCCACCTAACTAGTACAATAAGAAAGTTGCCGCACAATTGCCGCGAGCAACTGCGCGGCGGACCGCTGAGTTACGCCGTGGCAGCAGACGACGCGCCGATAGTGGCGCAAGACGGAACTGCAGCGCCGCTAGTTCTCGCGACCGCCGTTCGGACCACCCTCCTCCGCTGGTGGAGCTACGGAGCTTTGAAACTGAGATTGTTCTAGTAACGTTGCACTACTGTAGCCCACTGTTGTACGCGTACCTACGCCCCAAACCCTGTCTTCCTAGCTCTATTTGCAGTGAAGCTATAGGCATTCTACGGTCCAGTGAGGCCCTTATTCAAAATTATTACACATCCCAACACTTGGGTACTACGTATCCACCAAACGTCAATTTTCTATGTTCACTTGCGGCCAATCTATAGGCCCTTTTCTATGCTGTCAGGGTGTAAGTGGCCCTTTTAATTAGGTTTAATGAACTATCCATGGAGCTAACTAAACATTTTCTTCACTCAACGTTATCCTCATTGTCCTATCTATCGTGCACAACTGTTAACTAGAACCATTACTATATTTTTATCCGAGATTTTTTTCCCGACTTCCGGTTCATGATGTCAGTGTGGAGTGCGCGCCCATTGGCGCAGGCTTTTGTACATCCGCCGGAGCAAATGCCGCGGACTTCTAAAGTGGTATTTCAGTTTATAACAAGATGCTTCCACCTAGGAGGCCAATGCGCTCCCTGTGGACGATTTTGGGGGCAAACGCCCGCTCTGATCACACGGAACCGACGCGTTGGATTTGGGCCCGCCAAAAGGTTAACGGCGCCACGAATACCATACTTTTGCTGATATACATATAGTTCTTATATTGCGGATCTCTCGATCCGCATGCATTCTCAGCGCATGTTGAGGCAGATTCACGAGATCATCAAACCACAGAACAAACGGACATGCACCAACTGACTTTGGGACACTAAAGTTTGAATCAGCTCAGACGGATAAATTATACTTCGAAAGCTCTACTGCCGTTGGTTTCACGATCGCACGTTTATCAATAGAAGATAATATAAAGGTAAAAAATTTCTTTTATAAATCTCGCGCGAAAGTCTCCATTGGTGACGTCACGGATTTGAAAATGTTTTCTGGCGGAACAATAAAGTTGTTATCATCATCATCATCATGTTTTTGAATGGTATGCTGAGTCTGTGGCCCACTCAGAAGGAAATTTACTTCCATTTTACCAATTAATTGGGCCATGTGTCAGTTAGAAACTACGTAGGCATCTAGTGTACGCAATTAAAAGCAGTGATGTCACGGAGATTTAAATGGCGGGAACTTCAAGTTGGCATTGGTGGCATCGCGCTGTCGCTGGCACATTTCCGTTTCTCACGTTTTCTCGCTTACTGAGCGTCTTCTCGCAGCAAGTGTGGGGACTTTGGTATTGTGAAAGAGTGATCTACTTGAGGAAAATAGTTTTTCTATTTGGTGTTCGTTCAAGCATTCGCGCCAAAAAAAAAAAAAAACTTATTATGACGTCACTTCCGCTTCTGATTATGACAGCAAACATTTTTGTTTATGTTTTGCTTCCTTTTTGTTATGTCTTGCTTTTCACAAATTGCCCAAAGTTTTGCCCCCCGACACTCGGAGACTCAGATTACACTAGTCTATTTCTGTGGAGCTTTCGTTAACCTTGTACACCCCTTGGAATCAAGCATACTAGGTGCTACGTGGGATTGTGCGGTAGGGGTGGTATATGAATTGCCACTGAGCTGTGGTAAATCTTACATCGGCCAAACGGGCAGGTGTTTAAACCAAACGGGCCCGTGTGCATGAGTTGACGCTCACAAATGATAAGGGGGCATCTTCCTGCGCACTGTGCTGTGTGTGGCTGTGTGCCTTTGTTTGCTGGTTTGAAGGTACTGGGACGAAGCAGAGAAACGGTTGCTCGCGAACTGTTTGAGGCGTTCTACATGAAAATGAAGGGCGCAGATTGCGTCAGCCAGACGTCATTGTGTTTGCGGAAGCGGGAATTTCAATTGCTTTGCCGAAATATGCAGTAGATTTTCTGATGATTCGCTTTGCGATGCGTGCGCAGGCGCGCTTGTGACGTACGCTCTGTATATTTTTCCCCAATTCTTTCGTAATAAAATCAGTTGGTAGAGAGCGCCCGTCCCGTCTTCTTGTCTCTTGTGTCCGATCTTTTTTGCGCTCTGCTTTTATTTTCAGACAATGCACCAACTCACCCAGCAACGCATTCTATTAAGCTTTCACTGGAAGGCTGGCCCTGGTTACGGCAGGCGCCAGTGGCATCGGTGAGACAGTCTGCAGCACCCTCGCCGCCGAAGGCAGCATCATAGTGGTCGCCGACAGGCAGTTACATGCAGCAAAGAAGTTTGCAGAGTCTTTACCAGGTGAGTTTAAAAGAGGTCATCCTAATCCTGTTGCTTGTTGCTTTCCTTTCCCTTGGTGTGCAATATATTGTACAATGAAATCCTATGTCTGCTTGGACTCCCCTCATCTCTTACCATAGTCTACTGTATTAACCGTAACGCAGAGAAGGAAGGTATTCACTGAGAGACAATCAAAGCGGTGGAAAGCATGAGAAGGGCAAGATCTTTCTTTGTTGCAGGTTCTCATAGAAATGGTCGAAACAAAACAATTGTGAAGAAATTTATCAAAACCAATTCGTAAGATGTGGAGGGTACGGTGAGTGATATCAGCAGAAGCATCAACATATAAAAAATACCAGAAAACTAGCCCAAAGAAGTCTTCTAGGGTCCCACCTGTTCATTTTGTTCACTTGGCAGTTAGAAGAAAATATACGTTTTAACGCCTTACAAGGTGTTTGCGTGCATACCTACTGGTCCCAGCTGTAAGTGATTTTGAAACTGCGTATAGCTGAAGGGGGCCACAGAGAGATCAAAAAGGAATAAAAGGATGCACGGTACTTATACGAGGGTGTTGTTTATGTGATGGGCTATCTTTTTTATTAATTGGCACATAGCAAAAAAAAAAAAAAAGAAACCCGAAAAACAGGGTAACTGAAACTATCACCTTGTATGCAAGTTCAGCCGTGTACAATATTGTTGGCAGCAGGTGACTTTTCTGCTGTGCACTTTGTGATATTCTGATTAAGCGGCTGCATTCCACATTATGGAATGCTCATTTAGGTATTACTCATTCGGCAGCTAGCAACAAATGGACGTCTAATGGTACTGCCGGACGTCAACAATTTACCACTCTGTACCTCCACTACTACCTTGCCTCTTCCCGTAAGTACCAGGTCGTGCAATCCTTGCAAGTGCGACAACGGAGAAACAGTTGCAACAGATATGCCTTGACTAGCGGATTACAACTTTCTCTTGTATATGGACCAGTCGATAGCTTTTATCCGAGTGACATCACAAATATTATCCTTACGGTAGCATAACACATGCGAAGAGCAGAAGCCTGGAAAGGATTTTTTTTTTTGCAAGTAATCAGAAGTATTACCAACTTGCTCAGCAGGGCACTCTTAGTTATCAGAAGTGGTTTAGGGAGCCATTTAGGTCATGAGAGTCTGTACTTAGCATTCTTTGCACAACACTTTCAAAGCGGCAGATGTATACAGGCGTGAGTGAAAGTATAGTGGCCACAGGTTCAATAAAAAATTGAATGAATTGATACAGTTCGGACCAGGGGAGGGGGCAGAAAGTGATGCTGGCTAGTACATTGGGAAGTGCATTAGGACAAGTTTGAACTAGAGTTCTAAATTTCAATTTACACAGATAGGTATAGTAGGCAATCGGTAGCAAACCAGAAGCTTCTCTTTCGGTTGACGTCCCTGCCTTTCCATATTTTTTTCTCTGTCTCTGCCGCCTTTAGGATGGTATTCCTAGTTCATATGTGTGCGCTCAGTGAAGTGGATTTCCGGGTGTATATTTTCTGTACGTCGCTGCGACTACAATCTCTTAGTACTGCCCATTTGACACCACACAACAATCATCATTGCATATTAGAGCCTAAGTTCTTACTGTTAGTCTTGCTACCATGCATTATCTGTTTACACGTGTAACTATGCAACAAACACCCAGATCGGGATTACAGTGCTGGACTTGCACAGCTTAACAGACTGTTTCACGCTTGCTGTGCAGGTGACGTCAAGAGCCGTTCATATTACGTGGACGTTGGTGATTCTTCGTCAGTGGAGCAGCTCTTCAGTGACATTCGGAACACATTCTCCGAACCGCTCAGCATGGTCGTCAACTCTGCCGGAATTTCGTGCAAGTGTTCCTTCATCGACTGCCATGATGAAACCTTCGATGACGTCATCGGGGTAAATCTCAAGGTGCGATGATGAGAGTTATGTCTTATCCCAGTGATACTGCGTAATTTATAGTAGAAAGAAATAATCCATTTACCCACTCTACTAAAGCCTATGGTCATGCAAAAAGTGCATACTTAGGCAGAGTACTGTCAAGCAACACTAAAGAGTGTTGTTGTTCTGGTGGCATGTGATGCCTTACATTTATACCTGACTCCCTCTGCATGCAGCATTCTTCCTGGGTGCTATTTCCCGAGGCTAATCCGTATCAATATGAGCAGCATACCTAGATAATAAGGACGAAACATCAATAACAATTTGTTTATGGCATGAGATGTAACTAATAATTGGCTAATTTTAACATTTATTTTTCGTGAAGGACAGATATTTCAAGGGTGAATTTCCACTTAAACTTGTAGTCTGGATGCTGGCATGTTGTGCAGTCACGGTAACTTGTGGTAGTCAGCGGTACACTAAGACGTGCAAGCATTGCTGGCCCGATGTATTGGGTGTCACAGTATCTCGTATCATGAAAAGTTTAACCTCTCTATTATTCCCACATTCTTTGTGTAATGCACTACTGATCTTTGCCTTATAATTGAATGTACGTACATAAATTTAATCAAGGTGTACATATTCACACGTTTGAAAATTTAAAATGAATGCGACAGCATAATCAACTTTTACAATGTGAAGATTTACTCAGATTCCATGCTTACTTTGTAATTTACCAATGAGAATGAGGAAAAACGCAACAGAGTAAGGCTATTGCATGAGGCACATATTTGCAAGAAGCCAGAATAATGTTCCGCTGCAAACATAACGCGTGCTTGCGAACAATTACAGCCATGTGACTTGAGAGGAGTGCCTTTGGAAATTGAAGTTGGCAAGGCCTACTGTGATCTAGGTAAGGCAGCATGTATGAATCAAAAGTCACGGTGAAAAGCATAAAATTTATTCTGACATCTTGGCCAGCGACAGGACTTTATCGAAGATGAGATTTGTACATTGGGATTGAATTTAAATGTACATTCCCGTAATACGTACACTGACACGCACACTGGAGCAATTTGTTCGAATATGAAAAAGGGCGGGGACAAAACAAACAAAATAAATAACAAATAAAGAGGACGAGGGATACGTCTACACACACACACACACATATGTGCGTATATATATATATATATATATATATATATATATATATATATATATATATATATATATATATATATATATATATATATATATATATATATATTGAACTACATAACACATTTATTTCCAGGCATATATGCATTTTCATTCATGAGAAGCGATACATTACTATTTCTGAAAACTTCATTTGTGACACAGGCCAAACACTGACGCAAAAGCGCATATTGAGCAAGAACTTTATTCGAATGCTTAGAGTGGTGTACACTCCTTTCTTGCTTATCAATCAATAACTACTTATTGATTATCGGTAACTGTAGAGTTCTTTTTTTCCAGATCTTCATTTTCCCGTTTTCTCATCCATGCTTTGTAGCGAGCTGTCAAACAAACGAGAGAAACGAGAGATACACCTAACAGTAATATCTGGTATCTGCAGTTTCGTCTAAACGAAATGCTATAACCACATGCTTGTTGTATTTTTCTTGTAGTTGCATATATCTGCGCAGGCCACTTTCCTGATGACACGTCAAGCAGGAGCTCTCACACGTTTCACTTAAGTCAGGCGATTCCAGAGGCAGGCTCAGCTACCGTGAATGTCACGAGTATCATTGGCAAAAGTGGCCAAGAAAATGTAGATGCATACTCCAAATCCAAGGGTAGTCTTGTAGCACTCGATGTACATGGCGTCGCAGGAACTCGATGTACATTGGCGTCGCAGGAACTGGTGCCTGACGGTATTCACTGCAGTGCGTTAATTCATGGCTTGACTGAGACCCAGGCTCCTGCAGACATGAAAGCAGCATCAAGAAACCATCAAATTTCTGTGCTCGCCAATGTTGAGCTCTTTTGTCATGAGTGCCACACTCTAAGTCGCAGGTTGTTGCGCATGTGATCTCCCAGCTTGTTTTTGTTTCTGCACAAAACAGGTGGGAACATTTATCATACGGTCTCAGTACCTGGGACTGTCGTGCCCGTACCTGTACAGATGCCAAATAAAGTTCTTTTCGTTTTTTTCCCAGTGAATGATTGGCAGCCAGAAAAAAAAAACATTAATGAAAATTGCATGTGCGTACAACTGGCGTCATGCCCATTATACAGCTCCGGAGAAGAACGATGTAGGATAAATTACGCAAAGAGGATAATTCATGCGCATAACGTGCACAAACCACGCTATTACGCACATGTATTGAATTGAAGCCTTTTTCTGTTAATGCCTCCCACCAAGTAATATCCTCCTTGAGGGCCTTTAAAGGTATACTGAATAAATCAAAACATTTAGCTGATACCAAGTGCCTTGGAGATATATCGAGAGCATTCTTATATATGGTTTGTAATTCACAGGAGGTCGAAGTACACCCGTGAGCGAAATAATGCGGACCACGGAAGCACGAGCCTAAATAGCTGTCTACGCCGTCTAGTCTCGAGCCGTCTGCTGTCGAGAGCATTGCTTTGTCGGAATAGCTGTCGAGAGCATTGTTGTGCCAGAGCACCTGACCGAACGTCGAAGCAGGGATCAGCCCCTGCATGCTTTGTCTGCAATCCGGGGAAAACGGCGTCTTCACCCAGCCGGTCCCGACAACTGACGCCAGTCGTTCTTCAAAGCTGCCCAGCTATGGAAAGGCTGCTCAACATACAAAAAGGAGCCAACACCTGCGGCCGGCGGACGCTCAACAGATTAGAAGAACGTCAACACCTGCGGCCGGCGGACGGTCAAGAGACTAGAAGACCGTCAACACCTGCGGCCGGCGGACGGTCAAGAGACTAGAAGACCGTCAACACCTGCGGCCGGCGGACGGTCAAGAGACTAGAAGAACGTCAACACCTGCGACCGGCGGACCGTCAGCTGGACAATGGACGGCTAGGGGATTTAAGGCCGTGCCGGTCCATCGATCGGAGATGGGAGAAGGAGAACGACTCGAACGGAGTCGAACCAGCCGACGTGGTCGGGCTGGCAGTCATGTTGCCTGGTAGCAAAAATATGTAAATAGCCTGTATATAAAATCTTTTCCTTCTTCACCTTGCCCTTACTAACTACTCCGAGCACGATACACACCCGTGTTCGCACCGGCCACGCAACCCGAGTCCCAACAGCGGTTCCAGAGGAGGGATGCAACGACGCGTATTCCCAGCAGCGAACCTGAGGGACGACATCGGAACCCAAAGGTGGCGGTAGCGATGGGCCACGATACCTCATTCCTAACAGTGGTGGCAGCGGTGGGATGCCACGACCTCGTATCCTACGCCGCGCACCCCAGGGGCCCTACCCCAGTCGTAACAGCATTGACGGAATTTGTCAGAGAAATGCTCTCGACAGAAAAATGCTCGCCACTAGACGGCGCAGACTGCAAAGGCATACGGACGGCAGTGGTCCGTATACCTTTGCTCACGGGTGTACATCTTGTAGTTCAAACATCCTCCTTGAAGTACATTATACGTGTGTATAGCCAGGTGGTACACCATAATATGAACAGGCTACATCAACAAATTAATTGGTATGGGTCGTCTGGTGCAATACTAGATGCAGAAACCGTGTCAGCAAAGTTCATTAATTGTACACAAATAAGAGTACTGTGATTAACGCTAAGTATCTATACTTAGCGCAGTCGTAGCCCACTAAATAGCTCATTCATGCACCAGCCACATCACTATGATGCATTCCAGTGACCTCCACTCTGTGATGTGAAAAGAATTGACACCAATGTCAAGTTGCTGAAAGGTCGGGCTACCTGAAGGATCTGAGTAAACAAGAAATTACTAGCAGAAGAAACCATATACCGATGTTTTTCAATCACTTCGAGTAGCCCTGCCTGTGGCCTATAAACTTGGAAATAGTGTGTTTCTTTATTTCTGGATGTTTCAGAATTCGTCAACCGAGTGGTGGGCCGCGCCACGAATCCCGAGGACCTCGGCGAGCCCCTGACCTCCTATCACGAAATAGCCCAGCACTGTCGCCTCGCGCGTCGAACGAAACCACCGCCGCATCCCAAACTCACGAAACCACAAGAGATCGCGTGGCGTCGCCTCCAAACGAACTTCTTCCCGTGCCCACAGGTTTGCGCACACATTTACCCCGATCTGTTCAGTCCACACTGCTCGCAGTGTGGCTCCGTCGCCTCCCTCTATCACATATTATGGGAGTGCAGCGAGGATCCACCCCCGCCTGATCTCTTGACCACTCCCTCGCCCGAGGCGTGGGAAAGTGTACTGCGCTGTACGAGCCTCGAAGTACAGCTCCGGGCCATACAATGAGCCGAGGAGGTGGCGGCCAGGCACGGCCTGACCGCCATCCCTCTGTGAAAATATTTTCACTTCAATAAATTCGCTTCTCTCTCTCAACTTCATAAAACTATTTGTGGGTGCACTTCCGACCAAAAAGGTAAGGAAATCTCGTATTTTTTATGTCGGAATATTTCGTCGCAATCAAATAAATTTAATTGTGGGTGCATTTCTGATCAAAAAGGTAAGCCTATAATAGCCTTAGGAAATCTCATATTTTTGGATTTATCACCCATGGTAACGCTAAAATTTTGTCTGACGTCGCAACTTGCAACGATGCACCTAGTAGGCGTATTTTCAGAGCCATAGTTTCCCTGATGCGCATGCTTCGCTGCATAGACGTCGGAAAGCAGTAAAAAAAGTTGAGGCCCTTATCACCCATGATAAGGCTCAACTTTTTGTCTGACGTCACACCTTGCAATAATGCACCTAGTAGGCGTATTTTCAGAGCCATAGTTCCCCTGATGCACATGCTTCGCTGCGTAGACGCCAAAAAGCAGTAAAAAAAGTTGAGGCCCTTATCACCCATGATAAGGCTCAACTTTTTGTCTGACGTCACACTTTGCAACCATGCACCTAGTAGGCGTATTTTCAGAGCCATAGTTCCCCTGATGCGCATGCTTCGCTGCATAGACGTCGGAAAGCAGTAAAAAAAGCTGAAGCCCTTATCACCCATGATAAGGTTCAACTTTTTGTCTGTGTCACACCTTGCAACGATGCACCTAGTAGGCGTATTTTCAGAGCGATAGTTCCCCTGATGCACATGCTTCGCTGCGTAGACGTCAAAAAGCAGTAAAAAAAGTTGAGGCCCTTATCACCCATGATAAGGCTCAACTTTTTGTCTGACGTCACACCTTGCAACGATGCACCTAGTAGGCGTATTTTCAGAGCCATAGTTCCCCTGATGCACATGCTTCGCTGCATATACGTCGGAAAGCAGTAAAAAAAGCTGAAGCCCTTATCACCCATGATAAGGCTCAACTTTTTGTCTGTGTCACACCTTGCAACGATGCACCTAGTAGGCGTATTTTCAGAGCCATAGTTCCCCTGATGCGCATGCTTCGCTGCATAGACGTCAAAAAGCAGTAAAAAAAGTTGAGGCCCTTATCACCCATGATAAGGCTCAACTTTTTGTCTGTGTCACGCCTTGCAACGATGCACCTAGTAGGCGTATTTTCAGAGCCATAGTTCCCCTGATGCGCATGCTTCGCTGCATAGACGTCAAAAAGCAGTAGAAAAAGTTGAGGCCCTTATCACCCATGATAAGGCTCAACTTTTTGTCTGTGTCACGCCTTGCAACGATGCACCTAGTAGGCGTATTTTCAGAGCCATAGTTCCCCTGATGCGCATGCTTCGCTGCATAGACGTCAAAAAGCAGTAAAAAAAGTTGAGGCCCTTATCACCCATGATAAGGCTCAACTTTTTGTCTGTGTCACGCCTTGCAACGATGCACCTAGTAGGCGTATTTTCAGAGCCATAATTCCCCTGATGCGCATGCTTCTCTGCATAGACGTCAAAAAGCAGTAAAAAAAGTTGAGGCCCTTATCACCCATGATAAGGCTCAACTTTTTGTCTGTGTCACGCCTTGCAACGATGCACCTAGTAGGCGTATTTTCAGAGCCATAGTTCCCCTGATGCGCATGCTTCGCTGCATAGACGTCAAAAAGCAGTAGAAAAAGTTGAGGCCCTTATCACCCATGATAAGGCTCAACTTTTTGTCTGTGTCACACCTTGCAACGATGCACCTAGTAGGCGTATTTTCAGAGCCATAGTTCCCCTGATGCGCATGCTTCGCTGCATAGACGTCAAAAAGCAGTAGAAAAAGTTGAGGCCCTTATCACCCATGATAAGGCTCAACTTTTTGTCTGTGTCACACCTTGCAACGATGCACCTAGTAGGCGTATTTTCAGAGCCATAGTTCCACTGATGCGCATGCTTCGCTGCATAGACGTCAAAAAGCAGTAAAAAAAGTTGAGGCCCTTATCACCCATGATAAGGCTCAACTTTTTGTCTGTGTCACGCCTTGCAACGATGCACCTAGTAGGCGTATTTTCAGAGCCATAGTTTCCCTGATGAGCATGCTTCGCCGCATAGACGTCTAAAAGCTGCAAAAACAGTTGAGGCCCTTATCACCCATGATAAGGCTCAACTATTTGTCTGACGTCACACCTTGCAAAGCTGCACCTAGTATGCGTATTTTCAGAGCCATAGTTTCCCTGATGAGCATGCTTCGCCGCATAGACGTCTAAAAGCTGCAAAAACAGTTGAGGCCCTTATCACCCATGATAAGGCTCAACTATTTGTCTGACGTCACACCTTGCAAAGCTGCACCTAGTATGCGTATTTTCAGAGCCATAGTTTCCCTGATGAGCATGCTTCGCCGCATAGACGTCTAAAAGCTGCAAAAACAGTTGAGGCCCTTATCACCCATGATAAGGCTCAACTTTTTGTCTGTGTCACGCCTTGCAACGATGCACCTAGTAGGCGTATTTTCAGAGCCATAGTTCCCCTGATGCGCATGCTTCGCTGCATAGACGTCAAAAAGCAGTAGAAAAAGTTGAGGCCCTTATCACCCATGATAAGGCTCAACTTTTTGTCTGTGTCACACCTTGCAACGATGCACCTAGTAGGCGTATTTTCAGAGCCATAGTTCCCCTGATGCGCATGTTTCGCTGCATAGACGTCAAAAAGCAGTAGAAAAAGTTGAGGCCCTTATCACCCATGATAAGGCTCAACTTTTTGTCTGTGTCACGCCTTGCAACGATGCACCTAGTAGGCGTATTTTCAGAGCCATAGTTCCCCTGATGCGCATGCTTCGTTGCATAGACGTCAAAAAGCAGTAAAAAAAGTTGAGGCCCTTATCACCCATGATAAGGCTCAACTTTTTGTCTGTGTCACGCCTTGCAACGATGCACCTAGTAGGCGTATTTTCAGAGCCATAGTTCCCCTGATGCGCATGCTTCGCTGCATGGACGTCAAAAAGCAGTAGAAAAAGTTGAGGCCCTTATCACCCATGATAAGGCTCAACTTTTTGTCTGTGTCACACCTTGCAACGATGCACCTAGTAGGCGTATTTTCAGAGCCATAGTTCCTCTGATGCGCATGCTTCGCTGCATAGACGTCAAAAAGCAGTAGAAAAAGTTGAGGCCCTTATCACCCATGATAAGGCTCAACTTTTTGTCTGTGTCACACCTTGCAACGATGCACCTAGTAGGCGTATTTTCAGAGCCATAGTTCCCCTGATGCGCATGCTTCGCTGCATAGACGTCAAAAAGCAGTAAAAAAAGTTGAGGCCCTTATCACCCATGATAAGGCTCAACTTTTTGTCTGTGTCACGCCTTGCAACGATGCACCTAGTAGGCGTATTTTCAGAGCCATAGTTCCCCTGATGCGCATGCTTCGCTGCATAGACGTCAAAAAGCAGTAGAAAAAGTTGAGGCCCTTATCACCCATGATAAGGCTCAACTTTTTGTCTGTGTCACGCCTTGCAACGATGCACCTAGTAGGCGTATTTTCAGAGCCATAGTTCCCCTGATGCGCATGCTTCGCTGCATAGACGTCAAAAAGCAGTAAAAAAAGTTGAGGCCCTTATCACCCATGATAAGGCTCAACTTTTTGTCTGTGTCACGCCTTGCAACGATGCACCTAGTAGGCGTATTTTCAGAGCCATAGTTCCCCTGATGCGCATGCTTCGCTGCATAGACGTCAAAAAGCAGTAGAAAAAGTTGAGGCCCTTATCACCGATGATAAGGCTCAACTATTTGTCTGACGTCACACCTTGCAAAGCTGCACCTAGTATGCGTATTTTCAAAGCCATAGTTTCCCTGATGAGCATGCTTCGCCGCATAGACGTCTAAAAGCTGCAAAAACAGTTGAGGCCCTTATCACCCATGATAAGGCTCAACTATTTGTCTGACGTCACACCTTGCAAAGCTGCACCTAGTATGCGTATTTTCAGAGCCATAGTTTCCCTGATGAGCATGCTTCGCCGCATAGACGTCTAAAAGCTGCAAAAACAGTTGAGGCCCTTATCACCCATGATAAGGCTCAACTATTTGTCTGATGTCACACCTTGCAAAGCTGCACCTAGTAGGCGTATTTTCAGAGCCATAGTTCCCCTGATGCGCATGCTTCGCTGCATAGACGTCAAAAAGCAGTAGAAAAAGTTGAGGCCCTTATCACCGATGATAAGGCTCAACTATTTGTCTGACGTCACACCTTGCAAAGCTGCACCTAGTATGCGTATTTTCAGAGCCATAGTTTCCCTGATGAGCATGCTTCGCCGCATAGACGTCTAAAAGCTGCAAAAACAGTTGAGGCCCTTATCACCCATGATAAGGCTCAACTATTTGTCTGACGTCACACCTTGCAAAGCTGCACCTAGTATGCGTATTTTCAGAGCCATAGTTTCCCTGATGAGCATGCTTCGCCGCATAGACGTCTAAAAGCTGCAAAAACAGTTGAGGCCCTTATCACCCATGATAAGGCTCAACTATTTGTCTGACGTCACACCTTGCAAAGCTGCACCTAGTATGCGTATTTTCAGAGCCATAGTTTCCCTGATGAGCATGCTTCGCCGCATAGACGTCTAAAAGCTGCAAAAACAGTTGAGGCCCTTATCACCCACGATAAGGCTCAACTATTTGTCTGATGTCACACCTTGCAAAGCTGCACCTAGTAGGCGTATTTTCAGAGCCATAGTTCCCCTGATGCGCATGCTTCGCTGCATAGACGTCAAAAAGCAGTAGAAAAAGTTGAGGCCCTTATCACCGATGATAAGGCTCAACTATTTGTCTGACGTCACACCTTGCAAAGCTGCACCTAGTATGCGTATTTTCAGAGCCATAGTTTCCCTGATGAGCATGCTTCGCCGCATAGACGTCTAAAAGCTGCAAAAACAGTTGAGGCCCTTATCACCCATGATAAGGCTCAACTATTTGTCTGATGTCACACCTTGCAAAGCTGCACCTAGTATGCGTATTTTCAGAGCCTTAGTTCCCCTGATGCGCATGCTGGGCCGCTGCTGGCCAGGCCGCTGCTGGCCGCCAAAGTTGCATGGAAAGCCGCAACCATTGTTTCCTATCAACACAACACGCCGCTTACGCGTTACTTAGAGTACTCCCAAAAAAGGCTTGCTGTGAATTTTTAAATGCGTAAGCATTTCTATACCGACTGAACAACAGATCTGTGCGTCGGTCCGTCTCTCTGTAACGTAAGACGAATCACTATAAAGAAAAAAATATATATAACAATATTATTTTCGCGGTGCTGGGGATCGAACCTGCAACCTAAAGCTCAGAACTGAGCGTCTTGACCATTGGACTAAACAACCTTTTCTTTTACAGCGAAAGCTGTTATGGGATCATTTCACCGGCCGTTTTTGGCGCCGTAGTTGTCCGCCGCCGCCGCTGTCGTCGCCGTCGCCGCCGGTGTCCGTAACCAGTGTCACTCGACATAAGAAAAAAAAAAAAACGAAATAAATTCCAGGATGGAACGAGGTTCGAACCTGGGCCCTCTGCGTGGGAGCCCAGTATTCAACCTCTGAGCGATGCCGGTGCATGAAACTGCTTTGCAAAAAGGTCCTATACAGGCTTCATGTCGGGAAGGAACCACATTAGCATATGCAGTGTAGTGTGGTAGAAGAGTAAAATAAGCACCAAGCGTCGCACAACGCGAATTCTGTAACCAGACGTCACACAATGCGAATTGCGCAACGAGTAGGTTGTTGAATGCTTCCAACCCATTACAAAGGGATCTGCCATAATTCTTCGTTGTCATCAGGCACAGCATCAACAAAGTGCGCATAATGCCTTACATGCGTTAAGCAGGTACCACGGCTCTCCGTAGAGTGACGAAAAATGGCACAGTGCCTGCTGCCGTACTTCTAAAAAATTACAATGATTTATAGCGTAGTGGGTTCCTGGCAAGTGCACTTGTATTGGTTGCCAAGGAAGCCCATAAGCGCATGATCCATTTCCTCGGGGTCTCAGTAAAATTACAATGATTTATAGCGTAGTGGGTTCCTCGCAAGTGCACTTGCATTGGTTGCCAAGGAAGCCCATAAGCGCATTATCCATTTCCTCGGGGTCTCAGTAAAGTTCTTCGCCCCCCCTCCTCCCCCGTCTCTCTCCCACGTCAACGTATGTTATACAGCATGCCGGGAGAGGGAAATAGCGACCGGGCGTCACCCAATGCAAATTACATAACTGGTGGGCCGTTTAAAACTTCCAACCCATTACAAAGGGCTGAGCCATAATTCTTCATCGTCATCAGTCGTCGCGTCAACAAAGTGCACATAATGCCTTACAGACGTGTAGCTGGTGCCTCACTTCTCCGCAGAATGACGAATAATGGCTTAGCAGGTGCTTCCCGACTTCACAAAAATTGTGATTTATGGCGTAGTGGGTACCTTTCTAGTGTACTTGTATTCTAGCCCCAAGAGAGCTTACAACGGGCTCTAGAAACGCCGCTCTTCCAGCTTTCGCTGCGACTGTGCTGCGGTTTCAGCGCAGGCCTGGCGTTTTTTCTCGCCCCCTCAGAACGTTAATATATCTGACCTATAAATGCGTTTTACCAACGGCAAAAAAAAAATTAAGAGGAGAACAATTGCTATGAAGGCTTTGTTGAAATAATTCGAGATCGTGGAATAACCGCCCTCTCTAAGACAACACGTAAAGCCGACATGGAAGATTGTATACGCAATAGAAAAATTACGACTTTGCAAAAATTTAATCCAAAACGCGCGTTTCGGTGTTCGCAGGATACGCATTCCCTTGGGCCGGCGGAAAGAGCTTTAAAAAGCAGCGGAAACGGCGAAAATGGCGGAAAGAACTTAAAGGGGCCCTGCAACACTTTTGCAACATGGTCTGAAAACACGGCCGATCGGTAGACCGTAGTCGAGGCTCCTGAGAACACGCGAGCCAAACATTATAGCGCAGCACGTGGCCTGGAATTTACAATTAATTCTCAAGGTCAGCTAGAAATCGTTCCCTCATCTCTCGACAAATGATGTTATATACCCAAATGACCGCGCATATACCCCAATTCACGGCCATTGGCTGATTTGAGCATCGTGAGCTCATAGTTACCACGACCGCCGCGGAAGGGCGCCTTGTGCCCACGCTCGAGTTCACATTGAAAGTAAGCTGTGCGTTCGAAGAAAAAAAAAAACGTATGGCAGCTCCATTACTGTGAAACCCGAGGAAGTGCGTCGCACGGGCACCCAGCGGTCTCCATTCATAGAGTTCCCACTGCTCCGTTTAACAAAGCGTCAAGGACGCCAATGTTTGAGGTAAGCATGTAGAGTTTCCTCGGAACGAGTAGAATATTGTTAGGCAGATTCGCAAACTCGGTGTGCGACATGTGCGTTACTTTTTGCTGCGCTTTATCGACTTCCTGCTTGTTACGGCAGTTGAGGTACGCGTCGTCTGCAGCCAGTTCCTTCAGTTTGTTTCCCCCATCAGATGTAGTCAATGTAGTCACGTAGCGAAGCAGCGCCGACGCAGAGACGGCGCAGGGAGAGGGGCATTCGCTCGCTTGGCGAGGCGGTGGCGCCCTCTCTTGCGCCCAGCCGGAGTCAGCTCCATGTTTCCGCAACGGTTTAGCGATTTTAAGTTAATTAATGCGATCACTTTTTGCTTATTTCTGTTAATTATAGTATTTTAGACCTTGTTCGTTCACTTTAACCCGTGTTTGAGCATTGCTAGCCTTGTTATGGCATGTATTGAGCGCTTTACTGTGAGCGGGATTACGCCACATGAGATGGATGGAGGACAAACCGGGCCCCTAAAGTGCTCCGCATTTAAAAAAAAATCACAGCATATCCACGGAGTGAATGATGATGAGTGGGCGAAGCTGCGGAGGTTCATCGGTAAACCGTGAATCTTCCGTGAATTCTGCCCCAGTACATCATCACCGACGTGAGATCGGGCGCGTTTATACTAAAGGTTCGATGAGTTATGACGACTTGCAGCTCACTTTAATTTTACATGTACGCTGTGAATTTTCATTGTTTAGAAAACCACTGCTTTAGAAAACATCTGGCGTCTTTCGTTAAGCAGCTGGCGTCTTTTCGTTTTGCTTTAGAAACATCTAGCATTCTTTCGTTTTGCTTTTAGAAAACATCTGGCGTCTTTCGTTGGTTTATTTCATCAATCAACGGCGTTTTGAACAAAATTTTTATTGTTTAATCACGAACAGGAGAAATCTCACCAGGCACTACCCTGGAGGTAAACAATGGCTGCTAATGGGAATGAGAGACAGAAGAAGTCGACTTTTAGCTAACACTTACACTTCTACTTCTAATAACGTTTACTACTGGAACGTGCCAATGGCTGCTAATGGGGAATGAGAGACAGAAGAATTCGGCTTTTAGTTAACGCGCACGCTGCGAATTCTTTATTGTTCAACAACGCACAGGAAAAATCTCCACCCGGCACCACCTTGGAGGTCAAGATCTGGTACTAGCGTTACGACTGGTTACGCACTACGACTACAACTACGAGGGACGAACGGGTGCCGCCTTAAGGAGCTTCGCCCCTAAAAGAAAAAGTGCTCAATATCATGACGCGCAATGTCATGACGAGTAAGAAATTACTGAGTGCGACAAATCTCTGTGACTCCGCTCGTACTTGACGGGTTCTTAAAATTTTTACGGTGGTCGATTCGTGAGGCAATAAACCCCTTTAGTGTTGGTTACTATAGGAAAAGTGATTCAGGGCCCCTTCAAAGAGACCGTGCTGATACCACCCGACAGGAAGGTTTCATATTATCAGCGAAGCTGTTTAAGCTGTCGGTCACTTGTGCTCCGTCGTATAAAACTCCTCAGGTCGGTATGCGCCACAGGAACTGGGCAAGCCCCACTACCGTGTACAGCAGGTGCGAGTGTCAAACGAAAACGAACACGTTAAAAAGATGGATGGAAAGAAAGACGAAGAGAAAAATAGAGAGAAATAAAGGGAATAAAGACATGAAAAGATAAAAAGACAGAAAGACACAGACAGAGAGAGAAACAGAGAGAAGCAAAGAAAGAGAGAGAAAGAAAGAGATAAATAAAGAGATAGAGAGAAAAAGAAAGAGAAGAAGGAGAAAGAAATATACTTGTAGAAAGAGCAAGAAAGAGAAACAAATACATAGAGAGGGAAAGAAATAGATAGAAACACAATACAAAAAAAGAAACAATAAACAGAGAGGAAGAAAGAAAGAAAGAAAGAAAGAAAGAAAGAAAGAAAGAAAGAAAGAAAGAAAGAAAGAAAGAAAGAAAGAAAGAAAGAAAGAAAGAAAGAAAGAAAGAAAGAAAGAAAGAAAGAAAGTATATAAAGCAAAAACGCCCGAAAAAAAAAAAAACTTTTGTAAACAGGTGGCCAAATCAAACAAGCAGACAGTCGAATGATTTGAATCAGTTAACATAGATAAATGAACACAAACATACAAGAAAAATAAGTGGTGGGGAAAGCAAACTGCACATTCAAAAACGTAACCCGCTGTTGCGACTGGACGCTCGTTTAATGGCAGGGAACGGCGAGTGTAAAATAAGGTATTCCAGAGTTGTATTGTACGTTGAATAATGCTGTATTTGAAGGTGTTAGTGTGAGCAAAAAAGAAAGAAAAAGGATTGGGGGAGGGGGGGGGGCGTTTGATTCAAAGCATGTGAACTGCGATCACACTTTCCTTTATCACGTGTGATTTGAGTCCTGTTACAAAAATCCAGATACATAATTAATGACGTGGCGTAGAAACTTCAACTGTTCAATTATAGAACACGTACTGCAATAGGCGTCTACTGGTTCAGGGACTGCAGTGCCTCTGTTGGTTAAAAACTGCGACTGTAAAACGGCACGTGGAACGAATATACTTTCTTTGCACAGGTTCAGGTGGCCTTATTTCACAGTGTTTTTATCGGTCCACATCAACGGAGATGTAGTGAGGAACAGAGCAAACTAATGTTTGTCATTAAAGCAGCTTAGGCTCGCATGCGGCCTTATTTAAACTGCGGCGGACGTATCTTCTTTGCCTTTTTACTTCACGAGAAGGTTGTAAAGTCAGCCATCAAAATTGTATATGTGTCAGCTGCGTAATGTTTTGCAGTATTGCCGGGGAAGCGTTCACTGCGCGGAGATGCCACCCGTCGGTCCTGTAAAACTACAGGTTTTCCCGCTCACTTTAATCCAAGCGCCAGCTAAAATAATCCGCACGGCACAGAAATAATCTGAGTGCCAAACCATTTAATCCATGTGCCAAACATTTAATCCCAGCGCCAACATATTTAATCCAAGCGCCAGCACGATTAGGCCGCGTGCCAGTGAGTTTAATCCAAGTGCCACCATGTTTAATCCAATCGCCAACAACTTTAATTCAAGTGCCAGTCAGTTTAATCCATACACAAGAAACAGACGGTTTGCCAATTTATATAGTCTAAATGTCGGAAGAAGGTAAACATGAAGCGAGAGGAATAGTTATTTTTGCCAATGCATGGTCGCGTTTAGGAAATAAGGTACTACGGTATTTTTCCCGAACGTTTTGGTGTCATTTATCTTAGAATTCAAAAAGCAGTATGGTTAAATTATATATGTTAGGGTACTAAATCTATGCGCTCATTATAAGCACGTGGTAAAAGTTTAAGCATCGAGACAGTTTATGCTTCACCGCTACTGCAGAATTTTGGGTAATCACGTACTCCGTTGATCGCATCTGGGAGAGATTCACGTCGTCTGCTAGTAGACGGCACTAAGGCTACGTTTCTGCAAAAGCGTTCGCAGTCGTCTGTTCGGCTCGATGAGAGCGATGGTGACTTACAGACGATATTCACCCATTCCTGAAATCAAAGAATAACCATTTAAAACAAGTAACAGTGCATTTATTTGGGTTTATATGCAACGGAGTTTTATGTAAAAGCGTCAAACAAGATGGCCATGTTCATGTAACAGACGACGATGTGTTCCTGAAGCGTCGTCGCTTGTAACACGCTTGTTTTCGGAGGGAAATATTTCCAGACGAGTAGAGAGCTTTGCTTGAAATCATGGCTGGACGCAAGCGAGCGCCACGTTTCAAAGATCCAGATGAACCTCGTCGAAAAAACAGCAGGGTGTCGGTGCTCGACAGAGCGAGCATTGCGGACATCTACAGGCGGTGGTGGCGACCTAAGGCAACTGGCGGAGGCCCTGGACATCAACATAAAAACAGCAAGATCGATTGCAGCTACCGACAGACAAACATCATTGCGTGGTGGCGGTTCTAAAAACAGTTTGGAGATGACGTCGTGAGTACATTGAGGCGAATTGCGAACGAAAACTGTACATTTACTCTAATACACATAAAGGCGGCCCTGGAGGAACAAATGCCTGGAGTGACGATCAGCACAAGCACAGTTGATCGCTTGCTGGACGCCTATTCGGTGAAGCTGGTGACGCAGAGGCTCGCAGACCGCAACCGTGACGACGTCAAGCACAGCCGTAAGCTGTACGCCCAGTGGCTGCAGTTCGATGGACCACGTGTGTGATGGTTCTACTTGGACGAGACAAACTACAATATCTGGTGTTCCAGGAATTTTGGCAGGGCAGCTAAAGGGCAACCAGCTGTCCACACGACCACGACGACAAAAGGAGCCAATTTGAACATCATGGCATGTATATCAGAAAATGGCGTTATTCACTGGACTGCAGTGGACAAAGTTCGTTGGGCTGTTTTCAACGATTTCCTCAGCGATGTTTCGGCCCGTGTGGAAAGCGAGGAGCCAAACACAGAAGCTGTGTTCATTTTTGATGGCGCACCTGCTCATGCTCGGGCAGAACAGGCAGCTTTGGCTAACTCAATGCACTCTATCAAGAGCCTGCCAGCGTCCCTTCTTCAACCCAATAGAAGTGTTCTCGAAATTCAAGTCGCACGTGAAGGCCTACCTAAGCGAACGTCCTGATTTAGTGCTGGCGACACCGCAAGGTATGACGAAAAAGGAGCACAGGCGTTCTTTGCTGCTGGACGCAGCTGGGCACTCCATGCAGCAGATAGAGCGCGTGGACTGCGCGGCCTTTGAGCGGCACAATTTTTCTTTTGTGCCTGCAGCATTGCGTGAAGATGACTTGTGAACGTCCGTTTCCAAGCCCTAGGAGACAGCGCTATTCTAATAAATACTTATTATAACCTGCGCTTATGTTGCATTTCTCGAGTGATCTGGAGTGTGCAAAAATATGGTTCTCTTTCGTTTTACCTATAATCCCGTTTTGCCCCCTCTCATTGACTAAATTATATATATATGTGTTTGTGAGTGTACACGTTAGATATAAAAAATTGATCCAATAAATTTATCATTCCGCTGACATCCGTAAGATTCAAATGCTCGCTGAGATGCATAATGCAGCGCGGAAAAACGAGTATAAAGTAAAGAGAAGGAGCAAGGACCACCGCTCGTCCGTGTGCCTTAAGTTTTCTCTGCGTATGTTTTCTCGCACTGCGTTAAATATGTCGCAGTGCGAACTAGGCCAACAGTTAATACTGTTCAAATCATCGGACACATTTTGTTTTAAGAAAAAGATAAAAACTAACACGAATATAAAATATAACTTCCGTTCTCCACATATCGTAATCAGCAGTCTATGTTTTAGTACACTGCGGAACGAGAAGCTCTTCGAATTAGGCTTCCTCCAATTTGCCCTGCCCTGCGCGAGCCTGATAATTTTTTAATTCCGTACTCCATTAGACCCATTGCCGCCCTCGGCTAGGTATTCCACATCTTGGTAGCCATTGCGTCACTTTAACTGAGCATAGATTGTCTTTCCTTCGCATTACACGACCTGTCTTGGAGCTGCTGCTCTTTTGTGTGCCAAAACCAAAATCCAATTATGAGCTCTAGTGAGTAAAACTTAATTTTGCTGAACTACAAAATATTCGTTAACATGTTTGTAATGAGCGGCACGCAGATGCCTTACTTTCGTTCCCATTAATATGATCGCACCCGTGCCAAACATTGCCCTACAAACTGATGCATAGCAAAGTATAAGCCCTCTCAACACGGCTCAAGCAAACTATGGCAGTCAGTTTTTTTTTTTCCGGTGAATAATAGCGGCGAATACAAATATTAGTGAAGTCTTCTGCTTTCCGGCTATCGTATTTCATATTGTAGCAACTGTATTTCAATTGCACTGCCGTTTTCATGCCCCGTATTTCTGTTTATTGTGTGTAGATTAAATTGACTAGCACTTGAATTAAAGTTGTTGGCGCTTGGATTAAACATGGTGGCACTTGGATTAAATTCACTGGCACGCGGCCTAATCGTGCTGGCGCTTGGATTAAATATGTTGGCGCTAGAATTAAATGTTTGGCACATGGATTAAATAGTATGGCGCTCAGATTATTTCAGTGGCGTGCGAATTATTTTAGCTGGCACTTGGATTAAAGTGAGTGGGAAAACCTAGTTCTTTTTTCCGTTTTTTCACAACGCCACGTTGCCGCGCTGCCAACTATACGCTATTTTCGTGTCAATGGGACGGCAGTTGGAGAACTCGATACCGCTGTTTCCTGCGTACATTCAACTCCCCTAGAGTCCTCACATTCTACTTTTTTTTTTTTTTTGTAAGCGCCGGCACGTTTTTATCGCGCTCATCTGCGGCAGCTGCGAGCCTCTATCTCGGAGTGTCTGCATCCGCTGTATAGTCGCGCCCTATTTGAAGCTGCAGTAAGAACCCCGTCGTTCACTGCACACAACAATTGAGAGGAAGATGGCCGCTGCAGACGCAGCTTTCACCGGAAGGCTGGCCCTGGTTACGGGAGGTGCCGGCGGAATCGGCCAGGCAGTGTGCCGCACATTGGCTGCCGAAGGCTGCATCGTAGTGGTCGCTGACAGGCAGTTCGACGCAGCGAAGAAGGTTGCGGAGTCTCTTCCAGGTGAGTTGAACAGAGATCAACGAAGTCACGTCTACTTACTCGACGTGAAGCACATGGCGTGGCCAAGAGGGGTTCGAACCCCCTATCTCCCAAAATATTTAAGTTTTGCATGTGTAATACGCACACTTTAGAACGCACGCACGAACATACATAACTGGTGGTTGCACCCCCCACCACCCCAAAAGAAATTTTGGCTACCTCCGTGACGTGCAAGGAATTGTGCGATGAAATGTTATCCTTACCTGGTCTTTTCTATTGTCCTAATCTGGTCTGTTAAGTCTAATGTGAGCGAGAGAGAGACAACTATTCTAGCAAACTGGGAGCAAGTCAACCAGAATATGGGAGAATATGAAGGCACCTAGTGAAAGAAAGTAAAACGCATGGCGAAGGCAAGACAAAAATAAAAATAAAAGAATAACGTTTGTTTCAGGTACATAGAGAAATCGCCGGAATGTACAAATTGTTGCAAAGTTTATGGAAATGAAGTTGGAAGGTATGGATGGTGCGTTGAGTGATATGTTAAGCGACACAATAGTAAAATATTGTGAAAAAAGAAGCTCTATGGAACCTTCTTGATTCTCGCCTACATGATTGGCTGTTTACAAAAGGAAATAAAAAGAACAGTACGTTATAGTTTCACTCTGTGCGACGTTTTTAACACGTTTGCATTCGCACTTACTCAATCTGATCATAGATGATTTTGAACATTATAAGTTTGATGCTCTGCACAGGCGTAGGGGGCCATAGAGAGATGAGAAAAACGAAACCGGCTTATTAATAGGATGAGAAAAACAGGTTTTATTAAGAATTTCTATAGTGAGCGTGTCTGTTTAACGCAACACGTCAGCTATACGCACTGGAGCCCAAATTCGCTCTGATAGTTATGTTATCATGCAGTATCCATTTTGACAAGCAAATGGCGATAAATATTCATGTCGGGATTACAACGCTAGTATTACTTTTAATTTAATTTTATTTATTAAAAACCTTCAGGGCCAAAGGCATTAAAGAGGAGGAGTGGTTACAGCAAACGATAGACAAAAACATAAAATCAGATAGAACGTTTCAGTACAGAGGATACTGATCATACATTTTTGACTGGAGTTATCAAAGTCACATAACGTCACCCCAGAAAAGTGATAAAAAATGCACGAAGGTTGCAAATATGTACGTAGTAAGAAAACAAGGCTCGGATAACAGAATGCATTCAGGTTACACACACAAAGTAAAAAACAACAACAGAAGGCCTCGATTATACACTGTTAGCTAACGCTGCTCGAAATAAATTGTTATCGTGAATTGATACGATATCTTCAGGGAGGTGGTTCCATTCCGTGGATGATCGAATTATCAATGACTGAAAGGAAGCTTTAGTGCGACACGTTTCGAGACCAACTTTATAACGATGATCGATTCGAGGCAATATGTACTGTGGCTGAGAAATGAGTTCATTGGGTAGTGTTGATCGATGGTATAGTTTGTGAGAAAGAGCCAAGCGTGCGGTTTTACGACGGGAAGACGACGGGAACACTATAGTGAAAGAGTGGTTTTACACTTGCAGTTCGATTGCAGAGCGTTATACGGTATACGTACTGTTTCGCGGCTGCTGCGCAGGTAACGCCAAGCACCTGGCCTTTTACGTGGACGTTGGCGATTCTTCGTCCGTGGAGCGGCTCTTCGGTGACATCAGGAAAACATTCTCGGAGCCCCTCAGCATAGTCGTCAACGCGGCGGGAATTTTGCGCAAGTGTTCCCTGGTTGATTGCACCGATGATACATTCGATGACGTCATCCGGGTAAACCTCAAGGTGCGGGGGCTAGAGTTATACTTCTTTTGCAGGGAAACTGCCGAATTTATAGCAATAAGGAATGACCAACACACACTATTTTTGCATAGTAATACAGATGGCGCGCAACTATATGCGCAGTACGGCTGAGCAAAACTAAAACGGCTTTAGCTTTGTGATGCGTCCTACGGTGCAGTGATAGAGTTAAAAAATATGTCTTTCGTGGGGACGTTTGAGCATCCAAAACACTGGTGTGACCAGTTAACCCCCCCCCCTCCCGATATGTTTCAGTCTTGCATGTGTACTACACGTCCACATACAAACGCACACACGAACATACATAAAGGATAGTTGAACCCACTCCCCCCCACCCTCTCCTCCCGAAAAAAAAAATCACAGCATATCCACGGAGTGAATGATGATGAGTGGGCGAAGCTATGGAGGTTCATCGGTAAACCGTGAATCTTCCGTGAATTCTGCCCAGTACATCATCACCGACGTGAGATCGGGCGCGTTTATACTAAAGGTTCGATGAGTTATGACGACTTGCAGCTCACTTTAATTTTACATGTACGCTGTGAATTTTCATTGTTTAGAAAACCATTGCTTTAGAAACATCTGGCGTTCTTTCGTTTTGCTTTTACAAAACATCTGGCGTCTTTCGTTGGTTTATTTCATCAATCAACGGCGTTTTGAACAAAATTTTTATTGTTTAATCACGCACAGGAGAAATCTCACCAGGCACTACCTTGGAGGTAAAGAATGGCTGCTAATGGGAATGAGAGTCAGAAGAAGTCGGCTTTTAGCTAACACTTACACTTCTACTTCTACTAACGTTTCCTACTGGAACATGCCAATGGCTGCTAATGGGGAATGAGAGACAGAAGAATTCGGCTTTTAGTTAACGCGCACGCTGCGAATTCTTTATTGTTCAACAACGCACAGGAAAAATCTCCCACCGGCACCACCTTGGAGGTCAAAGCGTAAGACTGGTTACGCACTACGACTACTACGACTACGACTACGACTACGAGGGACGAACGGGTGCCGCTTTAAGGAGCTTCGCCCCTAAAAAAATTCTGGCTACGCCACTGATGCAAAACCTTACCGCGTAAGAGCGATCGACAACATCAGTTATCACTGTTATAGCACAGCTCCATCGTTTGTCACGCTAGAGCGTAGAAACAAGTCACTCGTACAAGCTCGCGTCGGCTCATTCACAGAGTAGCTGAAATGCAACCCCTCGGATATCGCACCTTGTTATGTCAGTACAGCAGCTGTGTACTGACGTCCGCGGTGTTTCCTCCGTTTACAGGGCACCTTCTTGGTGAATCGTGCCGCTAGCCGCGACATGCTCCGATCCGGCATACCGTTGCCCAAAGGTGGTGCCGTCATCGTCAACATATCCAGCATCGAGGCCAAGAACGGCTCGTGGTCGTCGGCGGCGTACTCCGCTTCCAAAGCTGGCATCGTGGCCCTCACCAAGTCGGCGGCAACGGAGCTCGCGGGACATGGCATCCGCTGCAACGCCGTGCTTCCTGGCTGGACGGACACTCCCATGGCAGAAGGTGGTGACGATGCTGTCAAGGCTCAGGCGCTGGCACTGATGCCCATCAAGAGGCCCGCTGAGCCCCGTGAGATCGCGGAAGCCATCAAGTTCCTCTGCTCACCGACTGCCAGTTCCTATGTCAACGGCGCGGCTCTTGAAGTCACTGGAGGCTTCTGCATGTGAATTCACTACGTGCGCATCACCTATAGGCTTTCTGATACGACTGTAGACCGACACATTTCCTACCAACGCATGGATTTAACGCATTTAAAGTTTACTAATAAGAAAATCGACAATTACGCTTTTGCCTTCATCAGCTTCACCGCGTTACTGTTTTGTAGAACGGTGAAACATTCTAAAAATGAATAAAGCCGTCGTGCAGAGATGCGTGTGCTCCCTGGGGCCTATACTCATTGAGATGACTTACCGGTAGATCGCGCTACTTCGTGATCTTCTACAGATTGCATACACTTGAGTTGTACACTATACTGAAAATAAGCAGAGATGGCGTACACATGTGTCTACAAAAGCTGTACTTTTGTAGGTAGAAGATATCGGGATTCGTCTCACTCTACTAATGAACCCAGCGCAGCACGACCGCACAAGGCCAGAGGTACAGGCAACACACACACACACACACACACACACACACACACACACACACACACACACACACACACACACACACACACACACACACACACACACACACCACACACACACACACCACACACACACACACACACCACACACCACACACACACACACACACACACACACACACACACACACACACACACACACACACACACACACACACACACACACACACCACACACACACACACACACACACACACACACACACACACACACACACACACACACACACCACACACACACACACACCACACACACACACACACACACACACACACACACACACACACACACACACACACACACACACAACCGCGCTCCCACACACACACACACACACACACACACACACACACACACACACACACACACACACACACACACACACACACACACACACACACACACACACACACAAACGAGTGCGCGCAGCTGTGCAGAATTTGCACAGGCTGGAATAGCGTTGTGCTGCTTTCATTACATATGCAAGCGCTCCGGAAAGTAACGAGTGCTTTTTTTAAAAAGAAGCGTAAAAAGAAGCGACCCGAGGTCGTGACAAAACTACAAATATCGCGAGATCAATTTTAACAAAAAAAAAAGGGCGGGTATATTGTGGTCAATGCTTTGGCGATGTAAGGTATACGTGTGAATGAACTACTCCTTTCGTAAAGATTTATTTTAAAGGGCTTTAAAGCTTGTTCCGTCCTGCAAGCAGAGTGTATTGGGACAGGGGAGTGCCCGGAACGAGCTTCGAAAAGTGAAGCCAAAACAGGATCAAGCCACTTGTGGCTCTGCGATCTTTTACCTTTTACCTGCGACACTGTTGAGAGGCACTGTTGAAAGCAGTAGAAAAATGCTTACAGGAGACGCACGTACCGGACAGCTGGCGAAAAAGTAGAATGAACTTAATCTATAAAGGCAAGGGAGAAAAGGTTAACTCGCTCGTATAGACCGCTAACCATTACATCGGTACTATACAGCTTGGCGATGCAGGCAGTAAAATTAAAAATAGAAACGTGGGCAGAACATACCGATATTTTTAGAGAACTTCAGAATGGATTTCGAGTCGACAGGTGGTTAGACGATAACCTATTTGTTCTTACTCAGTGTATAGAAATACCTAAAATAGAAAACAGGCCTTTGTACGTGGCTTTTCTAGACATCACTGGGGCGTATGACAATGTTAATTAGGAAATATTGTGGGATATATTGAAAGGAATGGGCACAGGCGACGACTGTACACAGCTTGTGAGGGAGATATACCGAGAAAATACAGTTTGCATAGAATGGGAAAGAATGAGTAGCAAAGAGAACGTTGAGATTAAAGGGGTCATGAAGCACCCCTTGGGTTGATTGAAAAAACACATCCTGCGGAAAGCTGACACGGCTATGAACTGCTCTGCCAAATATTACAGTCGTGCGCGCCGCGTAATGGCCACAAGCGGAGCGCGAAGTTGCCGTTTCCCCAGGCACCCTCTTTTCAAACAGAGGCCGGTTCTCACTCTCGTCGGTGGGCGGGGCGTCGGTCCGCTGTACGTCGCAAGAGACATAGCATGCTTATTGGCCGAGAGCCGACGTAAATCGAGAGCGGCGTTCGGATCAGATGCGCTTCTTGCCGCGGGGTGCCGCCACTTGCCGGCGCCGCACTCCTCAGTACACGGTAGCCGCACTCGCGCAAGCGAATCACAGCGGGAGAGCGATCGCGTTTCATGACGCGCGCTGGCGTAACTTCTTTCCCCCATGCCATCCCTCCCTGTCTATACTCCGCGACAACTTTTCTTGGCACCACTGTGGAAGCTACGGAGGCAAAGTGCCTGCATGCGCGCGCGCCAAGAAATAGTACCTATATTTATTTTCTAATTCGAAAAGTTACCTAGCTCAAATAAATGAAGATTTGTTCATTATAAAAAGAGAACGAGTATGGGAAGCCGTTCGTAAAAAAAAAGTTATTGTAAACTTAAATTTTGTTTCTGTCTTTTTTATTTCTTGGGCAGCACCGCGTTTTCCTCACGCCTGCTCTTTCAGTAAACATGGCGTCCGTGATGCCGGCTGAAGCGTGTGCGGCCGCAAACTCGCCGTTTCGTTCTCCGAAGAAGCTGTACACTAAATGTGACAAAAAGTGGCTATCAAAACAGACCAAGCAAGTTATCTGCAACGTCTACGCTGGAGTGAGGCGCCGTCAGCCTGACTTGTCTACAAATGCAGTGTGCCAGACTGTCGCCGAGCTCACCGGAGTGAGCGAGCGAACAGTTAAGCGGGTCAAGGCTGAAGCTCTGCGGGCCCCACTTGCCTCCCCAAAGCGCAAGAAATTGACTTTCTCGGGCCAAGCTGAGAAGCGCATCACTGGAAAGACGCGGCTCCTACGCTATGACACGTTTGCGTTGGCAGCACTGCGTCGCAAAGTGCACAGCTACTTCATGCGCAATGAAATACCTACGGCAGAGAAGCTACGCAACGACGTGATCAGCGACCCTGACATGGACATGCCGACCATCAGCACTCGTACGATCCAAAGAATGCTGAACGACTTGGGGTTCGCCTTCCGGAAAAGAACAAGGAATTCCGCGTTGCTAGAGAGAGACGATATCGTTGCTTGGCGTCGAAAGTACCTCCGCACCATCCGAGAAATGCGGAGGCAGCGACGGTAAGTTCTTACGTTCTTTTTATTTCTGCAAAATTTCTGTTCACGACGCCTGATTGTTGGTAAAAAAGTTGACGCAAGTGGTGAGCATGCGTGTGTGCCTACTGGTTAGCGAAAACAATAGGTGTGCTTTGCATTTGTGATCGCCAAACGTGTGCTATTGACGTGAGTGATCGAAAGCCTTACATAATCCTGACTTAAGTCGCAGCGAAATTCCCCATTAAGATAGGGTGGCTGTTCATGCTTGCGCTTGTACGGTAAATAATAGTATTCGCCGAGGATTCCGTTGCATGTGGTGTAGATTTAACTCAGCGTTGTGTATTGCAGCATTTCCCGTAGCATCGTTTGAGAAGACTTACTGCCGTTTTTCCGCGTAGGGGCAAGGAATCTCAATGGCTTGGAGAAAGGAATAGCTAGTGATGGTTCTCGGAATTGTAGATGTTATTGAGCGAATACGCTACGCACGTAATTGGGGATTGGGTACGTGGTAGCATCAGCTTTGATGTACAGCCTGCAGGGGCGTAGGCAGAAATTTTTTACGGGGGGGAGGGGCACCACTTTCGTCTGAGCTGGGGGCCGGGCCGGACTATGTGGTCGAGTGTCATTTTGTGCTCTGTATTCCGTGGAAGAAAAAAAATTAGGAGGGGAAGGGGGGCACAGGCCCGGAGTGCTGCCCTCTGGCTACGCTTCTGGCAGCCTGAAACATGTTTCCTAAACATTGGTTTCAGTCTTTCACAGAGAGAGTTTTGCCAGCTTATCTATGTTATATGTATTCACATAGGTTTTGTCAGTGCACATTTTTTTGCCCTTAAACAAAGGCATAACCTCGGATGAAGGCTGCCTGCTTTGTTAATGGGCTCCTAGTAGTGAAAGTGCGCTGTTAACAATAAGACTGCTTTCTCTTTTACAGGACCATCTACTACCTTGATGAGACCTGGGTAAATGCCGGCCATACAAAGGGGAGAGTTTGGACAGACACCAGCGTGATGACTCGGCAAGACGCATTTCGTCAAGGGCTCTCAACTGGCCTCCGTGCACCCAGCGGTAAAGGAGGATGCCTAATCGTTTTGCATGCTGGAAGTGCAGAAGGCTTTGTTGATGGAGCCGCCCTAGTTTTCCGTGCCAAGAAGGGCGCTGGTGATTACCACACAGAAATGGATGCTTCGCGTTTCCAGAAATGGTTTGTTGAACAGCTGCTACCTAACATCAAGCCACACAGTGTGATCGTGATGGATAATGCGCCATATCACAGTGCTCAGGTTGAAAAGCTACCAAGCTCATCATCCAGAAAAGCGGAAATCCAGTCCTGGTTGATATCGAAAAATATTCCTTTTTCGGATGACCAACTGAAAAGTGAACTGCTGCAGCTCGTTGAGCAGAATAAGCATCTTTTCCTTGCTTACCAGGTTGACAAACTTGCCAGTGCTGCCGGGCATGAGGTTGTGCGCTTGCCTCCTTACCACTGTGAGCTAAATCCTATAGAGCTTGTATGGAGCCAAGTCAAAGGCTATGTTGCTTCAAGGAACACAGACTTCAAGATTGAATCTGTCGAGAAGCTGCTGCAGGAAGGAATCGCAAGTGTGACCCAACAGAACTGGCTCCATGACTGCACTCACGTGATGAGGCTTGAGGATGAGGCATGGGAGCGTGATGGCATTATAGACAGCCAAACAGACAGTCTCATCATATCTTTGTGCACAGACTCAAGTTCTTCAGATGAGTCGAGCAGCTCCGACATGAGTGGAATTGATGAACTGCCGTGACATCTCTATGTGTGCCTTGCAAATGCTTCGAGCAAATGATTGCACATGTACCTAACCAGAAACTGCGATATTGTTTCCGAGGACTACCGGTCACTGCAGTTTCTTTACATTTTTATCGCTTATTCAATTCATTGTGATTTTATCTGCTGATCTCTTTTGTTGCACTTCGTGCATGTTCTGGTTACGTTATCGTGATGTGATAATGACTGTGGGGATTTTGTGCGCCAAAACCACGTTGTGATTATGAGGCATGCTGTGCTTGATGTTGTTCTACAGATCTCGACCTCTGAGTTTGTTTAATGTGCACCCAAATATAAGTACACGGGCGTCTGGCATTTCCCGTTCACTGAAATGCAACACACTCAAACATGAGCCTTTTGTGTCAGCGGCCAGGTAATGTAAGCACAGTACCGTCACGGTGGCTGGGATGTGATTATCTTGGACGTGAATGTTAATGTTATATGCTGCATCAGCGAGATCTACATTGCTTAGTTGAGACTTGAAATGTTCGAAATAAGGCTCCGTTTTCTTTTGATCTCATGTCAATGGCGCCTGCTGCCTTGTTTCATTTCTGTCACAATGGGACCTGAAATTGTGATACCACTAGGCATTTTTGTGTTTTATTTACTCTTTTACTGAGTTTTCTACCCTGGCTTTCCATGTTATCAATGTGTTCCTACTCTTGCGTATTTAGATTTGTTTATTAGAAGTGGTTATTCTGCCGAGCAATACCGGTGACCATTGTGATAATTTTGATGCATCAGTGGAGCATCTCCTTATAGCATGCCCGAAATATGAAGAACAGCATTTTCGACTTAGTGATCAACTCAAGAGACTTGACAAACGACCACTCTCAATTTGCAAGGTTTGGAGTATCGCCAAATCCTGGCAATCAAAGACGGGCTATGAGTGCTCTTTGGGATTTTTGAATTGATACAGACCTAATGAACTGCTTACGATTGTCATGGTTCTTTACTATCATAGCATTGTATTATTGATAATACTTTCTAGTCATGTCATATGTCCTTGTATGGGAGACTGGCTGTGTGGACTGCATGCGAGGTGTTATGTGACACGTACAACCGTCTATGTGCTAGACTCTGCCCTTGGACTCTGCAAGTGCGAAGTTGTATGACGCATGTTGCATATCTGCATAGTTCAGCTGATTGTTTTTCTTTTTCTATTTTTTATTTGTTTCCATTTTTCTTGTGATGGCCTCTTTCTTCTTGTTGGTGAGATAGCCGGCTCTAATGTAGCCTACCTTCTGATGTTATTTTTTTTTCTATTTAAATAAAAAAAGTTTGAGCTCGAGTGAGTCTGGTCGGAAAAGGTTTAGATAGTCCGGATGAGGGAAATTTGGGGAGCCTGAGTCACAGTGAGCTCTCGGAGCAAAATATTTTTCTTGAGTAAGTGAGCTCCAGTTTTTTTTTTTTTTTTGCCGACCTATGGTCACAAGCGCAAAATCTCAGTTGCCATGGATTTCCAGCTGAACGTTGTTATGGTTATGTTTTGTGTCGTGACTCACACGTGTAAAATGTCATGTTGACATCGAGTGCCAGCAAAAGATTGTAATGGTTATCATGTTCTATGTCACAAGTGCACTAGTGTTATCAGTGTCCGCAAAAAGTTGGTATGGTTATCACGTTCTGTGCCATAAGTGCAAAACAATATGTTGACACAGAGTGCCCAAAATATTGTATTCTCCACCGCGGAAAAGCTTTCTTATTTGCGCTTGAAAGCCTATGTGGAAATGCTTTTGTTGTCGGATATAATGATTAATTTGAAAAAATGTAAAGCGATTTGTGAATTAGAAAAGACTGATTTGTTAACGAAGGTTCTGGAAAATCCTGATTTAGAGCAACAAGAACTTTTGGTCTTTTTGTCCGCGATGTGCCTTCTTGTGCCGTAAAATATATTACTTGCCTTTTGCTTTCGCGCTCTTTCATATGACGCCTGGATGCAATGCAATAAAAGATATTAACGGTTTTTTATGCTTTATTTTTTTCTACCAGTGACAATCGAAATTATGGACAATACCTGTTACATACTGCATATACAGATGAAAAAACATCGGTGGCCGTTATGCTCTGTGAAGGTGTGTGACCAGCGAAGCTTGAAAAAATAATCTGCGTCACTCTCTTTTTAATTAAGCGTGAGCTCTCTTTAAATCTAAACTCAATTCAGCGGCATCATGGTACTTGCATTCCGTATTTATTCGAATGCAATGCGAGCTTTTTTTCCAAATTTCTGCTACTAAAGTCGCCCTCGCGTTACAATCGAGCAAACACCGTATTCAGGCTGCGGTGTGCGCTTGGCGGCGTTCATCATATAGCCATGCGTCCTATTTTGTTGTCTTCGGGCTTCACCCGCAAAGACTGTTTGGAATGCTCCGCGCAGACCGCGATGCGATGTTCCAGGAGCGTCACGATTGTTTTATATCTTTGCGTTAAGATTGCGCGCGGTACGCGAATAGTCTAGAGTTTACGTGGCCACCAGCGATAACGCTGGAACATTCGATAGAACATGTATAAAAGCCGACACGCTTTACCACTTGTCAAAATTATTGACGGACGACGCTCTGACTGACTCGTTTCCCGCCCACAAGTTCGGCCAAATAAAGATTGACCTTGTAAAGAGTTTCATCTTCGACACGCCCACTGCTGCCTTCGTTAAAGTAACAAACCCGTGACAATATACAGTACAGTAGGTAGGTTCATCTACGCACACTGATCACAATTTCACTATGGCCCCATTCTGCATGTATACATGCTGCTAAACGCTCTAGCGATGCGAGCAAGCGAAACCGAAACTGGAACTGGAACCGGCTGCAAGATGCCGAACTACTTGCGTAGTAACACAAATGTGCGGATGCCCCGCCTCCGTAGCCTTCGCTCCAATGCCAAGATAAGTTGTCGCCGAGTATAGCTTCCAGTGCGCTCGTCGGCACGAGAAAAGAGAGAAAGCGCTGGGAGCGTGCGCCAAACCCCCGTAACTCCGCTGATTCTTGACGGATTCGAGAAATTTTTGCGGCAATCGATTCGGGAGGCAGTACGCTCCGATACTGAGGCCATTAGATCATTACTTGGAAAAGTGGTTCATGACCCCTTTAACAAGGGGCTGAGACAGGGGCGTCCTTTGTCCCCGCTATTATTCATGCTGTGCATGGTGAGGATGGAAAAAGCGCTAGAAGGTAGCAACATTAGTTTTAATCTGTCACACAAACAGGGCGGCGTGATGGTTGAGCAGAAGCTTCCAGGTTTATTTTATGCTGACGATATTGTCTTAATTGCGGACAGTCGAGATGATATACAGCGGCTGGCGGATATATGCGGAAGGGAAGGTGCAGCTCTAGGACTAGGATTTAGCGTAACAAAATTCGAATTGATGGTATTCAGTGATTCCAATGATCACGCGGTGTCAATACAGGGCCAAGAAATGCCAAGGGTAAGCGAATACAAGCACCTCGGAGTATGGATAAATGAGGGTGATAGGTACATGGAGGTACAGGGAAAAGCCTCGGCAGCAAAGGGAAAGCGGAACGCTGCAATAATGAAGCACAGAGCTTTGTGGGGATACAATAGGTACGAGGTGCTTCGAGGTCTGTAGAAAGGTGTAATGGTTCCAAAGCTTACATTTGGGAACTCAGTGGTGTGCATGAGGTCAGAGGTACAATCGGGAATGGATGTGAATCAAAGGACTGTGGAACGCCTCGCATCGGGCACTCACGGGAAGACGACAAATGAGGCTGTAAAGGGCGATATGGGATGGGAAAACTTTGAGGTGAGGGAAGCTCAGAGCAAAATAAGGTTCGAAGAGAGGCTATAGGAATATGAAAGAGAGTAGATGGGTAGAAAAGGTGTTCCGTTATTTGTATAGGAAGAGCTTGACACACAGTGGAGAAAAAGAACTAGGAGGTTCACTAGTAAAAATACGGCTGGCAGTGTAACCGATATGGCAACAGAGAGACAGAGAGGCGGAAAGGATTTACTGGACGGGATTTACCAGATTTACGGTATCTCGGGGTCCGCACGACGCTGACGTCTCTCTGCGGCCTCGCGAGCTCTCACCGCAGGCTCTTGGCGGCGAGCCCGCAATGCTGCTGCCTTGCGAGCCCTCCGCTTCGCCGCCTTGTCTTCTTCGTTCATGTTATTAGTATCGAAGCGCACTGACTGACGACTGTGGAAAGAGAGAGGAAGCGCGCAGTTGTGGCCCTCTAGCGGTCTCCTATCAAACTAGAGCACGTGCCGGCGTGGAGCGAGCGCCGCATGCTACAGCTGGATATGCTATATGTGGTTTTGTCTGCGTTATGATCATCATCAAGGCGCTCGAAGAACAAGAGGAAGAAGACCTCTTTCGCGCGAGCTGCGCCTGTAGCGGTCGCCTTTGGAACTAAGGTTACGGCGCGGGACTTCGCCCCAGCTTAAAGGGCCCCTCACCAGGTTTGACAGTTTTGACCCGACGAGCGTAATGCATAGACTGGGTGTTCACGATTACGTTTGCCAAATTTTGCAACGCTACGCGGCTCGGAAACGGGTCAAATTTCAAGCTGAACTCTGCTTGTCCTTCTTCTCGCGGGCGCGCGAACAGAGAATGAGGGGATGACGTACACGATGGAATGGCCCTACGTAGACGGCAGTGCTGTGACGTCGGTCCTCTACGTTGACGAGTTTGTAGTTGCCGCCACAATATTTCTGTCTGTCGCGTGCTGAACACCGCGAACTCTGCACTTATTTTTCCCTGCCACATACCCGTCACCCAAGTGTCGCTTCTGCCCTGTCCAGATAGCAGGTCTCTCGCATATCATGTGGAAGTGTCCCATCAAATCTCCCGCCCGCACTCTCAAACCATTAATTAGTAGTGAGGAGCTATGGGAGATTGCCCTGCGCAGCTCCGATCCCACCCTCCAGGACCGAGTCCTGAGGTGGGCCGAGGAGGCAGCGGAGGCCTACCACGACTGGTGGTCTGACGTTATCCCACACGAAGTGGTGACGGACGCTTACTGGGACTGGATCAGAGACCTCCTTCTCTACCCTCCGGTTCCTGCCCTTTCTTAAAAAGGGAAATAAAGTTTCTTCACTCACTCACGTAGACGACTGTGCTCTGACGTCGCCAACAGTAGCACGTGACACTGCGATAATTATTTGACACGACGTGTAGTTTGTGTAATTTCTGCTTGAATAGATGAATAAAACTTGGGAGCAATAATAAAACACGCAAACTGAATGTGTGCGTTTTCTTTTGTAATTTTTACTGCGAATTGCAGCGAGATTCGAGACTAATCTACCTCCGTTTCGCACGCGTTCGTGTTCTCACGCTTTGCGCATCATGCAGACGCCACCCTTTACAATGGAAGTAATTGTCTACCGCGTTCCAGCGCTCATTAGGCTCATTTATCCTCCCGCGTCTAACTAGATGTTCATGCAGCGCATCGCTAGCCTCGCGTCCGTACAAATGGCGTAGCTTTCGTGCTCAGTAATAGTTTGAAAGCCAAGTGATCGGCGAAGGCGCATTCGGCCAATGCTGATTCGGCGTAACTTGCAGAGATGAAGCGCAAAGAACGCCGCCACAACATCGCTCGCGTCTCTGGGGCTCGGGCTGGTTCGGGCACGTAATGCGCTCGTGACATTGTGTGCGCATGACGTGTTCATGCGTATGCGTTATGTGATCCTCCCGCTCGCGTGCCGAAGAGGGCAGGGGAGGGATTGGCTTGCGACGGCTACACGGGGTGGGCGGCAAGGGTTTCACGCCCACCTCCTCGCATCATGGAACATTGGTTTTCTCAGCATCTAATGAGCCGATTAGAAGAATTCTTGCGGCATAATGTTCTTTATTGGGCGCGCAACAACTTCCAGTGTCTAACTAAAATTCGTTATGTAACCTGGTGAGGGGCCCTTCAAGAACCTGGCGAGCCAGCTCCTAAAACTGAAGGTAGTCGACATTCGGTCGGCGGGAAACGGCGAAGGTTGGAATACTGTAATAGCAGAGCGAAATCGTAGTGTGTCACGTTCAGCGATGAAATTCCTATTCCGGCAGTTGAATAGAAGGCGCGGGCTCGTGCGCTTACTGCATGCCGTCTTACTGCGCGCGCTTTATGTATTTGTTGAATACCGCGCGGTAGCGCTGCCAATAGTTATGCCAGTGTCAAATTTCTCAAGTTTTACTTGACACTTCGCGCTACTTTTTAAGACAATGCGTAGCAAATGAAGCTAGTTTTAAGAGACAAAGAAAAAGAAAATGAAACAAGTACAGCTGTAACAACTGGCAATAATAAATAGTAAAAACCCACCGTCTACACCTGCAATTCGAACCCGGGTCTTTTAAGTGGGAAGCGGTCGTTCTACCTCTGCACCACTTTGGTTGAGCCGCGATGACCGATCGCAGTGCCTTAAGAGGCTTTACCCTCTTCTGGCTTCACTTTCTGTGCACTGGTGCTGCGGCCGTTGCGAGCACTCCCCCTGTTCTAGTACACCGCAAGGCTGCACAAAGTCCTCTTTTTCGAGCGAAGCTCGTTATCAGTTAGAGATTTTGGTGGCGGCGTTGTCGTACGCGGAAAACCCAGCGTCTAAGCGTACAGAAGTGCGGTTCTCGAAGGTGCGCCCGCGGCCACATGCGCACTTGTATGCGCCGTTTTCCAATAATTGATGCTCTCTCGATCGTGGGCTTCTCGACCATGATCCACTTCTGATATGGCAATCTGATATTTTATCAAGGTCCCTTCTCATTTCATTGTTGCCTGGACATAAACGCATGACCTCACGTTCCGGCGCCGGCGGAACGAACGAACGAACGAAAGAAAGAAAGAAAGAAAGAAAGAAAGAAAGAAAGAAAGAAAGAAAGAAAGAAAGAAAGAAAGAAAGAAAGAAAGAAAGAAAGAAAGAAAGAAAGAAAGAAAGAAAGAAAGGAAGAAAGAAAAGTAGTATGTCGAGTACTCACACGGTAAGCTTCGCTAAGGCTTGAATTGTTCTTTAACTCTTTCATCCGTGCGATATTTTATGCCATATTTCTTGCGAGCTCTGATGCTCCATGGTCGTTTTGAGTCCACGCACGGAATAACAAAATCTTTATTCCGTACGCCTATCTTTATTCTGTACGGAATAAAGATAAGCGATTTCCACTGTATACTCACCCGTCTCCTAAATGCTGCTGCTTTTCAGGCAGCAACTGTGAAGCTCTCGGATATACGAATGACAGGTTTCCGGACCTTTCTGCCTTATTAAAATTCGATTCGAACTGGACTGGTGGCGAAAGTGTGCGCATAGTATTACTGGAACAAGATGGCATGCAGCAGCAGTGAAGCCTTTCGCCGGACGCCTGGCCCTGGTGACTGGAGGAGGCGGCGGAATTGGTGAGGCCGTGTGCACACTCCTGGCTGCCGAAGGTGCTATCGTGGTCGTCGCCGACGTACAGCTCGAAGCCACCAAGAAAGTGGCGGATTCTTTGCCCGGTGAGTCGTAGCACGTGTGTATGGTAGACACGTCGCGCACTTGTCAGTACTTTACCGACGCGAGTACCCCGAATTCCCTAGATGTTGGATGGACGGAAAAACTTTATTGAGGTCCATTAGGTGTCAAACTTCAAGCGGTCATATGAACCTTGGAATAGCCTTGCTGTACTATCATGAACGTAAATATTCTTTAACGCAAACGAGGAAAGGACAGAACAAAAGCCCATGAAAACGTGACCAGAGTTGACATGCAACTAGAAGTGGTATAGCGCATTACGAGGAAAGAAGACACGGCCGAGCAGACCGACACAAGAGGAAAGGTCCTCTTGTGTCGGTCTGCTCGGCCGTGTCTTCTTTCCTCGTAATGCGCTATACCACTTCAAGTACGACGAACCAACTCGCCCAATCTTCAACACTAGTGGACATACAACTAAATCAATGTTTGTTGATTTGAGATTACGTACATGATGATGATGATATTGATGTGAGGGCGCCCTTCTGCCATATATGAATATTTAACAATACCGCCTGTGACACACTTTAACGGACACTGTTTGAAAGTACTACCTGCGCGCTTTGTGGTACGATACCGGAGCTTTACCAGAACGTTAAGATGTTTTCTTTATATTTACACAGACGTGTCAGTCAATTTTAACAGTTATGCTTTGTTCCTCAGATGCAGTGGCGTAGCAAGGGGGGGGGGGGGAAGAACACTGGGTCCGTGCACCCCCCCCCTCAAATTTTTTTATGCCTTGTGTTGCAGAGCACGAAATGACACTCGACCACACTTACGTGCCCGGAGCCCACGTCAGATCAAGGGCGTGCACCTCCCCCCCCCCCCCCCCCCCGCGCCCCCGCCGAAAAAAATTTCTGCCTACGCCACTGCTCAGACGTTATTGTTTTCCACTTGTTTCCCATTCCAATGCTGCAGGGCGCGCGGCCGCCTCCTAAAGATGGCTTGACATGCGCATGTCCCAAAGTACATAATACTGTCGTGAAGTAAAACACACATAAAGGGAGCAGCACAACGACAGGACGTTACATCCCAAAGTACATCCGTCAATGATCGCGAGAGCACGCATATATGGTTAAAGCGTTCTCTATTCTAATGTGCCGTCAATGGTAACTTTACCCGTGCCTAGAAATTTCCTAGTCGCGACTGCTTCATTGAAGCGATTTCTGGCTTCTGTGCAGGCGACGCGAAACATGAAGCCATGCACGTGGACGTTGGTGACTCTTCGTCCGTGCAGACACTCTTCAAGGGTATCGGGGACGCGTATTCTGAGTCGCTAAGCATAGTCGTGAACGCGGCCGGAATACTGCGCCCGGTTCCGATCCTCGAGTGTACCGACGAGTTGTTCGATGACACCATCAGGGTTAACCTGAGGGTAGGCCTTTACGCTTGCTTTGGAAGACTGCGCTCGGTACTACTTCGAGCATCGACTCTATGCCGGGTTGTCCGATGCACGATTTAATATAAACATCAGAGCTTTAATCTCACCAGCTCTCTCTCGAGGAGACAAGTCCCTTTGCCGAAATGTCGGCTTCAGCTTGACACATTACTTGGTTGAACATTGTTTATCACTCCGTTTATTAGGGCCAAAACCTTAGATGCCTAATCAAACGAAGATTGACCATCGGCGTCGACGGCGTCAACACGAGTGATGAAAAAAATCATCACGAGATGACGTAATTATGACGTCACAAATAGTCACAATGTGACGTCACTATGACGTCAGGGGACGACGACATCACATGATATCGTCGCTTGACCAACGGTGGGCCGATCACGGAGGCATTGCAAAACGACGTTATGTGCAGAAAGCTGTCGGGGATTGCCGGGACAGGATCTGCACATCGACTGAGAAGAAAAAGATGGCTTGCGCCTTCGAGTCGTCTTAGTTGAACCCGTAAGCGACCTTGTGAGTTTTTTTTTAGAGAACTTAATTAAAGTGAACATCTCTCTTGTTTGGAACATCTCTCTGTTTGGAGGGGGGCAGCAGGGAGGGGGGCGCCTCCCCCTAGTTATGTGAAGGGGCCGCCAATTCTGCCCCATACCTTTTTGACTCAACCATCGGGGGAGGGGGGGGGGGCGCTGCGCCCACCTATGGACCTATCCATTCTGTTTCTATGAACGGCAGAAAGTACTCATACAACGCAGATCAACTACAAAAATTGCAGTTTCTCTTTCAGGCAAGTGTACTGATGCAGTTATGTATTGCAGATGCTAACTACTTCTCTCTTGCAAGTTTTATCTGAGCGTGGGAACCGTGAAACTTTTATCTCAGTGGCTATGTGGCTTCGCAGCTAGCTAATGTCTACAACTTTGTGCAAATCTGCGGAGCTCTAGAACGCTTGCACAGATAATTTATCGCAAAGACCGTAATTAACCCATGCAGCTTGAACATCACCCGTCATCCATAGCCCGACCCCTGTCTTTAAGGAATAAAACCGGCTTGGCTTCTTCAGTTAATCTAAGCTTTAATTAAAGGAAGCTCGTGCAATACGTGAAAATAGCGAGAAAACGATGGTTCTTCCCACAGTCACTGGCACACGGTAAAGAGTTTCGGCTTTGTGCAATTTGCCCTCTCTTGACTTAGATTCCCAGCAGGGGGACACAAAATATGGAGATTATAAAGAAGAAAACATCTTATTCTATGCCACGACCGGCTTACAAGTGAGGATTGTATATAAAAGAAATTAGCGCAGCTTGCACCAAGGTTCGCAAAGCTGGGTCACAGCAGAGCTGCGGGGCACGCTTCAGTTTCTCGTGTTAACCATCTGTACAGAATGCTTGGGCGGTGATTGAGCGCGTGCCGGTTACGATGATAATTTTCTAATACACACACCAAACCTCAACCATAACAGCTCTGTGTATGTTAAGTATGAATTTTCGAAAAGTACCCGCATTGCTTGCCGCAGGAAGCAGCACCTGGCTTTTACGGGAACTTTTATGTATAATACGAGAACTCCACTCTACGCATCAATGATAAAAAGAGTACAACAAATGCAGTCGAAGGGGATCTCTCGAGGAACTTTTTATTTTTATTGTTTCGTGGCGAATGTTTGAAAATGAGAACAGCTGTGCACACCTGAAATGAAACTGAGCTACAGAATATTTGACACAGCTGTGAGTAAAATGATTCAGCTAAATTAGAGCGAGCAAGCCTGCATCCTAACATGCTCGCCGAGTTCTCGTCAGTGCACAGAATCTTTTTTTCAACCTTTTTTTTTTAATGGATGAACTGGATGAGGTGTCCTTGCCATATGAAGCCAGCCTTCGTTCGTAACTAGAGTACACAGCGATAAGCTACGATAAGCTCAGAGTGAGTTACTGCACATGGAAGGTCTTCGGTCACGTGGTTTCCACACGCGCAGGACAAAAAACATGGACCATCTGTACAGATGTAGTCAGTGAGAGCTATCGTTTTTAACATTGTGCTGCTATATAAGCCGAACGAGAGAAAGAAAAAAAAACTGCAGAGTTGGTACTTGCTTCAGCCGGGGGCCTCTTCAGACGACGCCTATATTCAATGCACGTAAAAAGCGAAAATGCTTTTATTAGGCAATAGCTCGACCGAATTCAATGATATTTGCTGCAGCTGAGAAACAAAGCAAAATGCTAGTGTCTACATTAAGCAGAATTATGAATTAGAGCATTTATTTTTTAAAGAAAAATATGCCGAGATGTGGTAAATATAAAAAATAGAAGCTAATGTTTGCAAAGCCACAACTCTGCACAAAAATGAAAAAAAAATCACAGGGTCATTTAAAACTCACAGGGTCAAGGCGACTCGAAGGCGAAAGCCATCTGCTTTTTCTTCTCCCCCGCACTCTTCCGAAAGCGTTCTGCACCTAATGTGGCTTTGCACTGCCTTCGTGATCGGCACACTCTTGATCTAACGGCGATGTCACCTGATAACGTCATCTGTGACGTCACTTTATATGAGGCCACGATGACGTCACAAATTTAGGGGATCTATGACGTCACCAAGTGATGATTTTGTGCACCGCTCGTGTTGACGCCACTGAGGCGGGGCGCCGATGCCGCCGCCGTGAATTCTCTCTCTCTCTCTCTCTCTATATATATATATATATATATATATATATATATATATATATATATATATATATATATAAATATATATATATATAAATATATATATATATAAATATATATATATATAATATATATATATATATAAATATATATATATATATATATATATATATATATATATATATATATATATTGTCATGGCATACAGAGCACAAAAAAACATCATTCGACCACATCTGCCTGCCCGATCCCCACGTCAGATCAAGGAGGTATCTCCCCAAAAAAAATTTCTGCCTACGCCCCTGATCTAACGCTTTCCCCTTAAAAGGTGATCGAAGTTCCGTAAACCGCATCCAATGGCGAATATAAAGTGGATAAATTTAATTCACGAAATAACAGCGTACGTGAATTTGCCATAGTGGTTGCAAAGATTTTTCAACAGCCCCACTCACTAATTAGCGTTACGTTCCAAATGGGTCTACAATTCGTCATTATTTTTCTGCTTCGTATCATTATGTGCAGTTCAGAAAATTTTCAAACCATGTTTACTTGTGGAGTTACAAAACTGCAAGCGTGAGATTTTTGTTTAAATTTAGCAACATCGAACAACTATAAAAAATGGACAGCATATACAGCATATATACAGAATTCGCTTCCTGCCGTCACCAGATTTCCAACTTTTGTTTGAAATACAATAAATCTCGGTGGTGGAACTTGTAGTTGCACCAAGTCCTGAGAAATATTGATTTCTACTTTCCCATGTATTTAGAATAATGCGCTTGAGCTAAAGCGTGCTCTTCAAAGAACATAATTGCTGCTATGCAATTATGCTCATAGGAACACACAAAAGGGAAAGCGCAGACAACGACGTTAGGTGCATCGCATCCTTATCTCCATATACACGCCCTATCACCGGAAGTTACGTCCTTGAAGCAAAACGCAGCTGTGCGAGTACGTTGTAGTTCGATAGCTCCGACGGTGACTACGAGTTCGCTGTACTTCTACACACCATATTGCCAAGGGCGTTTCTTATTATCACTTTTGCTGTATTCGTTTTTCGCCCACAAAGACTGTCAGCAACGCTCAGCGCAAACCCCGCCTCATTGTTCGAAATGCTTCGCGATTATTGTAGATCGTTTTGTTAAGATTGCGCGCAAGACGCGAACACTCGAGCTTATTCTAGAACTTGCGCGACAACCAGCGATAACGCTGGAATATTCGACGGCACATGTATAAATACCGACGCGCTTCAACGTTTGTCAGTTGATCGACGGTCGACGCTCTGTTCGCCGCTATCAGTTTATTGCTGTAGCTTGATTTCAGTTTCCCGGCCACAAGTTCGGCCTAATAAAGAGTTTCATCTCGGACGTGCTGACTGCTGCCTTCGTCGACGTCACGACCACGTGACATATAATAATAATAATAATATCTGGGGTTTAACGTCCCAAAACCACGCTATGATTATGAGAGACGCCGTAGTGGAGGGCTCCGGAAATTTCGACCACCTGGGGTTCTTTAACGTGCACCTAAATCTAAGTACACGGGTCTCAAACATTTCCGCCTCCATCGAAAATGCAGCCGCCGCGGCCGGGATTCGATCCCGCGACCTTCGGGTCAGCAGCCGAGCGCCATAACCACTAGACCACCGTGGCGGGGCTCGACCACGTGACAATATGTACTGTACTGGCGAAGTAACGTACCTTTTTTTTTTTCACTAAAACAAAGGGAAATTAGAGGAAAAGGCTTCTCAAATATCACGATTTATGCGGCAGTTGGACGCGACAAGTGTGTGCTGTAGAGGTTTTGTCTCTTTAGTGACAATATTTACCGTAACAAATAAACATTTGCCAGCACGTAACCATTTTTTCAAAAAGAACACACGTGTCATCAGGGCCAAGGTCCCAGGCTCTGTCTCTGTCATACCAAGATACAGAGGTGTTGCTGGCACGAATATTTGATTCAGGCTGTGCGCATTCGAAGTGGTTTTCATTGCAAGCAGTGCCGTTACACGCAGCATCAGGCATCGTACGGTAGGAAGGCCGGCATCACTGTGTAAGTTTTGAGCCACTCACTCACTCACTCACTCACTCACTCACTCACTCACTCACTCACTCACTCACTCACTCACTCACTCACTCACTCACTCACTCACTCACTCACTCACTCACTCACTCACTCACTCACTCACTCACTCACTCACTCACTCACTCACTCACTCACTCACTGTCTGTCTGTCTGTCTGTCTGTCTGTCTGTCTGTCTGTCTGTCTGTTTGTCTGTCTGTCTGTCTGTCTGTCTGTCTGTCTGTCTGTCTGTCTGTCTGTCTGTCTGTCTGTCTGTCTGTCTGTCTGTCTGTCTGTCTGTCTGTCTGTCTGTCTGTCTGTCTGTGTTCCTTAACCCTCATGAAGTGTACAGAAAATAATATCCACAATGTTTTGACCAAAGTATTACATGTGGTACTTGGTCCGTTCCCAGGGTACCTTTCTGGTCACTCGAGAAGCAAGCCCCTACATGCTACGGTCCGGCGTACCGCTACACAAAGGCGGAGCAGCCGTCGTGAACATAGCCAGCATCGCGGCCAAGATCGGCTCTGCAACGTCCGCCGCGTACCCTGCTTCCAAGGCGGAAGTAGTAGCCTTCAAGTCGGCAGCACAGGAACTGGCACCTCACGGCATTCGCAGCAACGTCGTGCTGCCCGCTTTCACGGACACGAGCATGTTGGCCAATGCTCCTCCCGACCGAATCGATGCGTGCCTGTCGATTACCCCTCTGAAGAGGATCGCTCAGGCGCGAGAGGTCGCAGAGGCAATCAAGTTTCTTTGCTCGCCAACTGCCAGCTCCTACATCACCGGCGCAGCACTCGAAGTCAATGGAGGGTTCTACATGTGACGTGAGCCATTTGGATTACAGCATATGGCAGAAAGCAGGGGCTTTAGTATTAGAAAGAAATGGTTGGTTTGGTAAAATAAAGCAGCAACGGCACTTACCCGTCATATTTTCCCGAGATCGCTCAAGAAGGGTCTCATACGCGCACAGCCATAGGCGTGATCTAAAGGGGGAGGGCGCGAATTCTGCCCAATACCACTACTCATTGGACCTTCGTCAGTTTTTAATGCGGAAGGTTATGGCTGCTCATGTTTTTTTGAGCTAATGGCTGCCGAGGAACCATGATGTTGAATTCAAAGAAGTGTTTACTTCCCGTCTTTACCCCTGAAAGCCGTCATCGCTTCATTTTCACGTTTCCATCTACTACGAAATTTCCATCTTTCGGACTCGACCAACACGGAGGAGGGGGGGGGGAGGGGGAGGCTGTAGGGAAACTTTATTGCTTTCTTGCTTGTTGGCTTTTTTTTTGTACACACGCTGGCTTTTTGCCACGTGACCCTTCTCACGAGACATATCACGCCTTAATAAAGAAAAGAAACTGCAGAGTAGTTCATCTCACATGTCAATATACTCGTTTTCTAGTCGAAAGAGGAAGTTCCGCGTTGAAGTGGAGACTTTGTAGAAAACAAAGTTTTGCACGTCAGCTGTACTATAGTGAACTATATCTGTATGTTTAAAAAACTATTATTGCACTCTTTCATTGATGCGTACGTGTCTTTTTTTGTATATTCATTGCTATTATTTATTTATTTATTCTTTTTATTGGCATCAGCATTGAATACTCAAAATATTAAAAAAAATTGTAAGACAACTTCTTGGCCAATCCCCCTGAGTGGGTATGAGCCATGCAGTAGAGGACACTACTACTACTACTACCTTTACATATGTCAGCTGACACATGCCTCCCAAGCACACAAGCCTCTGAATAGAACGCATGCAATCTAACAGTTGAGCGTATGACATATCGTGCCGGAAACTATATGAAATGTGAAACTATAGTGAACTATACCGACGTGGGAGCGGCCCGCTACGTGCTAGTTCACGCCCCGACGGACCTAAATAAAGTTTTTCCATACCATACCATATACCTTTACATATGTCAACTGACACATGCCTCCCAAGCACACAAATCTCTGAATAGAACGCATGCAATAACAGTTGAGCGTATGACATATCGTGCCGGAAACTATACGAAATGTTTATATGCCGCCTCGTAGCAGAGCACTGCATCAAGTTGTACGTTGCGCAAAATGAATCGCAACTAGTATACACCATTAAAAAAATCTTAAGCTTTGCTTCACTTTGAATCATATAGCAACATTTGCGTTGACTTGCATACCTAAATATTGCAAACAATTTAGGTATACATGACCGTCTATTATACGATAGAAATTTATGTGTACGTACAGGGTCGACGACATCTGATGATGATGATGACCTCTTCCTGGAGGCGGTAACTTCAAAGGGGGGTGTATAAGTGAAGACCTCGTTAGTACTCAAGCCGGTAAAACTAGAACGTTTATTCCACTTTACGAGGGAAATGCCCGCATATGATGTTTAATTAAGGTGTTGATAAACAATAATTTTACAAATTGTGTATTACAAGCTTCTACGGCCTTGAATACCTTAGATGTGGACGACCCTGTACATCATAAAGGTAATATAACGTCTAAAAATAATCGATACCACGAAACACTTTTCGCGCGTCAACGCTATCACTCAAGCCGCGATACTCGACGTAGACTACCTATAGCATGTAAAGTAGATAATCGAAAGGAAAAACGCCACATCATGTCTTGGCCGTGCGAATAAACACTATCCACAGTCAATCAGCATCGGTATAAATAGGTAAGGTATCTCTAATTCGTACTCATGCACATTCATTCCCGCCTTAAGGGCGTCGCTACCACTTATGGTGACTGATGTGAAAATATCAGCATATAATCATTGGACCACAAGGAGACTGGCTTTCTTTTACTCCTTAAGATTGTGGCAGTGGCTCCTGGTCGGACGCTGGGGCCGCCGTTATCGCGTGGTACCGGAACTCGGCGAAGCCCACCTCGACGAGGCGTTCGCGATAGAGGATTCGGTATTTGGCCTCAGCCGGGCCCCAGTCACTCTCGGGCTGCACGGCTCGGCGCCAACTGAATCCACACTGGGCCAACTTGACTACGGCAATGATGATGATTGGCGCGAGTCCCACCAGTGCCAAAGTCCAGCCGAACAGGTCGGCCCACAGCGGGAGGATGTAATCGCCCACGTTACTCCGCGGAAATTCGTACAGGCTGTAGAACAGGAAGGAGCCCAAGGCCACCGGCGCGCAGTACTTGAATGCAATGAGCACGAAGTAGCTGGGACAGCTACCCGTCATGAAGGTCACGTCGAAGAAGAAGCGGTTGATGCCGTATATCCACGCCACTATGATGGCTTCGCCCAAGCAAGTGAACAAGACGATCAGAGCGCCCAAGTAATTATCCAGGATCGTTAGGACGTACAAGCCAGCCTGCGTGTCCGAGGAGGGCCAGCAGAAAAATAGGTTAAGGACGGTACTTTTCCCGAGTACTCGCTGCTTTTCTTTCGCTTTATGCACTGCAACGGACGATATGGCTACCAAAATCGGTTATTTGAATGAGCTGGACACAGCTTACTCTGTATAAGAAGATAATGTTCAGTCAAGAGAAAGAATCTCTTCCTGGAAATCTGGTTTCTAACCTGATGTTCCTCACGGGAGTAAGGGGAAAAGGGAGAGACAGAGGTAGAGGGAGGAATGACGACAGGTGACTATGGTATAGTACAATTAGTCACTGTGCGCACACTGCCCTGCACAGGGACGCGTACTACGCGCGAAAGTATGCCATAGCACATGCTCTAAAGACGAGCATCTGAACCAATCTCGCTTAGGAACCTTAATAGGCACTTTAAACTGCGTTGGTTGTGGTCTACATGTTTCCAACCAACCAAAAGCTCTCCCGAAAAGAGCCTGTATAACTCCCACAAGCAATCCTCACCTGCGTGGTGAGGGCCAATCCGATGAGGAAGCAGAACGAGCAGTACATGAATGCGGTCACGGTACGTTGTTTCGCGAACAAGGGAAACAGTTCCTGTATGGAATTGGTGAGGAACTCGCAGTTGCCCATCTGCGAGTCGATGCCTAGAAAGAAGAGCATGGCGAAGAACAGTACCGCCCATAGGTTGGGAAACGGAATCAGGGACAGGGCCTCAGGGTAGGTAACGAAGGCGAGGCCCGGTCCCGCGGCTACCACGTCCGCGATTGGGATGTCCAACGTGTACGCCATGTTTCCCAGAACCGAGAACACCACCAGGGAGGCGAATGCGCTGGTCAGGAGATCGACGAAGCAGATGAAGACGACGCTGGAGGACATGTCGTTGCGGAACGGCTGGTAGCCGCCGTACACCAGGAGACCCCCAGTGCCGATGCTGAGCGAGTAGAAGGTCTGCTCAGTGGCCGCGCGCCACACGTCCGGGCTCAGCAGCGTGTCCCACTGCGGCAGGAGTAGATAACGCAAGCCGATGCTGGCTCCGGGAAGCGTGATGCCGCGAATGAGCATGACGGTCAGAATGACGTATGGTACTGTGGCGGTCACGAGGACTACCTTACCAACCACCTGCAAGAATGGGCGAGAGGGAGAGACAGTTATTCCAGGAAACGCGCACCTCACTTATGTATGGAGAATGTTCGGGAGAGAACAGCGGCAACGCACTGTTTAAGCGCTTGTTTAAGCAACCTCTAGTGTCAGTATGTGTGCCGCCATCGATGGCGGAGCGTGGTAGCTCTGAATTGGCGACGTTTTTTTCTGGCACTTGTCTGCAATAAGGCTAGGCTTTGGCTTCCATGTTTAGCGACATATACAGTGTATGCGCCCTTGGCACGCTGCTGCGATGAATTTTTATATTTTGGACACCATTTCTAAGTGTCGACATAAAATGTAAAATAAAGAGAACATGTCCGTCGATAAATGCGCAGGAAACTCACTGGCACATAGCTACAGCATCGAAAAATATTCATTTTGGCAGATTCCGGGTCTTTAGGGGCTCAAAACCTGCTTGAAATTTTTTGGAGCACGTGGAGGATATCACCATCTAGCCTAGGAGGTGCGCGAGTGACCACCGATTTCTGTAAAACAAGGCTTACAGCACTTCAATCTACACCACAGAGCTCATATTCACAAAAACCTCTCACACTGCACTTGCCTGACGAAAAAAGTTCAGTCGATCCTGGGGCAGAATAAATGATCTTTTTTTCCGTGCACGTTAGAGCATAGCTTTGAACCTACCCGATATCATATCCACTCCACTGACCTTTATTCCTTTGAATATGGTAAGGAATATGATGATCCAACAGATGGCGTAACAGATGACCAGATTGGGCTGCACGACGCCGACCTTCTCGAAAGAAGACGACACGTTGAGCACCACTCGGTTGTAGAACATGTCGACCGACGAGGCGTTGGCGTCCACGCAGCCGGCGAAGCGGCTGTTGTACTCATCCTGCGACACAACTACACTGCTGCCCTTGTAGCTGACTACTACGGGCGACTCGGCCGTTGTGTCGTTGATGCCGGCGATGACGAGGCTCTTGCGGATGTTGCCGCACACGTGCTTCATTTTGAGGCGCGTGAAGCATCCTTCCAGGGGCACGCCCCACCACTCGAAGCAGTCGGTCCACGGCAGCGGATTCTTGAACGAGTGGAAGAAGTAGACCACCGCGTAGGTGATTATCATCTGGTAGTAGATGGTCGTAACGAAGGCGCCCCACATCATGCCGAATGCGTTGCCCTGCGAAGGGTGAGAAAAGAAAAATAAGGTCGCCTACACATATGCGAAACAGCGAAAGAATGCTGATCCCAAGTACTAAGTAACGTAGGCGTGCGCAGGGGCGGGCCAGGGGGGGGGGGGTAAAAGTCTGCCGTATACATTGACTTAATAGGGAGAGGGGCACTGCGATGAACCTTCTTCCGCCTTCGCACCCCCCCCCCACGTAGGATAACCCTACGCACGGCTATGATAAGTGATACATGTGAAACGTTGCATGTGCCTGAACATCGAGGACCATTCAAGGGTTTGGAACGCGTTACCGCGGGAGGTAACACGTTCGTACAAAGCAAGAAATTTGTGCAACGGCAGCGATAGGGCTATGGCAATGGCTAATGGCTCGTTTACTGCATGCAGGCAAAAATAGTGATACAAGATGTTCCGTTATGAGCTGCTCGAGCTCAACGGCAGTGCACCGGTTAAACTGAACCAATTTTTAGGTGGCCCAATGTCGCGCTACGCATGTGCCAACTACTCAAACAAGTGCTAGCTTGTAGTTGTAAACATCATGTGGACGGCATACCCAATTATGCATACACCTATGGCCTAGCTGTGGCGCAAACGAGGGGCCAAGGCGGCTCGGTCGACATTTAAATATTAACTTGACCCCCTTGTGGCACCGCAAAAGCTGACCCTACGGCTAGTTCACTCAGGTGCGCCCTTGTTCTATCGAGAGCACCTCTATCACTGTAGCTGGAGAATTTCGGTGGCCAAAAATGAGCTGTGTTTTGCGAGAAACTTCTTAATCCTCTGACATCTGTGGCCTATTCACGCTTGACGAGGTACTTACCTGGAACATGGGCGACAAGCGGAAAGCACCCAGGGGTCCTTGGCCGCAAAACTGTCCCAGGAGAAGCTCTACGTAGTAGATCGGCCGGCCGATGACCAGGTTGATGACGATGTAGGGGATCAGGAAGGCGGAGCCCCCGTTCTGGTACGCCACGTACGGGAACCGCCACAGGTTGCCCAGCCCCACGGAGTAACCGATGCAGGAGCAGATGAACTCCAGGTTGGTCGCCCACTTTTCCTTATGGGTGCTCATGCCGACCTCAGCGAGTGGTTGGGATGGAGTAGACAAGGGCTATTACTGACGTATTAAAAGGAGCGCACAGAGACGGCCAACTAGGCGTTGCCCAATCGTTCGAATGGCTTCTGGATCATCACGCGCTTGAAGCACGAGAGCTCGCGGCGTGCGCTGATGATAATAATGATGATGATGGTTTGTTGGGTTAAATGGCACATAAACAACTAAGACTATCATGCACAACCCACAGGGTATAAGGTACTGATTATGATAATTGCCTACATGGATAATTGCCACATTGGGGGTTAGTCCAAGATTCGATTTGCCGAACTTTTAGTTTAGAGCTTGAATAATTACGTAATGATATAGCGGGAAAAAGAAACACTGAATAAGAACTGATAGCTGGGCCAGTTGGTGACAATACTTGAACATGTTTAACTTAGCGCAACGACGACGTGGACACAAGAGAAGAGAAGACAAACCACAGCGCTGTGGTTTGTCTCCTCTTCTCTTGTGTCCACGTCGTCGTTGCGCTAAGTTAAACAATTATATTGGATAAATTGTGAGTGTTGTGCAGTTGGGCAGTCAGGTACAGACGAACGGTTGACGTTTACGGAACAATTTAGTAGAACTCGCTGTCGGGCTAGTTGGTACATGTCTGAATTAAATAGTCAACTTCGCGCCAAATTCACATTCACACAGAAGAAGAAAAAAGAAAAAAGAAAAAAAAGAAAGAGCGCCCGTCCTGTCTTGTGTTTCTTCTTCTGTGTGAATGTGAATTTGGCGCGAAGTTGACTATTTAATTCGGAACAATTTAGTATACAGATTGCCGAACTTAACACGAAGAAAATGCGTAGCGCTAACGATAAGAATATCAAGTAAAACAGGAGGCAGTATTGTGTACGCTGGCGTTTCTTCTCCGTCATCGACGGCGGCATGGTCTCATTGCGTGGTAATGATGATTCCATATGTATTATCTCGTAACTGCAACAGTGGACTGGCGAAGAACGCGGCGCTAGAACAATAAGAGGCGGGGAGATAGTTTTAATAGAAGTAATATTAACAAGCCTGCTCAGTCAAAATCATTCATCTTATTATTGTTTGATATGGCATATTTAAGAATGAAAAATCCGGCAGATCCCACGCACTGTGGGAATAGATATAATGCGAAGCAGCCAGAAAAGAGCTGCATACATCGCCTTGTTTGCCTTTGAGGCAAATGAAGTCATCCATGTCATGACATCTAGTCCACTGTATGTCGCATGTTTGTCATGCATTCATGCATGCGCAATTTCTAATATAATGAACCGTATATTCTGGTATATGCAATGCATGAACTGTCGTTTATGTTCGTCACGCACTCATGTCATGCCATACCAATTTTGGTGTATATAGCCAGTTAACGAAACGGCCAGAAGCGCACCAAGACCGTGTCATGTAAATCGTGCCGTACATGACATGCATATGATGATTTGCGTGTAAGGCCCTGTCATTTATGTTCATCATACAGTCACGTCACTCAGTATCAGTTTTGGCGTAAATCAAGCTAGGGAAACGGCCGTAATCGCACCATGAGCGTGGCATGCATATCATGCTGTACATGAAATGCATGGCATGATGTTCATGTTGACACCTGTAATTTATATTCGTCATACAGTCACGTCACCAAATACCACTTTGGGGTTATACCAAGCTAGAGAACCGGCCGCGAGCGCACCATGAACGTGGCATGTAAATCATGCTGCACATGAAATGCATGTCATTATTGTCATGTTACCACCTGTCATTTATGTTTGTCATAGTCATGTCATGCAATACCAATTTTCGTTTATATCAAGCTAGCGAAACTGCCGCGAGAGCACCATGAGCATGGCATGTAAATCATGCCCTACACGACATGCATGTCATTCTTGTCATGTTACCACCTATCATTTATCTCCGTCGTACAGTCACGTCACGCAGTACCACAATAATAATAATAATAATAATAATAATAATAATAATAATAATAATAATAATATAATAATAATAATAATAATAATAATAATAATAATATCTGGGGTTTAACTCCCCAAAACCACGATTTGATTGTGAGAGACGTCGTAGTGGAGGGCTCCGGAAATTTCGACCACCTGGGGTTTTAACGTGCACCTAAATCTAAGTACACGGGCCTCAAAATCACGCAGTACCAGTTTTGGCGTACATCAAGCTAGAGAACCGGCCGCGAGCGCACCATGAGCGTGGCATGTAAATTATTCTGCACATGAAATGCATGTCATGATTGTCATGTTACCACTTGTGATTTATGTTCATACAGTCGCATCACGCAATACGAAATTTGGCACATGTCGAGATAGTGAAACGGCCGCAAGCACACCATGAGTGGGGCATGTATGTCATAGCGTACATAAAATGCATATCATAATTTCATGATTCCACCTGATATTTATGTTCGCCATACAGAAATGCGTCGTCTTACGAATTTTGGTATATATCCATATAATTAAACGGTCGCGAGCGCCCTGAGACAATGTCATGTAAATCATGCTGTACATGACATGCGTGTCACGATTTGCACAATAGGACCTGTCACTTATGTTTGTCAGTCAATCTTGCGATGTCATACCAATTTTGGTATATATCAAGTTAACCAAACGTCCGCAACAGTACGAAGGCCGAGGCATGTAAATCATGCCGTTAATGACATGCATATCATGATTTTCATGTTATGACCTATCATTAGTGTTCATCATACAGTCATGTTGTGCCATACCAGTTTTGGTATACGTCCTATTAACGAAACGGCCAGGAGAGCACAAAGTCGCAGATAGATAGATAGATAGATAGATAGATAGATAGATAGATAGATAGATAGATAGATAGATAGATAGATAGATAGATAGATAGATAGATAGATAGATAGATAGATAGATACTCTCAAAGTCGCAGAAGTACGCTAAGAAATGCTTCGCATTTAATAAGCGCGCACGTCACCGTATCAATCTCGTCTACTCGCCGTTACAAGACTGTTTTCATTCAATCGCAACGCAAATATTCGGCTGCGCACGAATTTTTAGGCTAGTGGTATACAATGTAGCATCAGGCGCCGCCGCCGCTTCGTATGTAGGCTTCAGCTATGACCCTTTCGTTTGCGATAACGAAACATATGCGCTGCACAGGGAGCAGCGAACCCGCGCGGGTAAGTATGCCAAGCGTGCCGTGATAGGAAAGCAATGCGAGGAAAAATTGCACCATCTCCCGCTAAAGGGGACCATGAGGCGATGCGAAGCCGGAGCACTTGCACGATCGCGTTCCGTTGGCGTTCGTTGGGCATGCTACCGACCTCGCGTCGTGGAACGCGAAGAGGGACGCTACGCGCGTCGTATCTTCCATCTAGCCTGGCCGTTAATTCTCACAGGGCGAGCGGGGAACGCGGTCGACAGGCGGGCGAGAGGGGGGCAGCGTAGGAGAGGAGAGAGAGGGGGAGGGGACGCGCATGCGCTCGAACTCATCGCGGCGGTGCGCAGGAGAGAATTTCGGCGTGTCTAGCCCGCGTTTCAGAGGAAGAGTGGAAAGGGGAGGGGAGAGGGGTATGGGAGAGGGGGAGGGGAGAGGGAAAGTGGAAAGAGGGAAAGTGGATAGGGGAAGGGGAGAGGGTGAGTGGAGAGGAGGTGTGTGGAGAGGGTATGCGCATGCGCTGTAAGGGTGGTCACGCTGCACACCACCGGATTGAGCTCGGCCTTAAGATACTTCGCATCTAAAACAAACTTCTCAATGAGGCCGCTTACACCGGCGGGGTCAGACAGCGGTTCACGTACAGCGGTTAGCATTTCTCGAACGGTGACAATGTCTTTCAGCGGACGCCTCGCGCTGGTCACAGGTGGTGCAAGTGGCATCGGTGCGGCCGTTTGTCGCTCGCTTTCTGCAGAAGGTGTGAGTGTTGTGGTGGCTGACAGACAGCTCGAGTCTGCACGCCAAGTGGCTGAGTCGCTGCGATCAGGTTAAGCTGGTGATTCAGTTACCGTAGGTGTCGTGCCGTTTTTCGCACAGCTATGGACATCACTGACTGGTAGAAAAAGAACACACACCCCGTCCTATTTCTTTTAGCTGCTCTGTGAACTAGCCTACATTAGTGATCACTTGCTCAATATTAACCAATAACAGCAAACAATAGCCAACGTCAAGGTAACATTAGGTAGCGCTAGAGGGCTGGTAATACGCGGGTAAATACGGTAGGCTAGGACGCCAACGCTCGCCGTTCACTGTTCACAAATCACGCAAACGCGCGCTAAGAGATAATCTCGCATGCGAAAACATCCTGAGGTCACTTCCTCGCATTAAAGGGACCGACAACTGCCCAGAATATGAAATGAGTTGACTCCACTGATGTAAAGATTGCCCGTCGCACTGACTCAAACCAACTCTGTTTTTTTTTCGTGAGAGATGGATTTATATTTTTATTTCTTAATTGAAAGTCGCGAAAAATGACCTGTGGCGCCTCTGGCGGCAAAAACGTCAATGATACGATGAAGACGGCCACGTGACCGTTGATATCTGTACGCGGTTGACGATTTTTTTTTGTTAGTATTGAAATATTGTTCGTTTCTTTATATTGAAAGGTATTACTCCATAATAATGTACATATAGGCCTGCGTTAGTAGTATGCATTAAAGTGGCACTGCCTTCGCGTGACGTAATGATCCCATGCTCGTCAGCACATCTTGAGCAGCTTTTCAGCGTGCTCATGCAACCATGCACGCAGTTTCTAGGTCGCTAAGATTTTGGAGCGACATAGTTTTGCTACCTACACTTCGTCTCAGAAATGACGCGCGCTGCTACTCGGTGCGGCCGTGCATATGCACAGTTACGTTTGCGATTACTTGGCTTGGCTCGTGTATCGAGAGAGTAACGACGCCGGGACAAGCCATCCATGACACAGGCGCAGGCAACCTTGGGCGCAAGCGCACACAACGCTGTACAAATACCGGGAAGGTGTATGAAGCCACACATCTCATTGTAACAGCTTGCTATTTTCAAAAATGGTTGGAAAGCTCAAAATAAAGGTGGTTAAGCATAGATACAGTAACTCCTGCGAAAGCAGAACAACGACAACTTTCACAAGGGCTAGCAGCATCGCTATCAATTTTCAGCATTACTGGAGCAAGCCTCCATGCGTGTTTGGAGCCTTTCAGATCGTAAAATACTGCTTACAAAATAACTACGTGCTTTTCGGATAAACCACTGCAGCTACAAACCCTACGAAGGGTGAGCTTACTGTCGCGCCGTAAAATCTGTGTCGAGAAAAATCAGTTGTCGGTCCTTTTAAAGCAGTACTGACTCGAAGTTTAAATATTTTCGGATGGTCGCTTTAAATAAAAACACTGGTGTCGAGAACCCTAAAACGAGTATTGTGGTGCCTAGGAATGCATCGAATATGTTTTAACACCGCTACGTTAAAGGAACACTTTCGGTTTCAATATCCAGGGGGCGGCTCTTTAGTAACGCAGTGTGACATTGCAGGGTGACGTCACGGGGAGACAGCAGCTCGCGACGTACTAACGGCAGATCCGTCATCTGCTCGCGGTGCACGTAAGCAGCGATGACTGAATTATCGTCTAGTGGCCCCGACAGTGATTTCTGCGATTTAGGCTGCATGCAGGACGCAAAGTTCGCAAACCCAGTGGAATTGTGTTGACTCGTTGGGATAATATCCATTGCGGTGTGGCTCACTTGCTGTTGCTCAACGACGAAAACTTTAAAATCAAAGTAAAATATTTTATGCGTGTTATCTGAGTCAGGCGTGGGGATAGCGTTAACACCGGGTGCCAAGGAAACGAAAAACGTCCCTTTCACGATGTCTCAAAATCGTGTCAGTACTCCTTCAACCTCATAAGTGTACCTGAGGCATCACCGCTTCAAATCGTTGGCCAAAGTGTGTTGGAGCGTTTCCAATATCGAGCGCACGGTCTACTTCTTTAAACATGGTTACCCACGAGCTGCTTTCTACACGGCCCAGATGGCCCGGGTTGCATAGTGTAGACTGGGTCAACGTAATGGGCCAAAATCTGCATCGCCAGCTGCAAGCTTAGCTCGTCAATAGGCTGTTGTGTAAATTGTTATTGAATAAAAGTAATCGAATTGCAACGAAAATTATCGACTAAACTAAACAGACTAACAGAAAATTGTTAAACAAGGCAATTCCTTTAAAATAATTTATTACATATGCGAACCTTTTTGAACGAGTCGCCCTCAACTGAAGCCGTGCTTTATAATTAGACTGTGCTTCACATAATTTGCGAGATGTAGAAGGGTCAACTTCACATTACTTCACGTAAGAAGTGTTTATGTGTCCGCTTTTCGCCGTATTATGTTAGGAATTATATTTTCTAATTATTGCGCAAGACACCCCATAGCCCTAACCGCGCACTAGAATATTACCTAACAATAATAACCGCAGGATTTCACAAATAGTCACAGCGGTAGAGGTTACCATGAAAAGCAGACAGACAAAATTTTCACGTTCTCTATACACTTGACTGCAGTAGAGGAAATGATTCATCACCAACTGCGCGATTTGAATAATACAACGACGTATTATGGCTCATTGCCCCGCCACGGTGGTCTAGTGGTTATGGCACTCGAGTGCTGACCCGAAGGTCGCGGGATCGAATCCCCGCCGCGGCGGCTGCATTTTCGATGGAGGCGAAAATGTCTGAGGCCCGTGTACTTAGATTTAGGTGCACGTTAAAGAACTCCAGGTGGTCGAAATTTCCGGAGTCCTCCACTACGGCGTCTCTCATAATCATATCGTGGCTTTGGGACGTTAAACCCCAGATATTATTATTATGGCTCATTTTCTCTTTAGAACCACTGATGTGAATTGCCCGGATATTCGCAATACGAAACAGGAAAACGATATTCTGCATAGGTGCACGCCTCTACATGTTCAGTCGCAGCACTGAAGTACGCACACGCGTACACACCCACACACGTACACACACGCGTACAGAGAGAGAGAGAGAGGGAGAGAGAAAGAGCAGGTGTGTATTCTTGATCGTACATACTTTATATTCCACTTATTATGTCATCGCTGTACATCCAGGATAGAAATTTATGAAATATTTGTTGCTTAAGGGTGAGTAGACATTATTTGAGCACGCTTACCATGACGTCCATTGCATGCTTGCATCTTGTGCTCTTAACGCGGCGAAACTACGCCAAAAGATTCATTCTTCAAAAGGCAACCACTTTTATAGAGCTAATCACACCGTGGTGGCCGGAAACGACAACAATCGAGGTACTGCAGTGTGGCTTATAGTGCAACGACTTTCTCCATAAAATTCGGCTAATTTACCCGCTTTAGTCCTTGTAAGACCATGAAAAGTTCCACAGCAACTGCCAGCCATTAAGTAACTGAAATTCAGTTACATCTTAACGACGGAATAATCTAAGAAGATGCAAGGAACATGTATTTTTTTGTTACTGGACAAATGAAATACGAATCATGAAAATTACTCGAAAAGAACATGTCGGGACAACTGAGTTTTAAGAAGGCAATTGCAACTGAAAGAGGCATGCCATTAGACGTCAGTGGCCGCAAGACTCGATGCATGTGACACGTCTGAATCTCTCGATAAAAGCTTGTGACAAGCATCTATCGAGCTAGGTGTTGATATCTCAATATCCGCTGATCCGTAGCATCCCATATACTACAAATAGTTACGGCAATAACGTAAGCGTACACACAAAAACAAGTTACAATGGCCGATGCAAAATGAATTGAATGTAAATTATTTGGCGTACCTCCACCATTAATGCCGGTATTTATGGTGCCCAGAAAAGAATAGTGATGCCTTACGAAGTGCCATTTAAATGGCAGTGCACGTTCGGTAGTTGAAGTCGCAGTTTTCCCACGTCAAATTGTGAAACCAAAATGTTCATGCTATTAGAGCTCAACTACTTGTTTAGATTATTTTAAACAGGCACGCACGAATGGCGTATCTCACGTTGTTGGCTGTTTCGACGCAGGCGAAGCCAAGCACCAAGCCATCTTCGTTGATGTCGGCGACAGGTTGTCCGTAGAGCATCTCTTCGACTTCATTAAGACTTGGTACCCTCAGCCACTTAGCATAGTCGTCAGCTGTGCCGGCATTCTTCACATGGCACTTCTCGGCGACACTACAGATGAGATGTTCGACGATGTCCTAAGGGTCAATCTAAAGGTGAGCTTGTGCCGTGGGGCTCCCAAACTATAGATCGTTTGTTCTCTGTTCATGCAGCTAGAATTTTTTAACGGATGTCGTTAATACGACACACTGGACTCATTTAGTTGTTGATATAGTGTAAAAAAATTGTGGCGAGACATTTTCAAAATATAGATCGGCGTGCTATGGAAATAATTTTGCGGTATATTACGAGATGCCATAACGTCAAGAGTCCAAGAGATGTTCCTTCGCACGATTCGACCATGCGGCGGAGGATGCCCGAGTCAGCAGCAAATGCAGAAAGCTCCTACAGGGCACTGACGCCTTCCAAAGAAGCTTGCCACTCTCCCTGTGCTTTCGTCGAAGCGTTGCGCGCTTGGAATATACACCCATAGCGTGTGTCAAACGGTTAGGCCTGCTCCGAAACGAAACCAAGACGGGTTTCTACAATAGCAGTCACAGACAGATACCTGGAAGGTACGACACTTGTGAGTAATTTTTAGCGGGAGGTAGGAAGGTGAAGATGACTTATATAATGCCTGCAAACCTTCATTCGAAGCAAAAAAGGAAAGCGTCAGTGAACATTGTAAATTCAGTGTTGTTTTTACTGTTTATGCAGGGTACGTTCCTAATCAACCGAGCTGCCGCTCGAGAGATGCTACGCCAGGAGAAGGCAATGCCCCATGGAGGCGCCGCCATCGTGAACGTGGCCAGTATCGCTGCCAAAGCTGGCGGATCATACTGCAGCGCTTACGCCGCTTCCAAAGCCGGAGTCGTGGCTCTGACGAAGTCGGCGGCTCAGGAACTGGCGAGCCACAGCATCCGCTGCAACGCAGTTCTTCCCGGTTGGACGGACACGCCCATGACGGCTGCACTAAGTCAAAAGCGCGCAAACACTCCCGTATCTCCAGCGCTCCACAGAAGACCAGCCCAGCCGCGGGAGATTGCCGAGGCTATCACATTTCTGTGTTCGCCAACTGCTAGCTCATTTGTAACTGGCACAGCGCTTGAAGTCAGCGGAGGATTCGATATGTGAACCTGCGATAATTCTGCACGCACGGTTTGCTTGTGCAATTGAAGTTAAAAAGACGTATCTTCTTGCGTTTAAAAGTATCCACTGGAAGCGAAAGCCATCATAGAAGCACTTGTAAGTTGCGGCGCCTCAAATAATAATTGTTGGGGTCTAACGTCCCAAAACCACGATATGATTAGGAGAGACGCCGTAGTGGAGGGCTCCTGAAATTTCGACCACCTGGTGTTTTTTAACGTGTGCCTAAGGCCTCAATCATTTCGCCTTCATCGAAATGCGAGTGCCGCGGCAGGAGTCGAACCCGTGACCTTCGGGTCATGGTTCGGGCAGCCAAGAACCTTAACCACTACACCACCGCGGCGGACGGCAATTGAATAAGGACAGTAATGATGACTGCTGGATACTTGAAGCTAAAAAAAAAAAAACAATGTGCCATCTTTATTGCTGTTATCATCTACGCTAGTGAAAATCTTATGTCCTTTGTCGAGGTCAAATGTCTTCAATAACGAACGAATAAACTTTAATTGATATAAGTGCGGCAGTTTCTTTCGCTCGGGGCGGGAGGAGAGGAGATTAACCCCTGTCCCGTCTCAACCTCCGTCGATGATGGTGGCGGTGCCTCAGGTGACGGCTCGAAGTCCTTGGACCCGGGCGGCACCTTCGGCCTGCCGGACAGCCCAAAGCTGGTCGGCCAGCTCATCGCTGGTGAGTGCCACCTCCCAGCGGCAGAGACGCCGACGGAGGCGATCCGCAGTAGCGACCGCAGTAAAAAATATTTATTTCAAGTGCGCAAAGCTTATGTCTTGCACTCCAGGAGCGAATGAATTGCCAAAGCTTCCTCGTACAGAATACCGTAATTTGATATAAGCGCCGCCACTGCTTCGAAGGCAGCAGCTGTGACAGCGTGCTCCGTATTCCACCGCGGTAGTGAAACATACGCGCCACCATCAGTGCAGCTGCATTGGTTACACGAGCGTAAGCAGGCAGACACTCGCGTACAGAGGTGAGCATTTCTCGTCGGAGATAATGTCTTTCAGGGGACGCCTCGCAATAGTCACGGGTGGCGCGAGTGGCATCGTTTGCTGCTCTCTGGCTGCAGAAGGTGTCACTGTGGTGGTGGCCGACAGGCAGCTTGAGGCGGCACGCCAGGTGGCCCAGTCCTTGCCAGGTTAGTGTTATATAGTATAAAGGGCTGCTGTTTCTGCATACTACGCTTGCGCTCAAGCCACCAATGGCTATGGCAGGCCTAACGACATGTACTGTTTCATTGAAAGATTATTATTATTTTTATTATTATTATTATTATTATTATTATTATTATTATTATTATTATTATTATTATTATTATTATTATTATTATTACGCAACACTGAAGGCCTCTTGACATTTTTGAGAACAACTTTCCAATTTCTCTTCATTCCTCTGTCAGGACTCCCCCCGCCCCTTGTTTTTTGAAGATTTAAGACCTCCAAATTTTGTAAATACCTGATGCCAGACCAGTATATGTTACAAGGAAAAGGAACCTATTTCGTCTACGATTTCTCTATTCAATAAAGTTACTGCTGTTTAAATGACGACCGCCTTTCTCATTCTTAAAAGCAATCCCATGGTTAGAGTCTTTAGGTGAACATGCAGCAGGCTGCAGCAAAGAAGATAGCTTTTCAAGACATCTGTGTTTAAAGTGCGGGCAAGGCCCCAGTGACTGTTGTGTGATCGCATTATACGAAGGACTGTTAGATGAACTCTTCGGCAAAGTGCGAACGTTTCCTGTGTGTCTTGTGTGGGAACATTGTTGTTGACACGTGGACACTATATATGCATGACGTGAGGACATTCCTTTTAAAAGGACATTGACGTGAGTGAGTATTACAATACTCTACTTTTATTTATAAGTTCGTGATGCTAATTAATAAGTAAGGGAAGAGGAGTAGCCGGAGCCATGTATAGCTCTCCTTAAACACATTTAATAATAAAAAAAGTCACAGTTTCGCCGCAACGGCGAAGCAATGATTGCGATAGCAATAAATTGTAATGTAACGCGAAGAACGGAAAGCAGCTCGAAATTGCCAGCGCATCGCTCCAGAGCAAAGGACGCACGAAAAGAACGCACACAGGACGAGCGCGAACTAATGCGTCGCAGCTCGACACTTGAAGCGCACTGCTCAAACATAAAGCAGGACGCACGAAACATACGAACAGGTACACACAAGACGAGCGTGAACTAATTGTCACAGTTGTTACTTATTTCTGTTTGAACAGCGCGCTCCTTTCGCAAACGCGGCCGCTGCAGCGAGCGAAGCGAAGCACCCCACCGGCCTTCTTTCCTTGAGATAAGCGCACGACAGCGACGTCGCCCTGTAGAGCCAACAGCAACGGCGTTCGCAGGGGCGGGGCGATGATCTTTAAAGCGCGCAACACGCGCGCACGTCGCGCCATCTATGTGGCCACTAAGAAAGCATGCTGAATTACATGGTGTATATAAATAGCTCGCCGTTAGCAGGCTGAGAGACGGTGCTGTCGTGGCCTAACGTCTAACGCGGCGGGCTGCAAAGCGAGAGGTCGCCCGTTCGATTCTGCGCGTCGGAAAGAATTTCTTAATTATTTTTCTTTGTGGCCTTTCTATATATATACATACTTACACATATACGGTGAATGACGGCGACGGGGACAGACATTTTCCAGCCGAGACTGTCCATATAATTGCTATCGCAATAATAAAAAATAGTACTTGAACTGGTATAGCGCATTACGGGGAAGAAGAAACGGCCGAGCAGACCGACACAAGAGGACATAGCGCTCTGTCCTCTTGTGCCGGTCTGCTCGGCCGTTTCTTCTTCCCCGTAATGCGCTATACCAGTTCAAGTACGACGAACCAACTCGCCCAATCTTCAACACTTGTGAATAAAAAATAGCTTATTTACCAGCTGCGTGGTTCGAGGATATGCGACTGCGTTTCGTAGCTTTTCTCTTTATGACCCTCGACCTGTAGAGACGGTACGCATAATGCGACGCAGGTGCACAGAGGACATTTCGAAACAAAGCAGGACTCGGTGAACCAATAGCGTACAGGTGGCTGGAAATCACGAAACGATAGAGGTGCTTTTGTGTGATTTACCGGGAAACAATTTGGTCATCAAAAAACCCAACTTTTCACATTCTTCTTTGTAACCCTATAGTTACAACACACGGTGTCAGTACAATGCCATTAACAGTATTCTAACGACAAAAACTGGGATCCCATTAGAAAACAGCGCAACACAACGAAGACAAGAAACACCAAACAGGACCAGCGCTGTCCTGTTTGGTCTTTCTTGCCTTCGTTGTGTTGCCTGTTTTCTAATGTGATCGCGTACCAACACGTTCAAGTTCATACGCCTTATGGGATCAAATTGTTTACGTGTGTAGTTCTCTTTGAAGCGCAACGATTTATCAAAGTTAGACAAAACAGGCAAGCTCAAGGAGTGTATCTTCGTGGGCTGCCTCGACGCAGGCGACGCCAAACACCGAGCCATGTACGTGGATGCCGGCGACACGTCATCAGTGGAACAGCTCTTCAACTGCACCAGGACTTCGTGCCCTCAGCCGCTTAGCATAGTAGTGAACTGTGCCGGCATTTATTACTCGGCACTTCTCGAAGACACCACTGACGAGATTTTCGACGACGTCATAAGGGTCAATCTGAAGGTGAGCTTATGCCGTGGGAAGCTGAAGCTGGTCGTTAGAATTCTTGACTAAAATCATTAAGGCGGTACCACTGCACAGGACACCGCCCCCCCCCCCCTATCTTGTTGATGTGGGAGCCAAAGTTACGGCAAAAAAAGCTTTATTGATATAGAGATTGTTTTGCGTTACTCTTCCTTTGCCAAGCTACAAAGAGACTAGACCAGACCAGACCAGACCAGACCAGACCGACCAGACTAGACTAGACTAGACTAGACTAGACTAGACCAGACCAGACCAGACCAGACCAGACCAGACCAGACCAGACCAGACCAGACCAGACCAGACTAGACCAGATAGATAGATAGATAGATAGATAGATAGATAGATAGATAGATAGATAGATAGATAGATAGATAGATAGATAGATAGATAGATAGATAGATAGATAGATAGATAGATAGATAGATAGATAGATAGATAGATAGATAGATAGATAGATAGATAGATAGATAGATAGATAGATAGATAGATAGATAGATAGATAGATAGATAGATAGATATTCCTTCATCTTGGAGCATGAAATATAAATTGCGTATGTCTCCTGTTTCCGCAGGGTACATTCCTGATTAACCGAGCGGCCGCTCGAGAGATATTACGTTCGGGGAAAGCATTGCCCGAAATAGGCGCCGCCATTGTGAATGTGGCCAGTATCTCAGCCAAAGGCGGTGCGTCCGGGTGCAGCGCGTACGCCGCTTCCAAAGCCGGCGTCGTGGCTCTGACGAAGTCTCTGGCTCAAGAACTGGCGAGCCACGGTATCCGCTGCCACGCAGTTCTTCCCGGTTGGACGGACACGCCCATGACAAACGTCCTGACTAAAAGGCAAAGAAACCTCCTAGTGTCTCTGACGCCTCTGAAGTGTGCAGCCCAGCCACGGGAGATAGCCGAGGCGATCAAATTTCTGTGCTCACCCACTGCAAGCTCATTTGTGACGGGCGCAGAGCTTGAAGTCACCGGAGGATTCAAGATGTGAATCTTTGTGACGGGCGCAGAGCTTGAAGTCACCGGAGGATTCAAGATGTGAATCGACAATAATGCCACACATTCGCGCGTAGCATAAAATATAGAAGTACGCTTTCTGTTGCATATTGTATACGCCTTTTGTTGTACCAACACTGGCAGTGCTGTTATAGCATATTCCAGCAGACGGGTGAGACGCGGGGACACGACGCACACAAGGCCCGGAATACATAATTTACGCGCTTGGTACGCTGTACGTAATTGGTATTCTGCACAAAAAACTTCAACGATCTAAACGTTTTAAATACACATTATTAGTGAAAGAAAACAATCTCAAACATTATAAGCGAAAGCGCAAGAAACATGAAAATTGTAAACTTGACACCGCAGCATCAGCTAGCACGAAAAGTCTTGCGTGACAAAGAAAAATAAGATAGAAGCATCACGTATGCTAACATCCCATTTCCAGGACGTCCATGGTTAAACGGGACACTGACGGTGCGTCGTGGGTGGAGCATTGCCGCGAAGTCTTTGACGTACATTACGGGTACATTGATCGCAAGGTTGGCTTCTGACAGCGACTCCCTAGGGCAGCGCTTGTAACTACCAAATATATATAAAAATTACGCGTGAGAAAGCCTCCAAAGGCTCTAGGCGGGCTTCACGGTGTAGACTCAGACGAATTTAACACTTTCACAGCGGAGGAAAAGCTCAGCGCACTGAATCATACAAAGGGCTTCAGCGGCGCGTCACTCGCGTTCTTCAAGTATACGTCACCAAAACAGTCTAAGAAACTTCGTATGTTCGATAATGTCTTTTTTTCCCACGGAATGGTGTAAACTGCCATGGCCCATAGAAGTTCAGCCATCAATTGACAGAGAACGGCCATACTGAGGATGCGAAGGTAGGTCAAACCTGGAAAGTTGAAGTTGTACCAGAATGCCGACACTATGGTGTAGAGGTGATTGATCACAAGTACATCACTGCACAGAAATATTTTCTTGGCTATTATAGTCGACGCACGTGCAATGGTTAGAAACGTAAGCGCGGCCTCTGAGCAGGGTTCTTGGCTAAGTCTGCCGTGGCCTTTGGAACGGGTATGGATGTGTTGCTCGAATTCACCAGTGTCCATAGGGCCCCGTTTCTGAAGAATGCTCGCGCCTTATCGAAATCTTCGGATTCAATGAGAGCTCCCGTCATCAGCTGTTCGTGCACGGCGCCTTTGATGGTATCAAATACAGTTTTTGCCACCACTTCCTTGTCGGGACTAATGAGGATTTCTGTTTGGAACAAATTGCAGAGTTTCTGCATCTTGAACAGGCTGTTGGCACAGGTATCAAAGACTTGCGGCGAATATTCACTACCGTACACTCTTAGAAGAAAGGGCATCGGGGCACTCCCTTTGTGAGAGTTTTGGCTTGTCCCGCTGGGCACTCCCTTTTCCGGGGTGAAACAACTCCCTCTAGACAGGGAGTGATTCAACGCCTCCTCATGGAGTACAGCACTCCGTCTGCGATAGAGTGAAAGCACTCCTCCGAGGGAGTAAAGCTATCACGTTGAAACAGCTTTGAAATAAAATTAATCGAGCACAGAAAATGGCACATTCATACGCGCACACATTCACGCAACCAAAACACGTAGAGCGCTCGCAACCGAAACGCATACATTAGAGGATTTTAGTCTGTCCGGCACCGGAATACCGGGTGTGAACTGCGCATACGCACGCCCGGTAAACATGGCCGCGCCGCTGAAAGCGATTGCCGTCCACCTCGAATCTATCAAGTGGTCGTCGCGCGCTCTGTCGCTCGTTATCTCCGAACTGATGCTTTTATTTGCTTTAGGTTCACGTCCTGAAGCTTCGACAGCAAGGTATTCGTGTCGATTCGGCACCGTTTTCGAGAGCCATACTCAAATAATCAACGATGCAGGCTTAGCGAGCGACAATCCCGGAATCTCGAAGGTCATACATTATGTATCGGTTAGTTGTTTTTATCCTCCATAGATGGCGCAACTTGACGTGGCGGCAGCTACGGCACACAAAGCGGCTGCGAAAAAGAAAAATTTGGCACTCGAACAACGTTTCACGGAATAATTTCTGCAATGCTTATCTCTAGGGGTAATCAGAAAATGGACATCAATGTAAACACGCACATATGACAACACATACAAATCGCACACGACACAGGAATCGAACTCATGACCACAAGCACCGAAAGCAGACACTCTAACTACTACGCCACAGAGCCACCGCGTGCTTGGTTGACTTTTCACGGCCTTATATAATTACCAAGTGGTTTGCAACGAGAGGGCGGAGCTTGCTACTTCTTTTTTTGCATCATCGGCGTGTGTTTGCGCGTGGATTAGGTTAGTAAATAGTTAGCGCGGCGCCATGAACTCACGAAGGCCACCGTTAGCACCTTCAGCTCCGACTTCTGTTCGTCGTTTGTCGAGCCGCAAGAGAAATGATAAACGTGTGTTTTTTGTGTGTTCACCATACATCGTGGATGTCTCGCTCGCCCAAAAATTTGCCCATACCGGCGTGAAAAGTACCTTTAGATAGCGAAACTCACGTATGTGTATTCTACGAGCGTGTGCTGTGGGAGCAGTTTTAGTTATTTTTGCCGCAAGCTGCAAGTGTCGGCAGTGCGTTCTCAGCTGTTCGAAGACCATCATATGTCGCATATTTTTGTTACATACGTCGATGTCAGAGTTCCAAGGGTATTTTAGCGTACACCTATACAAGCATGTGCATTTATTGCGCGTGTAGGTGCTGTTGCGATCTGCACGCAGGGTCAGCGGCACCTCTGAGCAGTTAGACGAATATTTGCGTGATGAGCACTTACGCGCGTTGAAGCACGACATACAGTGCTTCTGAATTAGTCATAGTCAGTATTTATTTGCTTTTATACTCGGAGACTAGCTACCTTTTACTAAGCAACCCTTACTCTTCTGTATCACGCCGTCGTTCAAATGTATGTCGAAGGCGTCCACCAAGGTTAAGCACGATGTCCATTAATTCGCGAGTGACATGTCTCCCTTAAAATAGAAAAGATAATACTGTTGCGCCTCTGTATTGCGAACGTCCGCGTGTAGTTGGCACTACTCCTGAAGAGATTGTGCAGTACCTATTAAAAAAAAAGGCATTATTGTATGCCTCAGTGAAACAGCTGTTCTTCAGAAAATAAGGTGTCATTTTAATTAGAATATTTTTGTCACGGTAGGACACAACTTGACTTTTTCGTGATTCAGGATTACCCATAGCACGAACATGAGTGCAGCAGATAAATAAAAACTGAAAAAAGTGGGTGCCATGTGCACCCCTACTACCTCGTGTACCTGTAGTTGATTCCAAATCTACAAATTATGCGACCATTGATAAATGATCAACCCATCAATGTTCGATCACAGTTGATCTGTTTCCGTTTACTGCCTGTCGCTTATTTGCACGATGCTTATTTGCAGATAACGCAAGCATTATCTATAGCATGCAGTGGTTCTAAAGCGGGGGGGGGGGGGGGGGGGGTCAGCGAAGCCATTTCTGGGGGTCCGCGAAACGCATCTTCGAACAAAAAAGAAAATACGCCTTTTTTGAAGAAACAATATGTCCAATGACAGCGGCCCCCACTATTTTTTGTTTTGCTTCACCGCATAACGGTTATGCATTGCGGCAGAGCTGACTTATGCTTTCCATGAGATGGCTGTAAAGCTTTTACTGCAATTTTCTACCACATGTGCTTTTCCAGGCTTGCATATTTGAAGAGAAAGCGTAGCGAGAAACAGCTGAAATGTGGCGGCAGATCGCACAACTTAGTGACAAGCTGTTGAGATTGAATTGGCGTGGCACTTTAGTTTGACCATTCTTTGCCACGGAGAAACGCAAGGCACCTGTTTCACGCTGCATGTTGTGCTAATTTATAAGCCCTCACCCCCCCCCCCTCCTTACTTCTCACTGCAAGGGGTCCCTCATCACTTCCACCAGTCCACAAGGGGTCTCCAAAACATCCATGGCTGAGAACCAGGACCTATATATCAGAGCCTGAACAATTTCTTTTACATGTACAAGGACTTTTTTGTTTGAATGCATTACAAATTCTTAAAACTTCAAATGATACAATAAATGCTGGTTGTAGCACTTTATTAGAATCAAAACAATAACATTCACAATGTCAATGTAAATTATACATTTTCATCTACCACAGAACCTATGCTCATTATTGAAGAGATGAAACAACATACACAATGCAACCTGAGCACTAATTCACAGCAGTAAAATATTATGAAAGTATAGTTCGAAAATTCATCACAAAGCAAGACACATACACTTCGAAATGCCAGTATGCAAGTACAATCCAAAGAGATGGCATGCACAGCAGTGGCGTAGCCAGGGGGGCACACCACCGGGCATCCCCCCCCCTCGAAATGTTTTTTTGCTATGGCATACAGAGCCCAAAATGACAACTGAACACATCTGCCTGCCCGGCTCCCACTTCAAATCAAGGAGACGACCCCCCCCCCCCCCGAAAAAAATTTCTGCCTATGCCTCTGATGCACAGAGAACTAGGTGTCTGCTTACACATGAAGGCAACTCGATAAGTAATAAAGGCTTGCAACAATTAGGCATGGTGGTGTACCATTTTTCTTATATATAGCATTAGTTTGCCCTCAGGCATGAAAACATGTTACGCATGATTGTGCAGTTCAATGTTTTGTATAAAGACCTGTGGTGTCGACCATAGATCCATCTGCCAAGGTTTGTAAACACAGTCGCCTTTATTCACATATTTTTAAGAAATAATGTAAATTTATAAAGTTAAGCTTGGGAACATGGCATTATTTCGCAACCCTATTCACCCGCATTATTATGCATAAATAGTAGACCAATGGTTACAATATTTACATGCCCGCTAGTGCCATGAAATGCGACCGGAAAATTGGTTCCTCGTCACCTTCAACAGCTCAATTTATGGCTCATGCAGAAGTGCCACATTGAAAATGAATCCGCGAATACCGTGACAGGAAAGTTACCTCGGAGTTAGGCAATAACATGCTTTGAATTAAAAATTGCCCATCAATACTGGTGGTGGCTTGGCACATTAGAGCCAAGGACTGGACATGCCATGAGGTTGAATAAAAATTGACCAGGGAATAAATAACGGCTGTAAAACAGTAAAGAACCATGCTTAGTAAGTTAAATGAGTTTACATTCAGCATCTTTTCAAGCCATGTAAAATTTTCAAATGCATACTGTTATTGGAAAGTTTGGACTCAGCACCGTGCATAACACAGTGCAGCAGTCCAAGTGCTGACAATCCTAAATACTGAGAGATGTACAAGATCATCAGTATAGTATACTGTAAGGCACAGGAGTGTTCACAGAAGAGACCGTCTTGTAGACAAACAGGTGGGCCAGGACTGTTGCTGCTTTGCCAAAAGTGTTCAGTCTTCCTGAAAAAGATATCAAGCAAAGAAGTCTTAAGCTTTCTGCATCCATACAAAATACCCACTTGTCTTCTCTTACTGCAGACTTTTCCAAAAAAACAGAAAAATACAAAATTAAGAAGCTGCCAAGTATTTTCTTGTGAGATATGCAGAGTGTGCAGCACACTTTCATTCTTGTAATATCTAGAAAGACGCAGCATTATAATACAGAAAGACGAGGCTCAATTGCTTGTCCATGTTTTGCTGCCATGTTTTTATACACCTAGCAAAAGAACAAGGTACAATAGCTAGTGTGCAGTGTTGCTTGTTGTTTTGTGGAGGCAACTCCTATTACAAAAATAATTCATTTATCCTCAAAACTTAGTGCAAGTTCTCCCAAATAAATTATTTAAAATCCTAGGCTAGACGGGACAAATATAGATATATAGTACTTATGAGGCATGCCACAGTGGACAGCCTCAATTTTTTAATTTACATTTAAACATAAAGCTCTGTTTACGCCAAAGCAACATCTAGATGTTGTCTTTCTCACAGCACTTCGGACTAAACCAGCTGTGCACATAGCACCTGCCTGTAAGCACTGCACCATCCTGCTTCTGCCAACTATAAAATGCGTGCATACTGAAAATTTTATATGCTGCTTACTGCTTGCTGTTACCTTAAATCTCCCCTAGCCAACACAAACTAGACAAGCAATTAATATAACTATCAAGTGGAAATGAATGTAAAAATTTTCCTAACAGTGATAACTTAAATCACAAGGCGCATGCAGCCTATCCTTTGTTAGTCCTGTTGTGACTCACAACAGGACTAACATTTGTGTCGCAAATTGTGAATGGTTTTGAAACTACCAAACACAAAAATAAAGTTAAACACCATAATAACAATGCGCTAGTGAGCTTCAATGTATATCGATGTATATGCCACTTCATTGTTAAGGTAATGCATCACAATACTGACTGTTTGAAGCAAAACGGGAATGTGAACTAGTTGGCGGGTAATAGGCGAGGTTCAAGTTTAGGCAATAAAGCTTTCAGTTGTGAGTAAGCGCTCTTGATGTGCACTTTCTTGTCCTTGTCTTCTTAGCACTGCCGTTATATAAGTACTGATCACTTCGCCAGGAACACTATGAATCCCTCACAATACAGTCAATATCATGCTACAGGTGTCTATTATCGAGGCACTCCACTGTAAATTAAATATAGTGTTATAGGCATGACAGAGTGCAGGTGCAGATTCTGCATACTGTATCGGATGACTGAGATAAGAGCTACCATGACATTGGACTCAATATAGTGATACTCTCAATGTTTCCAATGTATCAATGACTTGCTTCATTAAACACAGGTATGCATTGCACAATTCAGAAATGGATTCTATTTGATCACTCTCTCCTAACGAGATTACTGCTACCAACCCAGGTTCTGTGAAGCATCCAGATGAGCTTCAAGAGTTCTTATCAAGCTGCTGGTGTCCACAGCTGCATAGCGTTGCATGTGCCATCTTGAGCACCATCTGCAAAGAAAAACAAAATGTACAGATTTTTTGCAGTGACTATTTCATGCTGCACTAAACAGCTGTAAAGCACACCAATACCTGATTCAGATAACCGGCATAAATTCAGTTAGACGTCCATGCATGTAACAATCTTTTAACTCTAAATTTATTATCCTAATGCACTCGAACACCAAGAACTAATTCAGTACATAATACAAAACTGGCAGTGTAGATTAAGCGTTTTTTTTTTAATCTCAGGAAAAACGATTCCAGAGCTTTTTTATTGCTGCTCCCGTTTGATGTTAGCATTGAAAGTGCTGCTGTGCTTCTTACGCAAAAGTGAGCTTAGAGACAGACTTTACGAGGCATCATACTCTTCTTTCCTGCTTTGTTCTTTTTCTGTAAAGTTTCTTTTGTATTATCCTTTATTCCTCGTACCCTCTTCCTTTGCATAGCATGGCCAGCCAGTTTGAGAAGTGGCTAACCTGCCTGTCTTCCCATCTATTTCTTTCTTTCCTTCCTTCATTTTAAGTCTTGCAGCATTTACAAATATACACATCAAGTTCAGTAGTGTAGTGTTGCCAACTGCACAAACATTCATAACCTACAGCCAACCTACAGCCAACCACAAATTTCACTGCCTGTGCGAGACTAGAAAGCAAATACTTGTGGTTTCAAGTTCACCCCACACCTACCATTTCGTCAAAAACACAGCATTTGAGTTTCTGATAAATTAAGTTGTTTGCCGTGTATCATGCTAATGAAAGAGCTCAAAACAAAGCATGATACAGCAGCAAGGAGTAGGTGCACAACAGCACATCCTTTGAGAATTTGCGATAGAGTCATCTGGTGACCTGCGGGCCATTGTCTACTGCTTCTGGTGCTGCACTAAACACAATATTCACATTCATCAAGAAGCATGAAGGTAGGAAGCTTACATATGACTTAAAGAAGTAAACCATAAGAAATGACGAAAGGTGTTCTGTTCTTGCTGAACATTAGTTTTTTTTTAACTGTGATAATGTTTAATGGCTGCTTAGCCTTGCTTCAAAGCTTCATAATAGTCTTATGAGAGTCACATTTTTTTAATTATTGTCCCTCTGCCATCAGTATTGCATTGAGCTGACTTGCACTGATGTGGCTGAATAAGCCTGGCACAACTCGCACATCTTCAACTCGATGAGAATATCCACATGAAATTCAGGAAAGTTCAAGATGTCACTAATTATGTCACAAAATTGTCACGGATTAAGTGACAATATCGTAAAATGCACGTGCTTCACCATAAACGCTGTCACTTAGCAGACAACTTTCACATAATATGGCCATAATCATATCTCTGCAGCATAATTTATTCGTTCTAGTCCAACCTAATGACGTTATTACCCTATATATGGTATGCTGTTTCTTTTTTGTCTTAGAGACGAACAAAGTGCGCAATGCAAGATTGTTATCGAAAAGTATTCCCACTTACTAATATTAGGGAGATTTGGAATAGCGTACGCCAGGCCCGTAGCCACAGGGGAAGGGGGGGAGCGAAATTCTGATGGAGGGGGGTGTTTTACCGAAAATGAATTATGAAAATAGGTGTTTTTCTAAAAAAGTGAAGGGCGCGACGAAGGGCTCCTGAAGTTTCGCCCATCTGTTTTCTTTAACGTGCACTGACATCGCAGAGTACACAGGCGTTTAGCGTTTCGCCTCCACCGAAATGCTACCGCCGCGGCCGAGATCGAAGCCGCGACTTTCGGGTCGGCAGCGAGCACCGCAACCATCGTACAACCGAGGCTGACAACTACAATAACTATATCAACTGAAAACAAAAGTTAGCCTTAATACACACATGACGGAGTGATAACCGCGGCCTCTCGCTTGTTTATATTTTCTGAAAGCACGCTGCCGCATTCATGCTTTATGTCAAGCAAAGAAATTGTATAGCACAAATTGTCTTCATTGAGGCGTACCCGCTCTTCGATAGACTGGCCGTGCGAAGCGTGTGCCTTCACAAAAGCTTTTTAAACGCGCATCAGGCATCACACGTATGTGCGCCTAATGCTTTTCCATTCTGCTTTTTATTGTACTTTCCACGCGACACACTGTGCAGCACTACACACGTGAGCGACACGAAACTGAGAACACAGAAGCACCACTTACCGTTCGCATTTCCGACTGTGCCTAACCAGGTGCTGGCCGAACACGAATACACGAAGGTGCAAGCACGCTTGAGTCTTCAGACCATCATGAAACCAACACGAACACGCTCACAGTACGCGATGTTGCACTGCCGTCGCTAAATGCCGTTCACGTCCAGCGTTGAGATCAGAGTCGCGCACACACAGGACACGGGCACGCACAGCCGGCACAGCTGAGCAATTCGGAAACTTCGATCACCGGGCTGACCGGGCAACGGGAGAAAATGGCGAAGGCAGCGACGGGCGACGGCGAGACTTCGACTTGAGCACGCACGCTTCTCCTCTCCTGGTGCGCGCGCGCGTGTGTGTGTGTGTGTGTGTGTGTGTGTGTCTGTTTTTTTTATTTTGTCTTTCCTCGCTCGCGCCTGCGTGCCTGCGTCGTAAGGTTGCGTTATCGTGTTGCTCTCGGCGGCTCATGTAACAGCCCTCCCGTTTAGCGGCTGCTTGAAGGAAGTCGCGTTTATATATATCTTTTTTTTTTTTTGGACGCGATAGCGTCAAAGAGCTCGTCTCGCAGAAATTCCGGTGTCGGCGGCGTCGGCGTCATTGGTTCTGAGCGAAAAAGCCGCGTTGGTTGGTCGTGAGCGAAAAGTCGAGGTAGATGCAAAGAGAGAGAGGGCGTTTGCACTTTGGCTTTCCTTGCGGCACTGTGTATACGTCTCCATCGAGAAGCGCAGGCAAGCTAGCGATTGAGAAGGCGATAGTGTGTGTGTGTGTGTGTGTGTGTGTGTGTGTGTGTGTGTGTGTGTGTGTGTGTGTGTGTGTGTGTGTGTGTGTGTGTGTGTGTGTGCGCGCGCGCGCGCGCGCGCGACCATGCGTGTGTACGAATACCGCTGTCGCGTTTTAAAGGCGAAACTAAAGGTCCCCCCCCCTTTTTTTTCTTCTTTTTTTTTCTCGTGCTTTCTGTCCACAGCATTTTATTGCGTACGCTGCGGCGTGCCGCCTCTAGACAGTTAATAACTAGGACCTGACTCAGAGTGTGCGTACGTGTGAGTATAATCGCGTACATTTATGATCGCAGATTCTTTGTGCATGTCAGCGGTTTTCGTTGCGATAAGTTGACGAGGAATCTATCGCCGTCACTTCATCGATTGAGCTACTGCCAAAGATATTAGACTGCACGAAATTTTCTTTACAGCTCGTTATATTTGGAGAGTTGCAAGACTAAAACAAGCTCTGAAACAAGCTTTTATATGGCAAGAGAGTAAAACAACCTTTTACTCTCTCGTGGGATGCGGGAGTGAAACAGGCACTTTACTCTCTTTCGCCAGGAGGAGTGAAAGGCCTTTTCACTCCTCCTGGCCAAAAGAGAGTAAAGCGCCTCCCTGAGAGAGAGTATAATGAGATCTGTGGGAGTAACACAGCTCTATAACTCTCACTGCAGGAGTTTCAGTTTTTAGAGTGTAGGCACTGAACTCTCGCATTCCACTTACAACGGCGTGCCAAAGTAGCTAGGCGGCTTTCGTTCTTGACTCTTTCCTGTGAGAAAAAGTGATAGAGCACACGGACTTCCGCGACCCCTAGAACCGCTATAAGGTCAACGTCCCGTAATTCGATCGTATGTTCTTTTAAGCTGACTTCGAGGTCATCAACGTTCCAGACCTCACGGCTGAATGTGTTTCTCGAGTTTTTTGCGTCGTACTCCACCACTCCTGGGGCAACTCTCCGAAATTGGTCACACAACAACACTGCAGAACGCAGAGTGTTATCCGTTGTAGGAAAATCATCGCTGCTGTTTTTAGAGCTTCTACCGCTGCGTTCAGGTAGTCTAGAGCACTTCTCTCCAGATGGCAAATGAGATTGGCCTGCATTTGCAATATCCCTCCCATTTTGTAAGCGACTGCGAGGAGACCATACTTGAAAGCCGCAGCAATTATAAAAAGCCTTTCTGGGGTCGACGTTCCTAAGAAGATGTGCCTCATTCCGCAGAAAGGCATTCCCAAGGGCGAACGCGAATGAATAACGGTTCGAGATCGTCTTCACGCAGGTCTTGTAGTAGTTTTTGGGAAAGAGTCCTGCATGACGCATTCGTACGTTCTTCGGTATTGTGCCCGTTATCGCGGCGCGCTCGAGATCGGAGCGTATGATTGTACCTTCTGAGAATCCGTATTTGATTGAATTAGAGCAGGCGTACGAAAGGAAATCTTTGCATGCATTCAGGCTAGTGTTGACGTACCTGGGCCACTAACAGGATTTGGGGACATCTGGGCGTGGCGCCATCTCTAGGCGGCAGCAACGGCGTCTTGCCATTACTGAATGGGAATTAGGCGAAAAAAAAACACATCTCTTGAAAAAAGCTAGTTATGAAAAACAACTCCGGGTTCTATACAGCAGAGACCTACTGGAACATTCTGGTAAAATTCCAGTATCGCACTACAAAGCGTGTAGCTTCCCAGAACAATTAAACACCGCCCATTAGGAACACAAAGGCCCCATTGTAAAATATGAACACTCCGGGACGTCACGCGGTTTGTAGTGCGACACTGTAATCTTAACAGACTGTTCAGATAAGTCTCTGCTGTATAGAACCGGGAGTCGCTTTTGATAACTAGCTTCCTTCGTCGGATACGATTTTTTTTCGCCTATTTCCCGTTCAGTTACGGCAGGCCACCGCTGTCACCAACGAGAGATGGCGCTACGTGCACATGTCTCCAGATGCGTCTCCAGATCCTGGTCATGACCTCCGCCTCGTTCGGGCAGCAGAATGAGCGTCCTCCTGTGTCTGAAGGTTGCCTGCTGCTGCTTTGGCGTTGACCCAGGTAGACTCCGATTACGGTGATTGCGATGAACAATACAAGAAACACCGCTGGCAGGACACTGCCGACAAAACAAAAAACAAAAACGTGCGGCTTTTGATGCCCGCAGACGGGACGACGTTGATTGTGCCAGAGTTACAGTGGTCAGGAGACGCCCCTTCTAAAGAACCTAGGTTGGCACTGTTCGCCATGGTTCGCTTGTCTGTTTGTTTGTTTGTTTTTCCTTCAGCATTATGATACATGCCCACTCCGCGGGATTGGCCAAGAAATCGTAGCTTAAAATTTAGAAGTTAATTTGAACAATATTTAATAATAAAAAAGATTAATAAAGAGGTAATGTTAGGTAATATATCAAATAAATACTGCAGTTACTTCACTATGCGATTTCGCAGTAGACCAGACTGTCGTATTATTCTGATCAGCAAATTTTCGAATAAATTTGTTAGATCTTAGAGCATTTTTGTTTACGAATAGTTGACGTCACGATTAAAACGGTGTACGTTAAGTACCTTGGATGAAATTACACACCGCATTAAAAGCATCCCTGTCATTTATTTTCTATTTCAATAAAAAAAAACATCCCTGTGGCAATATCCCATACCGGAGGCACCGAAGCTTAGCACAATTTATGCAGTTAAATTTAAGCATATCTTTGAAAGCGGATTAATGAGAAGTCTTTTTCTAATAATTGAATGTCTGCGACACGACAAAAAATAATGTTCAAAAATTGGGGGACGCTTAAGCTTCGCCTTTAAGAGTTGAACGCGATAGCGATATCCTGCCCCTTGTGCGCACTTCGAACACTACGATTGTTTAAGAGAATGCATGCACTAAGGTGTGTGCCTTATGTAATGGGTAGCATGCTTTAAACCAGGAGCAATTATGCGCGAGAAACTTTTTCGAAGTTGCGATGCACCCACTACGTGGTCCTAAGGGAATACGGGCAGTAATGTGTGTGCCTTTTGTAATGGGTGGCTGTCTTTAAACCACCAAGTCTTTATGATATTAACATGGTGTGACGCCCGGAGGCAATGTACGCTTGTACCACGCATTATTACTGCGATACTACATCTCGTACTGTGACACCTGTATACAGGACGCGTATTTTTGGGATGCATGAAAGTTCCTTTCAGTGCAGCTACAAGCAGAGGCGTGGCTGTGTGGTAGAACACCTGCTTGCCACGCAGACGGCCTGGGTTCGATTCTCCCTCGCGAGGGAGGAACGAGGCCCCCTTCTTGCTCAGCGTGCCGCTCTCAGCCTGCTGGCCCTCCAGGAACGAGGCTGTGATGTGGTCCTTCAGTGGCTCCCTTCACACGTCGGCATCGCGGGCAACGAGGCTGCAGACGAACTCGCAAAACGAGCACACTCCGCCGAGACTTCGCTGACGGATTACGCCAGCTCGTTCGACTCGGCACGCAACAACCTTCGCCGGGAGCTGGTGCGCGAGCATCCTGACGCACGGGTCGCCTCCGGACACCCCCCTCCTCCCATCCCAGCCACTGGTTTCACTCGCCGCGAGCGCGCGCTTCTTCTTGCCCTGAGGACCGGTTCTGTGTGGCCCGCGGAACGCAGGCATCGTCTTCGCGGCGCCGCTGCACCGAACTGCACCGATTGCGGCGCGATCGAAACCCTGTGCCACCTATTGTTTGACTGTCCGTCTCTCAACACTGCGCGGAAGCGGCTCGCCATGAAGTACCGCCTCGTCGGACTGCCGTGTGCGACCCTACAGGACTTGCTCCATCCCACCGGCCACGTACACCGTCGCCGATCAGCCCTTGCGGCCCTACTAGCTTTTCTCGAGGATGCCGGCCTAGTCGAACGAATTTTCTAGTCGCTCACCACGGTGACTCGGACGCCCGTTCTCCTGCCCCCCACCCCCTCACTGTTTTTTTTTCCACTCATACCTTTCTTTTTCTTCTTTTACCATACTTTTTTCACTCTCACTGTCCCTTTAATCCCCAATCCCCCGTGAGTGTATCGGTTGAGGTGTCCTCACTTGAGAGACAGTTATCGTGCACTCCACACCCAATTTCCATTTTCATTTCCTTCTTCCTTTTAAGAATCACCTCCCCCCCCCCCTCGGACCCAACATTTTTATTATTTTATTTGCAGCTTTTTCGATTTTTCGGTCACGGACAAGATGATGATTTTTCGCTCACAACCAACGGCGCCGACGCCGACGGCGGAATTTCTGCGATACGAGCTCTTTAACGCTATCACGTTAATATTTTCCATTTCTTCGCAGAATTGACAGAGGGGCGATATCGTCAGACCAGCCCTGTGTAAATATAGGTTTAATGGGGGGACACAGCATCGAAATCTGGTGATCAAAATTTCCTATTGTCGAGACTGATTCCCTTGAGACTTCCATGGGAATTTTAGGTGCTGATATTCCGTCCACATTGTTATCGATTCCATCCTATTTGTGCGAATTGCTAGTTTTCTATATCTGGTTGCTGCTATATATTTTACTACTGGAAGTACATTAATTATTGGGCCATCCAGCGATGCTCGCGCTAAGGAATCTGCCATTTAATTTTAACCCACAGTGACGAGGAATCCACAATAATTTTAGGTACTTAATCTGAGGCGGAACTAACGAGCGTAACGTCTCTAGGGCTCGTGAGTAATGTGAAGCTGTACGAACTGTGCACACGGAAAGGTAATTTGTTAGTATGAGCGCACTGTGCTCTTCCGACGGGAGTTTTCGCAGCGCCATGATAATAGCCATGAGCTCAGCTTCGAAGACAGGAGTGAAATCTGGTAACCTCACGACGAATGACCATCCAAGCGACTGAGAGACAATTCCTACGCCTGCCCTTTCATCATTCACAGAAGCATTGTGGCTATTATGTTATCTGTTTGTGCATGTACAATAATAATAATATCTGGGGTTTAACGTCCCAAAACCACGATATGATTATGAGAGACGCCGTAGTGGAGGGCTCCGGAAATTCCGACCACCTGGGGTTCTTTAACGTGCACCTAAATCTAAGTACACGGGCCTCAGACATTTTCGCCTCCATCGAAAATGCAGCCGCCGCGGTCGGGATTCGATCCCGCGACCTTCGGGTCAGCAGTCGAGCGCCATAACCACTAGACCACCGTGGCGGGGCTGCATGTACAAGGTAATCGTGTAACCTGTTCTTTAAGAATTTGCGAGATTGACATTTAGAATTTGGAGGAAAAATCTTATCATATTCTATCGCAATATTCCGATTTGTGCCATTAGTTACAATGATCTCTCTAATGTTCACATTTATAGCTTCCAGTTTCTTTTGTACAAAAATTATCTGGCGAGTGTGAAACCGTGGAAATGAGCGAGAAAGAAGGAGTCTGGATCACTGATAAAAACATATTCAGATCATACCGGTGAGCTATAAAATTTGAGAAATGTTTGTACCGTTAGTTGCGGCATCGACATATCAGTGTTGGCAGACGCGCTTCTTGATAAATAACATTATTAGCTGCCAGTGCTGGGCAGTATCGAAGATACATGTATCTTAGATACTATCTGAGATACTCTTTGGATATCTTGTATCTGTATCGCGATACGTCTCACAAGACGTGTATCAGTATCTATATATCCACTATATTGAAGAATGTATCGCGTATCTTAAGATACAAGATGTTGCGATCGCCCACCACCGTGCGAAGCAAGAAACGGCGGAACTGAGATCTCCGTGTCACTATTGGTGGAGTAGAGTCACGTGGTGGCTCTCACGCTGTCTGGACAAGAAGAAGAGCGCGAATCTCTTGTCAGCTGACCTTTTTGTTTAAGATGCGAAGCAGCTTAACCCTGTAATGCCCAAAAGGCGTTCTGCCTTCAGAAAAAATGTGAAAAAAACACTCACTATATTTACTCTTCGTGTAGAGTTCATTTTAAGAAAAAAAAGGGTGCAATTTTATTTCGATCATAACTTAATTACGCTTAATTAAAATTAATTAATTAATTTGATTAAATGAATAACTCAGTGTAACTTCATTATAACATGTTAAATATGCAATAATGGCTTTTCCATGAAGCTTTGACGGGCTTATTACCTCTTTTGAGGCATTATTTTTAATGTATCATATATGATACACTGGGTTTTACAGGGTTAAGGCGGGGGCTTTCTCCATCTCTCCCGCGGCGACCACACCCCAACTGCTCACGCGCGTCCCCCCCCCCCCCTCTCGCGCGCCCTTGACGCTACACTTCACCGACCACAAGGCCGTCTTCTTCAAAGCGCCGCGTGCACCAACGCTAGAAATCGCTCCCCCCTGCTTCGCATCCACACATGGTTCCCTTTAGCGGGAGATGGTGTAATTTTTTAGATGTGAAGTTCAATCCGGTGTTCAATCCGGATTGAGAACTAGCAGACAATAATGCCAAGGAAAGTATAGGAGATGTTATTTGTAATAATTGGAATATATATGTGAAGAAAGTAAAGTGGACGAAAAGATAACTTGCCGCCGGCAGGGACCGAACCTGCGACCTTCGAATAACGCGTCCGATGCTCTACCACTCTGCTAGTTCTGCTAGTTGCTAGTTCTGCTAGTTGAGAACTGCTAGTCTGCTAGTTGTCATTAATATTGTGTCTAACAAAGATACGAGCCCTTAAAAGCCATCTTCTTTCCTTCATTCATAGCAAGGGTCTGTCCTGGCAGACTTGATGCCTTCAGGTAGTATGCGAGGGATTATTGGTCAGCTGCCAGCTCGTAAAAAAGATCACATGCTACGTGACGCCAAAAGGCAAAAAAAGAGTGTTCCACATTCGCCGCCACGGCTGCGATCAGCGCTGACTAACACTCCTATGTTTAAACGCACACATATACCCTATAAAGTGGACGGGAGGATGACGGCCACCGTAGCTCAGTGGTAGAGCATCGGACGCGTTATTCGAAGGTCGCAGGTTCGGTCCCTGCCGGCGGCAAGTTATCTTTTCTTCCACTTTACTTTCTTCACATTTATATCCTAATTATTACAAATAACATCTCCTATACTTTCCTTGGCATTATTGTCTGCTAGTTCTCATTAATATTGTGTCTAACAAAGATACGAGCCCTTAAAAGCCATCTTCTTTCCTACAATTACATTAAAGTAGCATGTAATGCATAATACTCACAAAGTGAATTAACATGGTAATTTGAAGTTCACGGTGATCCGTTAGATAGTGTAGGAAGCTGCACGCAATTAGATGAATATTCACAGACATGTAAAGAAAATTAAAGGCGTGGCTTTACTATCGCGAACACCAATGGAGAGCGGAGCTGAGGGAAGGCCTCAGCGACAAAAGTCCGACGCCGCTTCACTCTCTCAGTTCCTCCTCATTCTCGCTTCCCTTTCCCGTTTTCCACCTTCCTCTTGCCTCCTCGCCGCACCCATTCCTTGTTTTGACACTCCATTGCTTTACTATGCTTTACTCTCTCCCTTCCTTCACACCCTCGCTCCCCTTTCCCAAGTCTGATATGCTAGGTTTTCACTCTTGCCTATGCTCGGCTTATGCTATACTCTCCCTCTCGCTGTGCGCTTGCCCCATCTCCCGGTAGGGTTAAGGCTTGGACAAGTTGGTTCATTGTGCATGCATAGAAGGGAAAACAGCGCTGAATTTTTTTGGACAAACCCAAAGGAAGACAGACGACGACAGGCGCTGTCGTCGCCTGTCGTCGTCGTCTTTCTTTGTGTTCGTCCAAAATTCAGCGCTGTTTTCCCTTCCATCTCACGGCTTGGCTATGCTGCGAACGAAATCGTTGTGGACGGACATATCTCGACTATAAAAGCTCCGATGCAATAATAATAATGCGGGGAAAGGACAGGTGTGAATGCATTGTTTTCGCCTCTAAATTTATTAACAAGAACACCGCATCGCGGTGATATTAAATTTACGTGGTTCGTGACGGACTACTCTACAAGAAGACCTCTGCCTCGGTTTCCCGCTTTCTGCTGGTGGCGCCGCAGACACAAATATATGTCGAGTCAAAGAACTCCATACTTTAGTGCCGGTAACATTGGCGTACAGGAAACCGTGATTAAACGTGAACGCCGCCGCTGCTTGGGAGACTGCAGCTGTGACAACGTGTTCGGTATCCTCTTTAACAACGTCACATCTATGGTGTTCCAGTGAGACTGGCGACGTCGGCGGGACAGGACAGCGCTTTGCGTTCAGTAGTTTTTCTGAGGGCGAAAAAAATGTCTTTCAGGGGACGTCTCGCGCTCGTCACGGGTGGTGCAAGTGGCATCGGTGCGGCCGTTTGTCGCTCTCTGGCTGCCGAAGGTGTGACTGTGGTGGTGGCAGACAGGCAGCTCGAGGCGGCACGCCAAGTGACCCAGTCCTTGCCAGGTTAGTGCTTCAGTAGACAGAGCTGTCAATGTGTTTGTTGTTCTGCTTGCCCAACTAGGTAGTACGTGCCTTCGCAAGCGCGAAGCTGCCAGCATGTGTGCCAGCCACGGTGGTCTAGTTAGTTCATTCGGTTATTTATGGCGCGAAAGCAGCTGAGGCTATGCTGTGCCAGCCCCAAGGTGTTAGGTAAAGAGCAGTAAGAATGGTGCAGTTTTAGAGTTTTTTAAACAGCCACATTCTTTTAAAAGCTAAGCACATCAGACAAGGGTACAAGACGATCAAGAAGTGGTCTAGTGGTTATGGGGCTTGACGGCTGATCCGAAGGTCTCGGGATCGAATCTCGGCCGCGGCGGACGCATTCCGATGGAGGCGAAAGGCTAGCGGCCCGTGTGCTTAGATTTAGGTGCACGTTAAGGAACCCAAGGTGGTTGAAATTCCTGGAAACTTCAACTACGGCGTCTCTCATAATCATATCGTGGTTTTCGGGTATAAATCCCCCACAATTATTATTAAGCTGCCAGTGGCATGGCGTACTTCATATGTTTTCGTGGCTGAGGGCGTTGCTGATATTTAGAAATGAAAAGTGTCGAGTTATTTTATACTATACGCGAAGGGAAGGCGGAGAGGTATTCTAAGATATCCAAGAGCTTCCAGACGCCAAGTGCGTTTTCAGTGCATTCAGAGTCCTAACTGCTTCAACAGAGTAAAGGGTTTACTTGCAGAAAGGCAGCGACGCCAACCTGGACGACAGGCTGTTCTAACCTGCTGCTCTGCACTGGGAATAATAATATAATAATTGGTGGAGTTTTACGTACCAATATCAATTTATCATTATGAGGTACGCCGCGGGGAGTACTCCGGATAGTTTCGACCAACTGGGCTTACTTAACGTGCGCTGAAATCACACAGGATACGGCCCTCTAGCATTTCGCTTCCATCGGAAATGCGACCGCCGCGACAGCGATGAACCCGCGTCTTTCGAGCCAACAGACGAGCACCGTATAACCTCTGCGCCACCGCGGCGTCTATCTGCAGTGGAAGGGGAAGGAAATTAGTGATGAAGGACGATGAAGAGATGGTGCGTATATACAAGTCCATCACTTCGGGCAAATGTTTAAATGATTTAATAACTATTTCAATGTAATCATGAATGCGTGAAAAGGCAGTTGCGGAAACATGTTGCCGTTTGGTGATCAAGAGCAGGGCGACGGACAGAATTGCATTTGACACTTATCGATGGTTTTACTGGCGTTTAGTTAACCGCGCACAATTGTAATAAAGGCGGCAGGAAACACTGCGGTCGATGCATGCTACGAAAACGATACGTTTCTTGTCTACTACTTCCGTCCGTTAAACGAACACGTTCATATCATACAGTCAAGCCGCACTGCTTTTTTGAGGTAAACAGTGTTATGATCGGCCTGCCTGGCTTGGCGCCGCTTTGACGCATGAGACGTTGCGGCTAAGACTACCCTGATTTCTTCCGGGTCAGCGGTTCCAGAGATGCCCCAAGAGCGGCGACAACACGAAGGTCGTTCGTCTAATATTCTCAGGTTGTCTGCGCCCCTCGTAAAACCCTTTGGGCACGCCTGACCGACTGACAGATTAGGAAGAGTTGTTGGCCGTCGAGGCGGCTTGCTTTGTCGTCAAGGTGCCCCGGACAAAGGACCCAGCGTCTGGGAATCGTCTGCAGATGCATTTCCCAAGTTCTCCGTGGCGCCTTGTTGCCGCTGTTTCCACAATTCGTGGCCTGCCTCGCGCATAACCATCATTGCAACAGACTACGAAATTGACTTCCACGTAAGACTCAACGTCTTCGTGCTGTGCCGTGTAGTGCGCGGTGGGCAGTGTTTTTCCCTCGCCATGGGACGAACTGGACGTGCCTCTTTCTCCTTTCGTGGGTTGGGAAGGAGGCGGCGTTTCACCTTCCCCTTTTTTGGGGGCGGAGGTGAAGATGGAAATTTTCATTGGACTGTCCTGGCATCCATTGTTTTTTCCTACAGGGAACCCTGGGAAGGCCAGGACATAAAATGCGAGCGCCGATGCGCTCCCGACAAGCTCTCACAAGTTCTCTCAAGCTCTCACGAGCTCCGAGAGCTTCCATGATGCTAACCCCATCATGTAGCAACACGCTACCTGTAAATAAACGTTACTGTTAACAGCTCCGGGCTCCTCTCCTCGACATCTCCCCGGGACTCTGGCTGGCTACGGTCCTCTGGGCAGACCCCCGACTACATCAACTGGTGGCAGCGGTGGGATGCTGCTGACAACTGGAACACATCAACTGGTTAGCAGCAACGGAACGACCCATGCTTGACTCGGGCCTCAACGATATGGTGAGTGCTTGACTTTCTTTGAGTTTTGCCAGGTTTTAGCTTTTGAAGTTTTCTAAATCTGTGTGTAATCTTCTGTGCGTATAGGCTTCGTTGTACCGCTACCATACATCACAGCTATTCACCATTTTAGTTTTCATGTTCTAAAACTGGCAGTGTTTTACCGTGCGTCTAGGCTTCGCTTGTTCGCTACCTAACGTCACGGCGGGTAGAAAGTCCTCACTCGTGAAGACCATGGAGTTGGTAAGAAGCTAGAGAGACCAGACCTCTTACTACTGTGTGAAGAGCTGGGAATTAAGGTTGGGAGAGAAGAGAGAGAGTCACAGCTGATTAAGGCTATTCAGGAATGCGGGGCGGAGGATGATGAGATTGAGGAGTGCTGGGAGGAAGTTGAGAAGAACAAAAGATGGGCTGAAGAAGACAGGATAAATGAGAAAAGGCGATTGGCTTTAGCACTTTATCAGGCATCAAGTAACCCGAATAACGAGATAGCACCCTCAGATAAGAAAACGAAAGGCAGTCCTGCTAAGTCCACGTCTACAGTGAGCCACTCAGAAGATCGAAAGAAAGAAAAGGCGTTTACGGCTAAGAAGCCGGTTGTATGCCACCGTTGCAAAGAGCTAGGTCACATCGCAATCGGCTGCCGCAAGCCTAGGAATGTTCTCTGTTTTCGGGACAGCAGCGACAATGATCTGGAACAATTGAAACCCCCCATTCAGGAATTAGTTGAGGAAAACGTACCGCGGGACTCTGCCGCAACGTTTGATAGTGTACATCCGTACTCTTTGACAAATGAGGTGACCACAGGGGAACGCCCGTGTGCATGGCAAGTAATTGAAAATGAAAGTGTGTGTTTGCCATTAGCCCGCGTTGAGAGTGAGGGACCGTTCAGACTGCTCGCCACGGAAACTTTGGTGTCCCAAAACCTGCCCGAGCATTATCCCTCTCAGAATGACGTGGATATGCTTTCGAAAGGCCTTTGTTTTGGTGACGAATCGGCGGCAGCTATGACGGATCCGATGGCCTGTGAGTCTGCTCATGAGGTTCCGGAAGCAGAAAGCGCTAACGAAGCAGACTGTAAAAGTTCAGATGATGAGGCGCTTAGCTTACCACGAGAGGAAGAGGCGCTCAACATAGCGCGAGGTGATGAAGCGCTTAGATTAGCGCGAGGTGATGACTCTCATCAAAAAGAGACATCTGATGGCGAGCCGGCTGGTTTAGCAAGTGTCGATTGTAGCGTTGTTTCTGAAGAGCAGACAGCTAGAAATAACGCCGAGGATAAGCCAGTTGAGCCGCCTGGAGTTTTGAGCAATGTACTTCCGAGTATTATTGCCGAGTCGGGGAGCGTTCCGTGCCGCCCTGAAAGAAAAAGGCGCCAGCGAAAACTTCGGGGAAAGGGGAAAGGTCCAAGTTGCCACGAGCGGAGGCTGGAAACCCCGAAAAAGTTCTCTAAAAGTCTAAAGTTGCGGGTCTCGCACAAATCGAGATTAGTCATAAAGCGTGTCGCGAGGGCCAAGAAAAAGAGACGTCGAAGTGGTCGCCTGGTTTCATCATCTTTTTGGAAGGCTAAACGGTGGAGCAAAGCGAGGTGGTGCGTACGCGACTTTAACGACAAAGGTCCTCCCCCAAGTTTGCGAGAGAGTGACCGCTGCTCTGGGCGGCCCACAATGAGGAAGCTTAGGCGTCCGGGTGCGTCTTTGTCGGAGTTCGGGGCCCGTGGAGCAAAGGTCACCGCCACTGTGTGCTTCGGACAGGTTGGCTTTTTGCCCCTCCGTCGCGATCTGGCCCATCGACAACTGTGGTATGCGCGTCCCCCCAGAGCACGTCTGAAAGGGTGCCGCATGAATTTACGCAGTGTCACGAAGGATACTAAGAATTTGTCTTGTATCCAGTTTTATTATTGTTTTGTTTAGCTGTCTAACGTTTGCATGTCTGCCGATGAGCAAGTACTGTGTCGATTTTTGAGTTTTATTTTCCTCCTCATCTTAACTGCAGACATTGAGACATTTGTTAAACTGCTTGTTTGCTTACATTTTGCAAAAGCTAGCACCCGAGTAGAGGGTTTTGGCGCTGATTTTAACAGAGAAGTAGGCTGAAGGTAAAAGCCTCTGTTTAAACCTTCTGTTCTTGCAGTGAAGTGTAGGTTTTGTTTCTCTGTTTGTTTTATGTTTTACGCGCAAGTTTATCTTAACAGAGAAGTAGGCTGAAGGTAAAAAGCCTCTGTTTAAACCTTATGTTTTTGCAGTGTAGTGTAGGTTTTTGCTTTTGTTGATTTTATTTTATCTGCATAATGTTCGGGCAGTGTAAGGCTACCAAGAATTTCTCTTGTATCCAGTTTTGAATTGTTTTGCTTTTAATGTTCGCGTGTCTGCAGATGAGCAAGGAATATGTCGATTTTTGTAACTTTTATTTTCTTCCTCATGATAACTGCAGACATTAAGATACTTTTTGAACTGAGTGTTTGCTTACATTTAGCGAAACCTAACACCCGAGTAGAGGGTTTTGCGCAAGTTGATTTTTAACAGAGAAGTAGGTTGAGGGTAAAAGCCTCTGTATAAACCTTGTGTAAATTGCAGCACACTTGTTAGTATACGCATCAGTGTAGTGTAGGTTTTTTGTTTCTCTGTTTGTTTTATTTTCATACGCGCAAGTTTGATTTTGAGTTTTACTTATACTGTGAGAGGCGTAATTCATTAACTACCTCCTTTCGTTTTGTTTCGCCCGTAGCACCTGCGTGCCTTGAACGCTGTGAATCTCTCTGGGAAATGATACAAAACGTTAGGCTGTTGATTTGCTTCGCACGTAGTAGGTCTGAGTTTGTTATGGCTTCGTTATCTGATTCTTGATTTTCACGAGTGAGCGCACCAATTGTAAATTTCTAGGGAGTTTTACCAAAACTGTAACCTGGCATTTCTCGAGGTCAGTTGAGTGCTCTATGTCTGTTGTGCCTCGGGTCTTGCGTGGTTCGTTTCTGGCGTTTGCTGGCCATGGCTCAGGTCCAGAGATTGGTGCAGCCTGCGTCAACGTCTACAAGGGAGCAGATCTACGGTCTCTGCGGAGTGCTTTGGTGCTGCAACCCCTTCGAGACCTCCTGTGACGGTGGACGGGCTGTTATGATCGGCCTGCCTGGCTTGGCGCCGCTTTGACGCATGAGACGTTGCGGCTAAGACTACCCTGATTTCTTCCGGGTCAGCGGTTCCAGAGATTCCCCAAGAGCGGCGACAACACGAAGGTCGTTCGTCTAATATTCTCAGGTTGTCTGCGCCCCTCGTAAAACCCTTTGGGCACGCCTGACCGACTGACAGATTAGGAAGAGCTGTTGGCCGTCGAGGCGGCTTGCTTTGTCGTCAAGGTGCCCCGGACAAAGGACCCAGCGTCTGGGAACCGTCTGCGGATGCATTTCCCACGTTCTCCGTGGCGCCTTGTTGCCGCTGTTTCCACAATTCGTGGTCTGCCTCGCGCATAACCATCATTGCAACAGACTACGAAATCGACTTCCACGTAAGACTCAACGTCTTCGTGCTGTGCCGTGTAGTGCGCGGTGGGCAGTGTTTATCCCTCGCCATGGGACGAACTGGACGTGCCTCTTTCTCCTTTCGTGGGTTGGGAAGGAGGCGGCGTTTCACCTTCCCCTTTTTTGGGGGCGGAGGTGAAGATGGAAATTTTCATTGGACTGTCCTGGCCTCCATTGTTTTTTCCTACAGGGAACCCTGGGAAGGCCAGGACATAAAATGCGAGCGCCGATGCGCTCCCGACAAGCTCTCACAAGTTCTCTCAAGCTCTCACGAGCTCCGAGAGCTTCCATGATGCTAACCCCATCATGTAGCAACACGCTACCTGTAAATAAACGTTACTGTTAACAGCTCCGGGCTCCTCTCCTCGACATCTCCCCGGGACTCTGGCTGGCTACGGTCCTCTGGGCAGACCCCCGACTACATCAACAGGCAGCTGCTACAGCACAGGAAACGTCGTCTACACCAGTTGTGCGATTCAGGTCCTTCCGCTGTAATATTTATCGCTCTTTTAATGCGCTAGGATCAGTGGGCCTCTGATGCTTGCCCGACAAAACGTCGAAATGTAACAGCATGTGTAGAGGTGCGCTATCATGTATAAACTGAGTGAGTGAGTGAGTGAGTGAGTGAGTGAGTGAGTGAGTGAGTGAGTGAGTGAGTGAGTGAGTGAGTGAGTGAGTGAGTGAGTGAGTGAGTGAGTGAGTGAGTGAGTGAGTGAGTGAGTGAGTGAGTGAGTGAGTGAGTGAGTGAGTGAGTGAGTGAGTGAGTGAGTGAGTGAGTGAGTGAGTGAGTGAGTGAGTGAGTGAGTGAGTGAGTTGCTTCACATTCTTGTGTCATAACGCTTGGATAGTAGATTATTTGTCCCACTGTCTCCGAGGTCCGTTATCCAATAATTAGGCACTCAGGCTTATTCAGAGCGTCTGCACTCGCTGAACATGGCCTCCGGGATCTGGAGCGGGTGTCCGATGGCGAGCTTGTGTGCGTACTCAGCATCAGAAGTTTAAGGACTACGAGACAGAAGAAAAAGCTGAAAATTTCCGCTGCTACGGCAGGCAGCCTCGAATTTGAATTTCCGGCCCGTTAAAAACGCACTAACAACATGTAGTGCAGTTCGACCGAATACAGTCACAAATTGCTGGGAAATCCGAAGTTTTCTCAGACCTAGCGGTCTCTAAACTTTTTACGCCAACTGTACTGACCACTTGACTTTTCGAAAACTTCGCTATAAAAGCAAACGGCAGACACTAATGCAGCACACCCGCCTTCACGGATGTTACCCTTCGTCCTACTTCTTCGAGAAGTGAAGTAGCGCTTTGTCTCGTCTACTTCTGTTAGTCTCTACGTCTTCTTCGTCGGTAGTGTTTTCATAAAATAGCGCATAATCGAGACTTCGACATGAACCAACTAGCCCCAATCATCGCCTTACTAACATTGAAGTAGTTATTTACGGTTTAACAGACCTTGAATCAAATTGACAGGTATCGATAGACCATAAAGAATTCGCAAATTTGGAACGCACGGTGGGACTCCCCGGCCATTCCGATGCATAAAGGTGGACGAAACTATAGTATTCGTAGTAGAAAACAGCGCCATACAACGAAGACAAGAAAGACCAAACGGGACAGCTACGAATATGTACCAAAAAGCTCAAGTTCACACGCTTTCATTCATAATATATTAGAGCTTTAAAGAGAGACGAGCCATTAAAAATGTTCGAAAGAGTTTTTTGTCAAGCGCCTCACTTTGTCGACTGCTCTGACGCAGGCGACGACAAGCACGAAGCCTTCTACGTGGACGTCAGCGACACATCATCGGTGGAACAGCTGTTCAACTGCATCAAGACTTCGTATTCTCAGCCGCTTAGCATTGTCGTCAGCTGCGCCGGCATTCTCCCGATGGCGCGTCTCGTCGAGACCACCGACGAACTGTTCGACAACGTCATCAGCGTCAACTTGAGGGTAATGTAGCAGACGCCATAGGCGTCGGCAGGGGGGTGCAAAAGGGGCACTTGCCCTCCTCAAGCCACAGCCAATTAAGCTATACCATCGCTCCCCCCCCCCCTTTTCCCAGCATCGATGCAACATGGGTTTGCACCCCGCAAGGCTAAATCCTGCCGACGACCATGAGCAGACCCATTGCAAAATTGGATAGCCGGCTCATTCGTGCTCGCGGATTATAAATTTCGAAGCTTTGATAAATAATAATGCTACATGGGGTCACACGTGCCAAAAACGCGATATGATTATGAGTCAAGCCGTAGTGGAGGTCTCGACCGGAATTCTCGACCATCTGGTGTTCTTTAACGTGCACTGGAGTACACGGGCCTCTAGCATTTCCTTTCCGTTGAAATTAAACCTCCGCGGTGGGTATCGAACCCGTGACTTTCGGGTCAGCAGCCGAGCACCGTAACCATTCTATATACCACCGCGGCGAACTTTCAATGTTTTCACGCGACAGCATTACAGAGAACAGGTAAACGTGGGCTAGGCGTCCTTCGATGTACGGGAGGCCCACAGCAAAATGTGCTTTAAAAATTGACGCAGTATTGAGAAGGATGTAGATAGTCTGTGTTGACCGCAATATGTAGACACCCCATCCAATTTAACAGAAACGTTGACTCACAGTTAAGGAAAATGACTTCTAAAAACTGTGCCGTAATTATTACATTCACGGCGTCAATAGTGACACGGTAAAAATGGTGGAACGTAAAACACAGTGGATCTGCTAGAAATATGCCAAACATTCAAGAGAAAAAATCAGCACAGAAACTTATCACTATGTTTAAAAAAACAACAACAATGTAGTATAGTGGTCGAAGCTAAATCGGGATATACCGCGTGTAGTACACATCCAGGTGTCAATTGACACCGCGATAACCTAATAGCTTAAATTTCCCGATTTCATGATTATAAAGGAAAGATTCGTAAAAGATGGTTGGAGTACTGGTGGCGCAGAAACAGGGAACAGGAAGAGTAGATTTCAAGTTTCTCCTTCAGTGCAAAAACTTCCGAAACAAGGGATGAAACAAAATTCGACGACAATTTGAATGACGCGTCTGTAATAAAGGCAGTATTTATAGTATTTATGTACAAAAAAGAAAGGTGCACACAGATGGTTCGGTGAATTCCGCCACTACCCACATTTAAAGGGATGGTCTCATATCCATCCAGAAAGTCTGTCGCAATTCTTAAATTACCATGTTCTATGCCATTGTCTTTTAATTATTCCACCTGTTTAGGACAGCTTGTCTCACATTTAACACTAACCTGTCATTGGTAAAAAGTTGTAAAGCCGCGAATCAGGTGTGCGTTAGGGAACCTATGCATGTAACTATCGTCCAAACGGTCAATCGATGTCTTTTTTTATTGGAGGATCACTGAGCCGACCTAAGTCGTGGCCACAATTTAGTGATTAAAGTATTACAGGACCCACTTTGAAGAGAGATTTTTTCGAGGGGCTCGTTTATTACTTAGACACAACCAAATGAATACAGCAGACAATTAGTCCAGGGAAAGCATAGGCGACATTATTCTGAGGCTATTTGTCCAGTCCAGTACGTAATGATCGTCATCCACCACCTATATAGGGCTACAATGGGGTTCATCACTGTTCCTGAAGTCATATTCCTGTACTTCGAAGCCTAGTCCGCTGTTGGAGACGGCTGTGTTGACTTTCCAGATTGGGTAGCAATGTATAATTATGTCGTGGCGATTGATTAAAACGAGTATGCGACAGCGACGTGGACACTTCTCATTGTAGGCAGTGCGCTGGTCTTATCGGTATCACTACGCGTAGAACTCGCATCGTAGGTCTGTAGAGTTGACGAGTTGCAGTAGCGATATGAACAAGTGCGGTGCGTGTGGAATTGCCGGAGCGATGACGCCTCATTTTAAAGGCAAACGTCCCTTACGCTCTCCCTGGCCTAATTGTCTGTTTGATTCACTTAGGGCGAATTTTTGTGGCTGCACGCCGTCTACATTTTTCTAATACTATCGCATGGAAAGTATACTCCGCTTGTTTCTGCACTGCTTTCACAGGGCACGTTCCTAATCAACCGAGCGGCTGCTCGAGAGATGCTACGCCAGGAGAAGGCAATGCCCCAAGGAGGCGCCGCCATTGTGAACGTGGCCAGCATCTCAGCAAAAGGAGGCGGATTCTGTTGCAGTGCGTACGCCGCGTCCAAAGCCGGAGTCGTGGCTCTGACGAAGTCTCTGGCTCAAGAACTGGCGAGCCATGGAATCCGCTGCAACGCAGTGCTTCCCGGTTTGACGGACACCCCCATGACGGCACGACTAATCGAAAGGCACCGAGACATCGCCCTGTCTCTTACGCCCGTCAAGAGGGCAGCACAGCCGGAGGAGATTGCCGAGACCATCAAATTTCTGTGCTCACCCACCGCCAGTTCATACGTGACGGGCGCCGCAGTAGAAATCAGCGGAGGATACAACATGTGAACCTATAGTAACTTCATATTAATGGAATGTCCTCCTGCGCTGTCAGATAATAAAATAGAACTAAGAACAATATAGAAAAGTTGTCTAATCCGTAGCTTTTGAAAGCAAGTGAAAAACTCTAAAATATTTCAAGCTACTTTCCTGGCGCACTCCTTGAATCATGTATTATTGACGATTGACTGACTGATTGTGAATTTATTTATTTATTTATTTATTTATTTATTTATTTATTTATTTATTTATTTATTTATTTATTTATTTATTTATTTATTTATTTAAATTGGCTGCAGTGAAGAAGACAGAACTGGCGAAAACGAAAGACAAGTGAGTTTATAGTGAATTCCAGCTACCTAGACCTAACCTGCACATAAGGCAACTCCGTAGACCGCACGTTCACTACATAGCCTGTGCACGTGCATGGCTCTGTAAGTGCACCAAAATTCGTATACACTTAAAAAAATACGCTTCCACGTAGCCACCTAAACAAAGATAGTGGTATCTGCTCCTAGCTCTCCACCTACTTATTCACATTTCATCGCTCTTCCTGGCCTCCTTTTTTTTTCTTTTTTTTTATCCTGTGCAGGGTAGCGGTCAAAACATACTAGCTCAGGCGGACTACTAGGACATTCTATACCAATTATAGCTCTTTATCAAACGTGTTCTAGCTCTATTCGTAGCTCTGAGGGTTTAGTTGATTCGCTCTTCCTCACGTCAGCCTATGTGCCGATGTTTTTTTTTTTTCGTGCCAACTGCTCTCCTCATTTCTCTTAATTATATATTATCATCTTCTGGATGTCGACATCGAAATTTACAAGAAACGCGTTTTGCCATTCCGACATATACTTGCATGCACCGCAATTCACGCCCCTACGAAGGCGGTGCTTCAAAGTATTCGAAGTTGCTGACTCACCTTCAGCCGCTGGTTCTTTCGCTCATTCGACCATGCAGTGATGCCCTCTTTCATTGCTACTCCAGGAAGTCCCAGAACGAGCATTACTATTCCCTCTCCCGTGCGCCTCGTTCAAACATGCCCAATGCAAGAAAAGGAATTTTTGAACTTCGTGAACGGCAAGAAAAAAACTCAAAGGGCCCCTTATGCATTCGCCTAAGACGACTCGAAGGAAAAAGCACTCTTTTTTTTTTTTTCTACTCAGTCAACTGCACTGATACTCCCTCGCCCCCTTCCGAAAGCTTTCAGCAGCCAGCGTGGTTTTGCACTGCCGCCAGGGTCGGATGAATTTGAAGCATTCTGCAACTAACCTGGTTTTGCCCTGCCTCCGTTATCGGCCTACCTTTGCACAAGCGATTATGTAACTTGATGACTTCATAAGGTGACAGCACGTTATGTGACGTCATAGTGAAGACATGGTGACCTTACAAATGTTGGCCATCTGTGACGTCATGACGACGTCATATGGAGAAGTCATCACGTGACAATGGTTTTTAGCATCACTCGTGCTGACGCTGACGCCGCGGGACACCGATGGTCGATTTTCGCATTTGATCAGGCATCTAAGACTTTCGCCTTAATGAATGAATGAATGAACTTTACTAAAAGTCCGGCAGTTTCCTTCGGGCGAGGCGGGGGGGGGGGGGAGAGGGGATAAACCCCTGTCCCGTCCCACCCTCCGTCGATGATGGCGTCAGGTGACGGCTCGAAGTCCTTGGACCCGGGCGGATCTTCGGCTTGCAGGACGGCCCAAAGTTGGTCGGTCAGCTTGTCGCTAGTGAGTGCCGCCTCCCAGCGGCAGCGACGCCAACGCAGCCGATCCGCAGCAGTGACCACAGCCGCGGCGGCGGCCGGCCCTCGCGCGGTGGTAGCAGCAACGATTGCCCTCGGAGCTCGTCCCTGCCTAACATTTGTCGCCAAGTAAGCGGCGGCAGCGACAGTAACTCTCCCGGCACATTCCCAACGCATGTGCCGCAGTGTGGCTCTTTCCCCACACGCTTTACACGCGTCTGCCGGGTTTATGCTCGTATAACAGATAATAAAGATTTGAATTTTTTCTCAAATCCTGGCCGTTCAGTGCGCCCGCGACAGGGCCGTTAAGCCTGCCGTTCCCCACGTGGGAGTAGCCGGGTGGTGCGGGGCAACCTCCGCGTCTAGACTGTAATAAAGTTTGCTTGCTTGCTTGTGCCCGTTT